>NW_004524666.1:202056-229383 GCF_000260255.1 Octodon degus
AAGGAAGGAAGGAAGGAAGGAAGGGTGGGTGGGAAGGGTATGATGGTGGTGCACACCTAAAATTCTAGGACCCTGAGAAGTTACAGCAGAAGTATCACTTATGAGCCAAGCCCAACAACTTAATATGACACTATCTCAAAATAAAATAGAATAAAATAAAATAACAAAACAAAAAGGGCTGGATTTGTAGCTCAGTGTGAGGACCCAGGCATTGGTCCCCAGCTCCTTCAACCAGACAGTGGAGAGGAAAAGAAACAAAAACGATTGAAGAAAGGTGTGCAGTAAGGAAAAGGGAAAACAAAGGAATTTGATTTCAGGAACAGGGATTTTAGAAGACCTCAGTGTGCTTTTGTGAAGTCATGCTCATGTCACTGCTGAGGTTCAGTAAAAATGGGGAATTCTTCTTTTTGGATTGACAGGAAGTTGTTAGTGACCTCAATAGAATTATGTTGGAATGTGACGAGGGTGGCGAGCTGCGCCCTCCTGAGGGAACATCAAGTGGGAATATGAAAACATCAGGCCCGCTCACCTTACTTAGAGGGCTTTTGATTCAGGATATTAGAGAAATGAACTTAATGAATGAAGGGAATGAAATTTCTCTTAAATTTTGGATTTTTAAATCACGTTTGTATGCTGGTATGGCTTTTTAAATGGTGAGGGGAAAATTAATGATATGAACAAGTCTGGAGAAAGTTGCAAAGTGTAAATCCAGGAAAGAGACACAGTCAAGAATTATTCTTAAACTAAAATAGAGATTATGTTCTGGTTTTTAAGTTTAAAAGAGAAGCAGTAGAGTGTGGAAAGGCACAGATGGGCCGGTGGATTGGCCTGGTCAGATGAGGGGTTTTATTAGTGAAGTACAGGTTCACGTAGGTATATCATTGGGAATGGAATTGGATTGGGAGAAAAACTTAAAGGGCTAAAGAAGAGAAAGTAAGAGTGAAATTGTCTCCTTGGAAAGTAGGAAAGTGCGTGTTCTGGGAAGGAGCAAAACACTATCGGGCTGTACGGCCCACTTGAGCTTTCGAGCAGTGTGTTCCAGTGAGGCGAACTCTCAGTACTGGGCTCCAGAGAGAAGGGTAATGAGCCAGCAAATTGTTCAGCTCCATCAGTGTGGTTTCTTTAACTGACTGTGGTAAAGAAGAGGGAAAAGAGTTGGGAGCATTTATAAGCATACAAGTTAGGTTGGAAATGTGGGCATATGTGAGGAGGTATTGGACGACAAAGATGTGTACTGAAGGTCCCTGGAGACTAAAGCTTAAGTAAAGCAGGGTCTCTGGATAGGAGACTCTAATCCAGAGAAAATGTGTGAAAAAGATTGGGTGAAAGCAGTCTTTTTTTATTTTTTTTTTCTTTTTAGTATTATGGGTTAGAACCCAGGACACTCTAGCCCCAGCTTCATTCCTACCTTCCTGTTGTCTTTCAGTTTTTTATTTTGAACTGGGCAGATAGTTGCCCCCAGCAATTTTAACTTGAAAATATTCTGCCTCAGCCTCCCTCTGCTAGGAGCACAGGAGTTGTTATTTCACCCAGGTATAAAGAAAGGATTTTTTTTTTTCCGGAACCAGGGATTAAACTCAGGCCTTTGCACTTGCCAGGGAAGCACTTACTCTACTGAGCCATCTCCCTGGCCAATGAAAGGATTGTTTGAATCTTACTTTTATCAGTACATGTTTGCAGTACGTAATGATGACATTCATCACAGAGAGTTCACACATGTATGCGACACACATTACTTTTGTATCTTCTCCTCCTCCTTTCCCCTTTTTCTAAGATTGCTGTACTAGTTTATGGCCTCTCTAGAAGTGTGCCCGCTACTTTTTGCCTTGTTTTCAAGTCAATGATAGTTCTTAGGATATTCCAACTTCTTTAATTAATTTATATAGAATTAACTCTTTTTCTTGTTTGGCATAGTAATTTTTTGCAGAGAAGTGTATAGGCCCAACTATCCAAAAAAGATTTTAGAAAATCATTTTTTACATAAAAAAAAGAAGGCTGGAGAGATGGCTCAGTGGAATAAGCACTTCCTCGGCAAGCACAAGGGCCTGAGTTCAATCCCCAGTTCTGCAAAAAAAAAAAAAGAAGAAAAAAAAAAGAAAAACTTGCATCGTTTTGGAACTATCCTACCAATTTGATTTGAAACTGTCTCATTGCTATTTATTTCTCAATAAAATTATGGAAAAAATCTTTTTTAATGGAGGTTCTATAAGTATAACAAATTTTTTAACATGTCTGATATTTTACCATATCATTTTTATATAGCTCAAGGATATCAATGGTCTTATCATAACCAATCAAGGGAATAATGAGGTTTTTTATCTTTACAAACTGATCTGTTTCCATCAATGGGTAGAATTGATAGTAATTACAAACTTTTATTTTTGTATATGCTTAAAGGGTAGAATACAGATTTACATAGAATTCTGTCTTCTTCTGAGGACCCATTTGATAACATACTACTTTTTGGTGGCTCTTGAGGTGCACCTAGAGCCACCCACTGAACTCATCTCAGTCCCTTTTTCTTTCCTTTTTAAGACAGAATCTTACCACGTTACCTGGGATGGATTAGTACTTATAATCTTGCCTTAGCCTCCCTAAGTGCTGGAAAAACTGGCACGGGTATCACAACATGTATTCACTGAGATTACTTTTAACTTATTACTTGGTTTTTAATTTGGAATCAAGACCTTAGAATTAACAGATAAAACAGAAATTATTTCTATTTTTCAGAAAGCATTTCCTTGAGTTGCTTTATAAAACAACATGCCTCAATTCCACTTTCACTTCTTTTTCTTACTATTGCCTATGTAGTAATTCATATTTATTATGAAATATATGGGAAGTTCCTTAACTCACCTTACAAGCGAAGCATGTCCTTACCTGGTCATTGAATGTTAGGAAATTTTCTTTAGATATTGATCTCTTTTTGTAAACTAGCAGAGCTATTTCACGTGAAGTAGAAATATCTTCATGCACATTTCAAATGAAAAAAAAAAAACAAAAACAAAACAAAAAACATAATGTTTGCTGCAAGAAACACAGCTGACAGAGCGCTTTCAGACGGAAGCCTGTGAAAGGAGGGAAGGGTGTGTAAGGTCAATTAGAAGGTGTCAGGCCAAACTAAGAAGTCTTGGCCAAGTGCTGGTAGATGGAGATTCCTAGAAGCAAGACTTGCCCTTGGAAGAACTGCGCCTCAGAAAATAATGGTTTGATTCTAGCAAGCCAGCCAACTTCGCAGTCCTACAGAGACTGGGAATGCTGAATGTAGCAGTGTATGGCAAAGTGCAAAAGCTCGAAAGTGACAGCTCTGTTTCCCAGTGCAATTTGTCTGGACGTAAGATGAACAGGCATGTCTATATCCTTCACACAAACAAATCGGTCCTTCCTAGAGGGGTAGCTGAAAAGGAACTAGGTTGTTTGTTAATGTCCTTAAAAATACACTTACCTCTGACTGGCCTTTTTCTATAACTGAACTTGGTAGTAATAGCCAGGTGAAACACAATGTGCTGTATACTTTTTAAAAAAATGATGTTAGAACTGTATTTGTGAAACTACGGCAGTGGAAGCAAGTGGACTAGCTCTCCTATTCTGAGGTCTGGAAGGAGCTCAGGTTGCTTTATGGCCATCATTAGACTTAATTTAGTCTTTAATTCATGAAATCTTGGATTGATAAAAAATCACAGAGATATCTATGAATCAAATTGTTATTTTTAATTGCTTCTCATTGATTAGAGCCCTATAATAGATGAGAGCAAGTACTGCCTGTGTGCTAGGCCCTGTGTGGGGACTGATAATCCGCACGTGAAGCCACTCCTTCCCTTGCTATGGTAGTTAGTTGAAATTTCACTCATTCATGCATTATAATAAAAGAAACATAAAGGAAAAGAGACTTCCATACATACCTGGCACTGGGGATGTGACAGTAAACAAAAGTAACAAAGTAAATGAATGACAAAATAAACGAGTCCCAAATGCAGCAAGCTAACCACTATGCAATTTTTCTTTGTTATGTAAGAATTCTTTGTTCTTGACTTTAGCACTCCTGAGCTCATTGATGGAATATAGTACAGGCTTTGCAATATGGGCTCAGCTTTTTCATGTATTGATCGTTTATTGATTGATTTGCAGTCCTGGGAAGTGAACACTCAAGGTCTTTGCACTGAGCTTTGTCCCTAGCTGTATGGGTCTCGCTAAGTCACTAACTTGTCCCAGTTAGGCTCAAACTTGTGATAGTGAAGAAATCCTCACATATTTTAACAGAGCTTGGTTTTGTTATGCTTTGCTTTTCCTTGCCTTGCTTGAGTCGGGATCTCATTATGCACGTCAGGCTGGCTTTGAATTCACCGTGTAGTCCAAGATACACAGAGCTCACAGGGATCCTGCTCCCTCAGCCTCAGGAGGGCTGAGATTCAGAGCATGTGCCATCATGCCCTGCTAACGTCAATTTAGTTTAATGGCTATTATTACTTTCATGGATCCTATACGTTGAATTTACTGTGTCTACTGTAATCTAGTGTCTAGTGTATCTGTATGACAATTGACTACAGATACTTAACTTTTTAATGATTTAATAAGCAAGTTATGGACATACTTTTATAGTTAGAAATTTCCATAAGAATATTTATTATTATTTTCTTTTTACAAGTTCTTAACCAGGGCACAGTGGATTAAAATGTACATAAATATTGAGATATATTTTCAGATGGGTCTTCAAATTTCATGTAATAGTTTTACCTCTTCTAGGAATTATCTCCTAAAAATACATGTGAGGCTTCACCCCTTGTACCTGTCGTGTGGCCTTGGAAGGCCTTTGCAGAGATTGGCGACCTGCAATAAGGTCGTTACGGTGGGTGCCAGCCCAGTGATGCCAACGTCTATATGTAAATCATAGCATCACTCTGTACACCAAAAATGCATACAATTGTAATTTGTCATTTTAAACTAAATACAGGGACTGGTGAGATGGCTCAGTGGTCTAAAGCACCTACTTAGAACAAGCTTAGCAAAGCACAGGGACCGAAGTTCAATCCCCCAGCACCACATGCCAGCCAGCCCCGCCCCCTGGTGGGCTGAGCTGGGCACATGCACATACATAAATAAATAAATAAATAAAATAAATACAAACACAAAAATAAATGAAACTAATTTTCTAAAAAGAGAATCATAAATATAGAAGCACATACAAATGGAGAACACAATGTAAAAACATAAAGAGAGAAGCACCAGGTAAATCGAGGCAGAAATTGGAGTTATACAACTACAAACTCAGAAGGAGTGTGCAAAGACCAAAACACACAGAAGCCATAAAACTCATTATTTTTTATATTTTTCACATAATTTGTGGCTCTACAGTCACCTTGAATTTGAACTTCTGACCTCCTTGCTAAGTTACTCTGTGCCACTTTAGTTTGCAGTAACTTGCTAACGCTGCCTCCAAAATGAAGTACAACCTCTGACAACACTTGGCCTTGTTGCTTTTCATACAGTCACCAGACTGAGCATCCTCACTATTATAATCAGGAAAGTAAATTAAAGAAAAAGACATAAAGCTCTCTCTGTAGGAGGTATGGAATTGTTTCATCATTCATATTAAATATATGTACATACTACATATCTATCAATTGGTTTGCATACATATGTATTTATCGGTTATCCACCTAGTTTCTCTACTTAGTATAAGATAAAATGCTTTAAAGCACTTTTAAAGCTGAAAGGGTAATTTCCATTAAATAAATCGGGAGCTAAGCTCAGCTGAATAATCGAGCCTGTTTAATCTCGTGGCTGTAGTAGTGGCTGGGTTACAGGGCTCACCCTCATGTGTCTGATCCTTGGCAAGCCCCTTATCGCTTAGCTCCAGGCTCTGGCACTTGTTTGGGATGGCATAGAATCCTCTGCTATTTCTGTGGGTTAGAATTCCGAGCATCCTCCTGCTAAGGTTCAGTCCTGCTCTCCTAGGAGTTTGATCATCATGCTGAAATCAGCAAGGTTTGTTCTGGATGACAAAGGGCTTCCTGGCAGTGTCTATTCAGGGGTGTTCTGGAATTATCCTTCACCTCTGGGGATCATATTGTAAGAGCCAAAAACACACACAAACTCAAGTATAAAACTACCGTCACGTACGGTTGGTCTGAGTTTTTTTGATCAGGATGAAGTTTATTGTATTTTACATAGAATAAAGCCCATGGATGAATCCTCACTGTGACAACATTTCAAGAAAAATCATGATAAATGTCACCTTCTGGGATGATGAGATCACTGCTGGATGTGAGACAGTACAGGCAAGAAGAGAGCAGAGGGTTCGCAGGGATCTGCGTTCTGATCCTGCCTTTCCTACTGCCTCGCTGTGGGCCTGGAAGGGGACTGGACCTCTGTTTTTCTTCTTCTTTTTAATTAGTCAAATGATCTTATAGAATGTACCTCCAAAATCAATGGTGAAGGTGAAATGTGGCTCCATTTAGGCTAACATTTTAGAAATGCCTCTTCCTAAGTATATATAAACAGTTTCAGAGGCAGCAAGTTCAACTAAAAGCAAGAATAATTGGATTTTTTGACTTATTATTTCTTTTATAAATCTCTAGGTTACATTTGATCTAGAGATAAAAAACCAAAACCGGTATAGTAACTGAAATTTTCTTTGATTTGAGCTGCTCCTTGATGAAGAATATTTTCCTTAAAGGACATATAGCTCTGACATTCTTTTAATCCTAGAATTTTCTTATTTTATGTGTGAGTTCTCTCTTAACTTGGGGTCATAAAATTTCCCTGCTGTGCTTAGGCATTTTGCTGGGTTGGACCCTACCCAACACTTGCTAGACTTTACGATCTGATAACTAATAATCTTGGTAAAACTGTTTTTGCAGATGTTAATTGGAAAAATGATATTGAAAGAACAAATATGCCTTGATCCACTTCTTTTTAAGCAGAGCCCTGCCTGAAAATTGATAATGCATTTTGATATGACACTTCAAAAATAGTTCTCATGGTGCTTGGCCTTCTACTTCTGCTAGTAAACCAGAAAGAAAAGTGTCAGTCCCTTGGCAAAGAGAGACTTCAAAGTGGAAGCCAAGCCCTGGTGATGAAAGATGGGAGTTCTAGCTGTAAAGAAGCATAAAAATTACAGAAATTTGGAGAAGGTGATTTTAGAAAGTTCTTGCTATTTGCTACCTGCCACTACTCCAATAGAAGTCTCTGATCCAGGTTACTTTCTAAGTGAAAGTCATAGAGACTTTCTGTTTTCTTGACCTAGAAACAAGAGTGAAACTTTGGAAACAACAAGTATTTGGGGAGACCTGTTGCTTTCTTATATTGGCTTTATGTGTTTTTATTACAAAGGACTTCTGTTCTTTTCCCTTTTGGTTTTCGATTGTTTTGTTACATAAACAAGTCGCCCACCTCTGGCATTTAAGTGAAAGTGTTTAGGAAGGGTATTTTTTCTTTCAGAAGATGGTTTGTGGTGGTGGAATTTCGGCTGGTCCTCTTCCTTTGCCTCCTCTAGGTGAGGTGCACACTTTCTCCCCCTCCCTGCCCCCTTCCTCTTCCCTGCCATTCTTCCTCAGATCTTCCCTGACCCTTGCTTTTGTTGTAAACCCAGTTCCTCCTTTCCTTGGTCCTCATACCCTGATGTGTTCTTTGTTGCCCTAATAGCCCAACTTCCAGGGAAAACTTGGCAAAAGCAAGACTATCCATGCTTGCTAATCCCTGTTGCTTCTGCACTAGAACAAAGTCATTTGATTAATTAACCGATAAGTTAATTAACTGCAGTTTTCTCATCTAAAAAACAACAAAGATTATATCTACATCATAGGGTTCTTGAAGTAATTGTATGAAATAATGAATGTAAATACACGTAAAGTACTTATTACTGTGCCTAATTTCCCCCAGTACTTAAAGACTGAGGGAAATATGCACTTATGTGATGTTTTATAAATACTTGTTCAGAAGAAGAAAGCTGAAGCACCAGTGTGAAGGTGTTAATGTATTTTCTGTAAGAGAGGTGTAGAAGCCTGAGCTAAAACGTGCCAAAATGATTTAAATAAGTATATTTATTTCTGGTCTCCTGGCTTCAGAATGATTTTTGCAAGGAACTATTTGGTTTTACCATATTTTTATCCTGCTTGATTACAGAGTACACTTAGTATATTGGTAACATAGGGGCTCCCAAGGTAGTTCAGTGGACTAAGCACCTGCTTAGGCAAGTGCAGGGACCAGGGTTTGATCCCAGCACCACAGGCCCTGCCAGCCCTGTCCCCCTCCCCCCACACTGAGCCAGTCCCAGAGACCAGGCCTGATGGTGCACACCTACAATCCTAGCGCTGGGAAGGCTGAAAGCAAGAGATTACTCCAAGTCTGAGCTGCTTAGTGAGACCCTGTACGAAATACATAAAAAATAAATAAATAAATAATAAAAGACTATTGGTAACATGAATGTTTCTGTTGATTACACAGAACCTTGTTCATGTAAATTATGGCTACCAGAAGGACCTCTTCTCCCTTCCTAAGAGGTTGATAAGAATTGTCTCAATGAAGGAATCTCTAGGGCAGTACATAGGAGTTCACAGGGGAAAAAGCACACCTTTTCTATGTTGGCTTTTGTGACTGCACCTGCACATCCCAACTAGTATTTACAACTTTATTTTTTTTTACACTGGCAGCTTTATTAGATACTGAATTTTGGGAGATATATTATGAATGCTTGTGGCTAAAATTAGAATAACTAAAAAAATTCTTCAAAACAAATGCAATGTGATAATGAAATTCACTCACTGTATAGTAAATACATTGCCAAAAACTTAGAAATTCCCACAAAAAGAATATTTTAAAAGCATCCTCAGCTTATGTTTTGTCCATCTGTGTCCTAAATTTGAATCCATGAATTGAGATACAAAAATTCATAATTTTGATATAAAAATCTAGAGTGTAATATTCATGACCATATGCTTGCACACATTTCTCTCCAAATATCTAATAATAATATTAGTAAACTATGTAAATACAATCAGTTGTATTAAAGGATATGGCAGAGTTAAAATAGATTTGTCCTTCCTTTTACGTTGCATTTTTAGGAAGCCATGACTAATATTCACACCCTCTCAAGCACAGAGAGATAACAAGATTTCTTTAATGCTATGATGCCAATTTTCAAAGGGCAGTAGTCACTTGAGTAAGATCCTGAGAAGGCGTGTGCTGCAACAGATACATCTAAGTAAATAAAGAGTTCTCACAT
Organism: Octodon degus; assembly: GCF_000260255.1. Classification (NCBI taxonomy): domain Eukaryota; kingdom Metazoa; phylum Chordata; class Mammalia; order Rodentia; family Octodontidae; genus Octodon; species Octodon degus. Next base: position 211,280 of record NW_004524666.1, read on the forward strand.
TCTGAATGCAAATAACTGCAACTAAAACATGTAGAACCATTTTCATGTACCATGGATGTGCACATCAGTAACAACTGACCAAAATACCACATGATGAAAGCCTGATATTTGCTAGTAAAAGTGTCAATATCTGATATTACACTTGACATTCAAAAATTATTATTATAATTATTTTACCAATACTTCTACGGCAAGTAATACTAAGATTGTATTTATTTTGTCCTTCAGATTTTCTTCAAGTGGTAAAATAAAAGTGCAATTGGTTCCTGAGATTTACTCTAGATGAAGGAGTAAAAGCACAGCCACACTAAAATTTGAAATTTTAATAAGGATGGAAAACAAAATTACCCTAGAATGAGGTTATGGAATAAATGCATTTAGTTGATCGACATAGTAAAGTTCCTTTGTCTGGCTTTGGGATTACACTGACTATTAGCCTTTAGGGACATAGAACGGTATTTCTTGTCTGCTGATCAGTATCAGTGCAGAAATAGAGAATCCCAAGCCCTAACAGGGACCTACTAATCAATCCTCAGTGATTTACATGTCCATTCAAATTGGAGAAGCACTGGTTTAAAAGCTATATATTTTCTCACTTTTATAAGTAATATGTGCAAACTACTTACAAGCTGGACTGCAATCATATCATTTTTGCCATAAATTTCACATATTCATTGGGTTTTCTATATGCATGTAATACTGCAAAACCACATTCAAAGGGTGAGTTATATACTATGCATTTTATTAACTAATCCTTAGGTGTTGATCTTCTGATTACTAGTTATTTTACTTTTCTATTGATGCTGAAGCAAAAATACATGACACCCAAATTTAAAGGAGAAAAGTTTCATTTAGTGCATGGTTTGTAGAGGTTTTAGTACATAATATCCTGGCTCCAAGTCAGGGTGTACATGGAAGTGGGGCAACAGGTCATGCTAGCAAAGGACAGCAAAAGCAACAAGAGCAAAAAGGGAGGAGAAAGACTCTTTTTCCTTTCTATTGTATGCAGTATACCTACCCTAGAGCAGGTGTACCACTCACACCTCCAAACCCAGCACTAGACAATGAACCAAGCACAAAGTCTAGATTCACCCTCCTTGAAAATCCAACCCTGATGACCTCATATGGCTTTGGGGGGGGATGTCCAGACACAACCCAGAACTCCAAATAAGATTTAAAGCATCCTGATACTTCAGTAAGTTAGCAAAGACTTTTTTTTTGAACAGTAAGGCATTAAAACTGAATTTTCACTTTTGTTACCATGGAGGGGACACAGCAGTCTCAAATCCATCCACTGTTAATTACTAAAAATCCTCGCTCAAAGCAGTGTTGAATAGAACACTGTTTAAAACTTGTTTTACAGTTTCCAGTAGGTCTGTACGCACAGAATTGTCTTGTGATTTGAAACCCACATGAAGGACCAGATGTGGTGGTAGGAGCCTACAGGCTCGGCACCCTTAGAGGGGAAAGAAGCAGAAAAACGGCCAGTTTGATCCTAGTCTGGGAAAGTTAGCAATTTAGTGAGATACTCTTTCAACTAAAAAAATAAAAAATAAAAATCAGAGAATATAGCTCAACATGAAGGCCATGAATTCAATCCCCCAAACTACAAAATAAATAAACAAATTTTACACAAAGACACTCTTACATAATCAGGAGTCTTTCCTCCTCAAACATTTTTATATGCTTTCTCACTTGAAATAAAGTTCTTCAAAAGGCCAAGAAAATCTCTGTGCTAATATCAACACAGTATGTAAGCAAAATATATCGCTAAGATGTTTGATAAGATCAAATGAAAGAAAAAAAAATCTCCCATTTTCCTTTTCGTACTGGAAACCTGTCACAAATTGTAGGGAGGGAAGAACTGGGTGCATTGCTCTTCTGAGGCCCAGAGAACAGGCTGTCAGGAGAAGGTGAGACAGCGAGGAGGGCCAAAGTCCAGCGTCTATTAGGTTGGGAGAACCGATTATCCATTTATTTTAAGAAGAAAAATGACACCATTAATCCATGTAGGGGCACGTTGTCTATCATCATTACTGATTTGTATGCATGAAAAATCCTCCTGACCTTTTCTTCCTCTAGTTTTATAACCTGCGCGAATGCAGTCTCTTTAAAGCCTTATTAAATGATGCTATTGCTTTCTTGATAACTCTGCTTGCTAACTGCCTGCAGGCAGCTGGGTTAGTAGAAATCCAAATCAATAAGACTATTTTTCTTACAAACATATAATGTCTTATGTTCTGTTTAATTAGAAAAAAAATGACACCACACAAGATATATGATTATCAAAGGAGTCAAAGTGGGCTTTCTCCTCTTCAGGCATGAAGTCTATTTTACTACATAAGATACTCAGTAAAAAATGATGAATAAATTATTTATTTTTTATTAGCAGTGTATGTTTGCAATATGTAGTAATCATAAACATCTTAAGCACTTGGCACTTTAGCATCTCTCTCCTACTACTGTCAGTCTAAGTCTGCAGTGCAACCAAATTTTTTGTATTATTTTCTGCCTTGTACTTCAAATCTGATTCTGATAATCAGGATATTTTAGGTTTTTTGCTTTAATGACTATGCTTAGAAATAAACATACCTATGAATACTCCTATGAGAGAGAAAGCTTCACTTTCTAACCCTAGTCTTTTAAAATACCTTTCTATCCTGAAGAAAACAGAACAGCATAGTTATCTCAGTGACTTTCTTCTCCCTAACATATGAAAGTGGTAAAAGGCTGAAGTGTGTAAAACCAATAAGCCTGAGTTAAGGACCCCTTTTGTATTAAATTAAGTTAAAATCAGAAACTTCAGTTTATCTATCAAATGTAGCTTATATTTGCAAAATAAGATATTTTTCTTTGAGAAATATGTCTCCTTTCTTATATTAAAACATAAGAAATGTATAAAGAATTTTCAGGGAGCACATTCAATCATTATTTACAGTGGTTGTATGGGATGGAAGTAGGTCCCAAGGGTCCTCCAGAGCTAGGAAAGTGTTTTGGCAGTATCCACTTACAAATGTTTCTCAAATAATGGAACATTCTTAATATGACTAGGGTCTAAAATATCATATTTCCCAAATTGAAATGGGAATCATACCTTTACAGTTATGATGAAAATGAATTAAGAGAGTCACTTTCACAGTAGCATTTGGGTGTACCATGGTACCTTGGTTCACAAACTTAATTCTTTTCACGATTCTGGCCACAAACGGAATTGAACAAGAGCTGAATCAAATTTCCCTGTAAGGTCAATGTTGAATCTAACCATTCAATTTGATTCGGTTCTCTTCCAGTTTGGTTTGTGACCAGAATCATAGAAAGAATTAAGTTTAGGAACCAAGGCAACAATGTACTTTCTACCAGACCTTCGTGATCTTTATGTGATGAGGCATTAATAACTAGGAATGAATCTGCTCTTTGATCCTTGACTCCCATGGCTTAAGTAAACTGATTGCTCTCTCTCTCTCTCTCTCTCTCTCTCTCTCTCTCTCTCTCTCTCTCTCTCTCTCTCTCAGTGTGTGTGTGTGTCTGTCTCCCTGCATGTTGAATTAACACTTTTGACCTTAAAATAAAAAACAATAGACTTCAATGTTTTATTTTAGATGAATTCTATAAAAGTACTGTCAAATATCAATGCTTAAAATGTTACCTTCAGAATTATCCATTGAATATTCACTGAGAAACTCATTTAGGAAAACCCACAAACACTTGTTCATTTGCTTTTGAATCAGTATTTGCTCTCATATTTTTTTTCCACATTCAATGTCTAGTTTTACTTCCTAATTCATTTTGCTTTGTCACAAGTCTGCTGTCTGATATCTGGATCTGTGTGTGTGTGTGTGTGTGTGTGTGTGTGTGTGTGTGTGTTCGTATATCAGTTGTGTCTTACTCCTGCATTTATATTTACTAGAAATGTTTATAGTTTTCATTAATTTCAAATCAGATAAATTTATTTGAAAGTATGTTTTGCTAATTAAATACCTAAAAGAAATTTGAAGTATTCAACACATTTGAATGACAATCATAACATAAATAAATACTAATATAATACCTAACACATATATAATGACATATATGACTAAAAGTATTTGGAACAACATGGGAAAAACAATATTAACATTAATATAATTTTATTTGAAATGCCTTTATTTAAAGTCTAAATGAAGATGAAATAATCTAATGTTTTCCAGGTACCATAGACTTGATTAAACAGTCTTATAAACAGTGTCATGAATGGTACTGCTTGTCCATATAAAACTCATGACAGGAACAGGGCAAGGTAGTCTAAAGCCTCGGGTCCACTGGGAAGTCTGCACAGAGGCTGGGGGCTGAACTGATACTTGCAGAAAGTTTCCCTGGCTGAAGAGGGGAAAGAGAATAAAATGGGGAGTGGTGGAGGTAGAGAAATTGGCTTATCCAAGTTGATGGGGCACACAGTAGTTGGAAAACTGCTAACAGCTTTGTTACTGTGTGTGACGAGGACCTGGATGAGTTCTTAGGTTCTTGGGTGGATAAGCAAAGACCTGGATTGGACCGAAGGCCATGGGCACAAAGCAACAAAGCCTAATTGAGTGGCAGTACTCTTGGAGTGAGCAGGGCTCACACCAGCGAAAGGAAAATGGCACAAGCACAGACAGCACTGGGGTTAAGAATTCATATTGTGCCTGGTCTAGAGCAGCTCCCACTGCATCTTCCATGGTGTGATTGGCATGTGATGTACAGGTGCAGAGTCTTGTCAGCTGTGTCTGCTGTGCGAGTCCATTCCCATAATTCAGTCTGGCCATGATAAGCTAGCAACCTGTACTAGGGCCACAATCTATTCAATATGAAACTAAGAGCTTTAATTATAGGACAAAAAAAAAGTATAAACAACTGCCACAAAACCTAAGATATGAGAGAGTTTTTATGTGCATTTCCTTAATCCTTTGTTATCTGAAATACTTGGGTCTAATGTAACCAGTCCATTTAGCAAGTCAAGGAAATAAGATGGAAGAAAGCTGAAATAAACTCTTGATATTTAATAACCCACATGGTAGAACCCCAGCAAGTGAATCCTAATATTTTGGTTCTAATTCCAGTTATTTTATCAACTTACTTAAATCATCTGAATTTCTTAAATAGTGATTATAGTTTATCCTAAAATAGTTCGTGTATATGATTTAATGAAACTATGTTAATCTAGGGATTTAAATATTTGTATTGGTGGGTATACCCAAAAAAGTCTCAAAAAGAAAAACTAGTGATTTAGTCCTTTATTCTATGGCTTCTTCTCAAGGCCGGATCCTTCTACCTTCCTGTTTCTCTTTCCTATCTCTAACTTCCTATGTCAACTCTTAGCATCTATGGATAAACCTAAAGCTTTATACCATACTCCTACAAGATTATTTGCCCTTCTACTAATAGAGGGGAAATGAAAGTCTCAACCTGAAAGGTACCTGGGATGAGTTCATGTCCTCTAAAACCAAAGAATGAATTTTAGAAACAATGGAGGTTAAGAGTAGATATATTTATTGGAGGAAAGAAACTTCCTGTCCAAGAGAAGGACAGAAGCCCCAAAGCAGCTTGTCCCTGGGAAGCTGCCTCTTTCAGGGACTTTTATACAATAATACCATGTGGTGGATCTAAACTGGTGGAGAACATGGGAACTCACTTAAGTGGGCAAGAGGTGGGACAAAACTACGGTCAACCAATGAGATTACAAGCAACATTGATTAGGTAAAATTGACTAAACCCAGTACCAAATGAGGAAGTGAGTCAAGTAGCAAGGGGGCATAACTATGGGACCAGATCTCTTCCTGTTGGGGTTAGTGACTCTTTAGGGCTCTTTCAAGGTGATTGATACCTATTTAGAGTATCAATCCCTGATGCCCACCCTTAGGGAGTATGTGGCTGTATTTGCTTACTCTTTTGTCTTGGAGTCTGGCCTAAAGTGGGAGTGTCTGTCTCTTCTAAAAGTGCAAAGTCACTGTGTCTTCCATATTGTCTCCTTGAGGGCCTGGCCCTGTCTGGCTGCCTATAAACTTTCTATCTAATTCAGCTGCTTGCAACACTACTCTCTAATGTTTCTCAGAACATGTTTTTCATATTTACACAATGTTTAATAAGAATTAGTAAAAGAGAAAAGTGGGACACAGAAAAAATGTAAGTTTGGGGGCTGTTGGTAGCACATTCTGTTAGACACAGTCACAGCACAGGCAGGGTTTAATGAAAAGAAAAGATGCACTGCCAAGGTGTACAATGAAGGGACCGAGAAGGGGAGGAGGCAGGTGAGGTCTTGGAAGTGAACAGGAAAGTCACTAAGACACAGAGAAGCCAGACACTGAAACAATCATTGCAGGTACTGGATATCAATTTTTTATTGTTTGTCAAATATTTCAAAGATTATGATCTTGTTTAACTTTTCAGCAACCTTGGGGATGCAATACTTCCGCCTGTAGAAAATGTAAGCAAAAATGGCTAGAGATTTCTTATTGACTTCATTGATAACCAACAGAGACAGAATATTTTTATTTGATCCTCCTAGGCATTGCATTTCAGTCTTACAGCCCATGACAGATTTAAAGCAAGCATTTCTTCCCATTTTATGGTTAAAACATTGAGATTTGAAAAGGCCAAATTAATTGTGCAACCTGTGGACATCTGGCTTCTTTTCTTGTGCCCTTTCTTTTCCATCCTTCATTACCTCCCCCATCTCTGCAGGAATCATTCTCCCCTTTCTATAAGCCTTCAAAAGCTTGCTGATTGCTCTCTAATTATAAATACTTGGAGAAAAGTGTGTAAATTGATATGCAAATGATCTTTTCCCCTTAGCAAATTAGCACTTTACTTCCATCTAATTAAGTAGCTTTGTGGAGGAAATGGATTTTTGAAAGAAGAATGCAAAGTGTTTGGATTTGTTCTTTGGGGTGTTTCTGAGTTAGCAACCCTTGTGAATGAGATCCCAAAAAGGGAGGCACAAGTAGGAATAGACAAGGAAGGAGACAAGGGAGAGGGGCTGGAGGATTCCACATTTACGTAATGACTGACAAGCTTTTGTGCAGAAGCAAACTTCAGTTTTTATTTTTCCCTGTTGGTAATGTGTATTTAAAAAGAAATAAAGCTTCCATTAGGACAGTTCTGTTTCCTTTCATATTTTAGTGTATGACTGATCATATATCTACCAGGATTGTTTATATTCAACCCGTTTAGTTTTTTTAAAGACAGGAACTCACTTTATGCTTCAGAATGACCTTGAACTCACCATGTAGCCCAGGCTGGCCAGGAACTCCTGATGATCCTCCTGCTTCAGACTCTTGGGTGCTGGGATTGCAGGTGTGTGCCACAGCACCCAGCTAAATTCTTGTTCTTAAGAGTGTTGAAAATTTACAAAATAATGCTTTTAAATGGAAGGAAATCAATCTTTTGATTACTGGAAGTGTGTGTGTGTGTGTGTGTGTGTGTGTGTGTGTGTGTCCCCTCATCCAGCCCTAGGGGCAGAGCTGGTGCAGCATGTAGTGATGGGAATTGAACTTCCATCCCCTCACTTGCCTAAACTTGCCTAAATCGGCAATTCAGACTGCTGAGCTATCTCACTGGCCCTAGAACTTTTCTTAGGAAAAGATCTTCTGTTGGAATAAAATGAGGATATCTATCTATCTATCTATCTATCTATCTATCTATCTATCTATCTATATGAATTTGTACATCAGCTTCTTTTCATAATAGATTTAAAGCAGTTACCTAAATGTTACCTTCCATATTTAATACTAACTAGGAATTTAAAATGTTTTCGATGAACATGTGACAATTGGCAATGTCAATTTAAATTTGTCAATAGAAACCAAAGCAATAGTGTATTAACTAAAAAATAATCCTCTAAAATCAAATTTTATGTATTTAACAATTATTTATAAATATATAGCTTTACTTAAATATTTTGGGAAAACCTTTACTCCTAAATATTTCTGCTCTATCCAGAGAGTGACTGTGTCCTAGAAGTCATAATGCCATAATAAATTATCTTAGTTACTAATGAAAAAGTTACATCTGCCCAAATCAAGTTTGTGGTCTCATGATGCTAGAGAAAAAAGCCACAAACCAAATGGAGGAAATTAGAAGAGTTTGATTGGAAATAATAGTAAGCAAAATAGCTGTGGATGCCCAGGAGGGGTCCCAAGTGAGTGGCCGAGTGACCCCTGAACCCAGAGCTCTGAGGGATAAACAGAGCCCAAGAGTTGCTCAGCTGTTAGCAACCTTCCGTCCCAGGTGGCCATCAGATTTAAAACGTCCAGTTGGAACTCAACCTCTGTAAAACACTTGCTCAGCATGCAGGCTTGAAAGACAGCTGGGATTTTAGAGGCAGAGCTGGTTACCTTGCATTCTAGTTCCTCAGCTCTCCCCTCCCATTGAACAGATTGTGTCCCTTTCACAGTATCTGTTGTACCTTTCAGATTTTAATTACTCTTTCAGGTTCTCTTATTTGCAAGATCATCATGTGAGCACACGTGGCTCTGATTAATTTGTTCAATGGGAAGAAAAAATGAAATGAGAAAAAAGGCAAATGAAAGAAGGGAAAAATGTATTTAGGTATATATGCAGACTAGTTTTCATAATTATACTGCTGATTTCTGCTGGAATTTTGAAAGGGGCAGTTAATGCTTAATGTTTTAAAATTCTTTTTTATTATCATTTTGAGTTTTTCACACTGCCTTATTATTTTTTCTTTAAATCAATCTTGTACTTTTATATCTGGTAACCTGAACAAGTAATTTGAAGATAACATCAGGCAATACAGCAATCATTGTTGAATTCCTATTACTTAGTTTCATGAAATTTTGTGTTGTTTCTAATGCTGTTTTTTTCTATCACTATTTTGTATTAGAAAAAAAAAACCCTCCCTTCAGTAGGGAGAGACTGCAGCTCCCCTGAGCAGGTGGAGGATTTTCTGCTATGTAACCCGGGGGTTCATCCTTAGCTTAAAGTTCTGAGGCTGTAGGCGCAATGAATGTAGCTCCTAACCCACTAGGTGCAAGGTGCACCAAGCTCATGTTATTAATCAAAGAATAAATTCCCAGGAACAATGGAGGGTAAAAGTAGGAAAGGTTTATGGAGAGGCAGCTCTCAGAGAGACAGAAGGGGACCCAGAAGTGTGTCGCGGATGAGCCAACTCCTCAAAGGAAGTTCTATAAAGCGAAGTCATGAGGTAGGTGCAAAGTCTTGAGGTGAGCTCAGTGTGGGTCACCATTTGATCAACCAATAAGATTACAGGTGTAGCGCGTGGGTAATACTGATCCAGTGGGGAAGCAGGTCACGCAGAATGTGCATGGAAAGAGCAATGACCTTTTTAGGAAAGATGAGTCAGGAGGTCCAGGTCGCCATCCGGGGAACTGATATTTATCTAGATTTTATTGCACCAGCTGATGCCAGTTATAGTATATCACCTATCCCTTGGGAGGGCCTGTAGGCCTGCTCATTCTGACTTTGTCTTGAGACCTGGCCTTCAGCAGATGTGCCTCCAGCCACAGTTGGGCTGTGGCCTTATCCTCTGGCCTGGCTGTCTGCCTGTCTTAGCCGTCTACAATACTAGGTCAATCTTTCAGTATTGCTGATTTCCCAAATCTATTTTGGGGGCTTTGCCATATTATCTGCCTTAATCATAAGCTAACTAAAAAAAAACACTATTTTCACTGATAAAAAGCATGTTTATAAACAAAATATTCACCTCTTCACCCATGTTATTTTAGTGGTTATGCTTCCTTACTTTGACTTATAATATTTGATTTTTTATTCATTAACATGAAATAAAAATAACTAGGAACTGAGAGAAATTAACTATTCTAGTAAAGCTCAAATATAGTTTTGGTATATTCACTTATCCCATGCTAGATGCCCTTTAAGAAAAATAAAGATAAATTATATTTACTATTTTCTAGAAGACTGTAACATATTGGGGAACTGTTTATTCAAGACAACAACTGTCAGTTACGCAATTAGGATAAAATTGTAAGAAACATTATATCACAAGCATTTCTATGGAAAATAGTGACAAGTATCACATATCAGAGAAAAGGCCACTGAGGTCTTAATTTGGATAAAAAGGCCTTTCACTGTTCCTGAATACGGATATTCAGTGATTCCAAGAGCAATTGAATATAACAGGTACTGCCGATGACCTTCAAATCACAAGACTGCTTTCAGAGGAGAAAAATTATGCATTTTTCATCCCCAAATATGGTCACCATCTCTTATCCTGGCCACGCCTTACAACTAGACTGTAAAATCCTTATACAACGACAATGTCATACGTTGAGGATTCTGCACTTTAAAAAAAGGAAGGGACCTTTAAGAGTATCCAGTTCAAAACCTTTTACTTTTGATGGAAGACACTGAGGTACAAAATGTTTGTTTAAATTTGCCCTATTCTAACTCATTTTTCTTAGAAGTTTTGGTATGAAGCTTGACCTTGCTATCTTTGAACAAATGAGGGGTTCTGTAGTACACAAGTTCACTGAAATACCCGAGTTTGGGTCCTTTGAGCTAGAAAAGTTTATTTGGCTTACGCTGTTGGTGGCTGGATGGACAAAACTGCCTGTGTCAGCAATATGCTCCGTCACAATCTGGCAGAGTAATGGAAAGAGGGCCAACTGTTGCACATGGCAAGGACAGCTAGGCAGTCATTGAAAGAAAGCCCTCTCAGTATGCTGCATATTTCAGAAAATACGTTTGTATGGCTTTGGTAGCACCTCATGACTTTGCTTTATAAAACTCCCTTTGAGAGGTTGGCTTGTTGGTGACAAACTTTTGGGTCCCCTTCTGCCTTTCTGAGGCTACCTCTCCTTAAACATTTCCTAATTTTATCCTCCATTGTTCCTTGGAATTTATTGGATTACATGGCAAGATGGAAGATGGACTTTTGATGAACATCTTTCAGAGGGACTAATCCAGAGCTCATGAGACCTCTGCCTCAAGGGTTGCAGCTCAGTCACCTTCCCTAATACTCTACCTCTAAAGTTCCCTGCACCTCAGCACTGACACCCTGGAGACAAAGCTTACAGCCAAGAAGCTTTGGGAAACACACTTGGCCATACACAAACCACGGCTTACGGTGTCTTCATTTCTAAATAAAGTGATTATATCTTTATATAATTGGCCTAATCAGATAAACATATATCAAAAGAGAACAAAAATGGTGAAAGCTTCTATAATTACTAAGCATACATATTATAAACCCAATGTTTAAACCCAGTGTGGATATGAAGTATATATTTCCCTCCATGTTTCAATCATTTGTCATTTTATTATAATTCCCAAGAACACTATGAATTTGAATATGTTCTACACAAGCCATACAAATGTATTTTCTGAAATACACAGCATACTGCAAGGGCTCTCTTTCCATGACTGCATAATTGTCCTCAGCATTTTTAATTTGTTGCATAGCGAATTATTTTCTGAATCAAATAGCAGCAGTTTTGGGAGCATATCAAGCTCATTCTCGCTAGGCCCACTGGTTGCTGTTTTGATTTCATATTCGCTCATCATTAACTTTATAGCATCTAGAGCAGGGAAGTTGTTCACAAAATATACTTTCACTGCTAGCCAAACAGTATACACGACCTAGTAATGTTTGACTTTATAGTGTTTACTTATGGTTGTGTATGTCCTACATCAATGATTAACACCCAATAGGAGAAAAGAAAAGGGGAAGATTAAGTAACTGTGAGGCACCAAAGAGGTCCACATTAAGTAATGAGCTTCTACAAGCCAGAATATAATAACATTAAGTCTTTGGAGTTCAGTAAGCAGTTAGATGCATTAATGACATTGCAGTGCCGGGAAGGCATAGATCCTGGTTGGAGGGCTGGTGTGGAGGGAAGTAATTACACATTATGGCATGAATAGCTGTGCTAAATGCAGGGAGGTTTTCTGCCAGCAGTGGAAGTGACTAAGGCCTCCTTTACCACATAACAGCTCACTAGAGGGATGAGATGATGGGAAAGTCAAACCTGAAAACAGATCATTTCCCATTTAATAGATCATTGATTCTCCTACTTGAGCTGCTGTGGTGATGGCACTCCTCAAAGAATTGAGGAATAGTTTCATTTCACAAAGAAACTCAAGTTATTTTCCAGTTGTTTTGACATGTCTGAGCTCTTAAACTTATTTTTCAGAAGGAAAAATACAAAGGGAGAACAGAGGGAGAGAGAAAGAATGCCAAGCTTAGAACTAAACATAAATGGAACTGTTGTAATTTAACTCATTTTTAAGAAAAATGTTTCTTGCTTTATTTACTGAATGTTCAGTGTGTAAGTTATGACAGAAAAAATATAGTGAATGTTTAATTTTTTAAGCTACAGTAAAGACACCTAGCCATCAGTCCCCTCCAAATTATTCTCCCTCATTTCAAATATGCTTGTTCTACCATTCTTGTCACTTCCGGAAGCAACTCTGGAAGTCTTCTTTTACGAATGTTGAGCTGAATGTTTTACGAGTTGAGCTGGTATGGCTATTTCGATGTCCTGAATCTACCAGAAAAGTCTCCTTTCCATGGTCATTTGAACTTGGGAAAAACCCGAACTCTTATCTTGTCAGATTCCTGAGTAACAGAGGAGAGTGTCTCCCACTGGGTAGCACTAGGCCACAGCGTTCGCTGTGTTTTCATCACAACCTACAAAGACATTCACGAGAGGGAGCCTCCAGAACCATTTTGGAAAGTTGCGACAATGATAAAATGACGATCTCCTCAGGAATGATGCATCTGAGGAGTGTGGAAATACCTTGAGCAGAATAATAAGTATATTGTAATTGCCTGAAAGAGATTATCTTTGAATTCTTAGGAAATGAATTATTTTCAAGGTACTAAATATTTTCTCTTCTATTTTTCATTCAGATTTTTTTCACAAAGTTATATCTATCAGTATATAAATTCTAATAATACTGTTTCATCTTTGTGTTTTTAACTTGTCTATGGGAATAATGGGTAATGTTTGTACTTTATTAAATATATTTAACTCAAGTGTGATGTGGATTAAAAATGATCATAGTTATTTATGTTTACATCCACAACTTGGTTACTTCTAAAAGATTGGGTGGGGATGATATTAGCTACTGAAACCAGGGTCTTGTCCATGATAGGCAAATGCCTTTCTGCTGGCTATATCCCTATTGTTTTGTTTTAAACAATTATTTTGAGATTGGCAACAAACTTGTGGCTTTCTTATCTCAGTTTCCTTTGTAGATGAGGCTACAGAGGTGGAAAAATTGTAATAGGAAGATATTAGTGTATATCAGAAGACTTTACTGTTTTCCTACAGCAGAAGAAAACCAGAATCTAAATTTACCAAGCCTATTAGTCCATACAAAAATAACATTTCTTTGTTCTTATATTGTCACATTGAAAAATTCTGATTAATTTAATGCTATTTTTTTCTGTCTTTCAGTTTCAGATCCAAGTATCATTTGACACTGTATAGGATCTGACTGTATTTCAAACTCACAAATTTCATTTCCCACTAGGGTGTTGGAGCAAATAGGCAAATGAATCTAATAAACAGCTCATAATTGTGCAACTTATGAATGTTGTGAGTAAAAGATCAGTTATCCAAATTTTTATTTTTAATTCATTTTGTAAGACTTTACCTCTTCCTTAACTAGAGTTCACCTGTACTATGTGCAAAGAGAGCTGGACACCAAACTCCAGAAGCTAGCATTAGAGTTGGTGGTTGCCCATCGAGATGAGAACCAAAGGAATGAAATGGTGTAGAGAAGAGGAGGGAGGCACTGTCTCAGGAAACAAGTAAGATGGGGGTAGCAGATCAGATACTGCACATCTGATGTCAAAGTTAACAGGAAAGAACAAACTCTTACAATGCAAGGGCCAGCTACCAGCGTAGCCTCAGGTGAGATAAAGCAGTCACTTTTCCCCAGCTCACCTGAGGTAGCACTCCTTAACAGGGTGCAACTGCCCATTTTAAAGGAGTAATATTTAGAAACCATATCTTATAGAAATTTACATGTGATTATGCCTGGGATGAGGTTAAAAAGACAGGATGGATAGGTAGCTCAAATCCATAATCACTTTGAAAAACATTACTCAGAGCTTATGCACTACTACATCGTGTTAGCATAGTCATCATCAAATGCAAAGCATAACGGGCAACTTTTTCACAACCAGGAGGAAATGACTCATATTAAACACTTATCTTCTCTCTCTCAGGCAAGTCTATTCTTCCATAGAAAGGAGATCTATGTAATTAGCAAAAGTAAAAGTTTTTGTATATGGACAAATATAAAAGACAGTGTTTATCATTCTGTTAGAGACACCATTGAATTAAACTCTGAGTCATTGGCAAAATGAAAAGTTTTTCCACTGAATAAATTATCATTTTACAAATATAGAAAAATAAGAGTAGATTACAAAAATACCCAGCATTATTTTTCGGTAAGTCAGTTACTAGGAACTTGCAAATATATTCATCTTAGAAATATCTCACTACTGCCTTCCTCTGTGGATACAGATACATTTTATATTACAGTATAATAACCTAAAATTATAGAATTGAAAGGAATCTTGGTGTTCTATTGATATAGTTCTTTCTAATCATTGCTGATGAATTGAAAAGTTAAACTAAGTGAATAAACTATAAGTGGAATCTAATAAAGCATGTGAGAAACTCCTCAGCTCCCATATAGTAGGTTCATAAATTCAAACTGTAACTATACAGTTGGTCAACTTAAAAGAAGTAAGTCAAGTTAGGTTTCTCCCTCCTTAATTCATGCAATATTGAGAGGGAAATTCTCACAGATAATTTTAATGTATACTAAGTCACAAAAGAGTGGTAGCTTCTCTGTGCAATCCTAGCAATGAGGATGTTGAGGCAAAAAAAAATCATAAGTTCTAGGCCAGCTTGGGCTTCCAAAAATAATATAGTAGAAAAGAGAGAAAAGGAGAGAGAGAGAGAGAGAGAGAGAGAGAGAGAGAGAGAGAGAGAGAGAGAGGAATAAGGAGGAGGAGGAGGAGGAGGGAAAAGCAATGAAAGGGGAGAGTGTTTGTAGGAAAGAGAAAAGGGGAGACAGAGAAGGGGAAAGAAGGAAAGAAGAGGAAAGACAAAAGTTAACTATACACCCTTGATAAACTGTAAATACTTTCTAAAATTACTATCTCCCCTTTATCAATATTATTCCTTGAAAAATGATTCTTTGTTCAAGTTGTGGTACACATAGTGAGAACTGATTTGACATGTCATGTTTAAATAAATTGTTGACCTCAAAGCCAAAATCAGAACTCTGAATGCACCATGGAAAATGGGTATGATTTGAAAACAGGTGCTAATAGAGAAATTAATGAGAAAAGCCATCTTGGTTACAACGAGAGGAAAATGAATTTTCAGGGAGTGTTCACTTTAAAAATAATAACTATAAAGTATTCTCCAAAGTATTTTCTCAGTCACGTCTCAAACCTGTACCATTTAGTTGTAATTGCTGAAAGATATGGGCATAATCAACTGCAGACAATTCATAATTTAGCTTCTTCTTTTTAAAAGTAACAATATGTGTATTATTTTCTGTTGAATTACATTTTAATTCCACCAGGTGTTTCAAATGCACATGCGTGGGAGGGGCCTGCAGCAGTTATGTAGACCGTCGCCATCTCGGTCACAAGAGCACACACACAATATTTTTACACTCTGAGTCAATGTCAATCCTGGGAAAACTGGGATCACTTAGCTGGCTTTCTAGCACTGTTTAATGTTCAGTAAACTTCAGGCGCAAGAAGATCCATGCAATGTTTAAAGATATTCATAGATGGACTCCAGTAGGGCAAACCTTCCTCTTCTTGGAAGATTGTGTTTTCACTGAAATTGACCATGGTGTAGGAAATTTTCTGAGAGTGAACAAAACATTTCAGCACCTGTGTCCTGCAAGCAGGTCAATTTTCATTGTCTTTACATTGACCCTGGGTAAAATTAGAGAATGGCCACACTTTACATTGTGGACAGTTTACATTGTCTTTACATTGACCCTGGGTAAAATTAGAGAATGGCCACATTTTTCTTAATGTGAAAGTCAAGCATTCTGTTTAGTCCCAAGCACTCTTGGTTGTCATAATGTAATAGTGAATAATACCCTTGTCCAGTCTCAAAAATGCCTCAGTTTTAATGATAATCTCCATGGTCACCACTGCCTTAAGTACTGTTTTACCCACAATTCAGAATGGATTTATTGGGTGCATAAAATGTGAACGGGAGGACAGAGCTAGTTGAGGAGACATTAATGAGAGAGGACCAAAGCATAGCTTCTGTATTTAGAAATCTGTTCCTAATTGCAGAAAGGATAAATATTTTAAATGGTTCAGAAGATATTTAATTAAATGAGAGGGTAAACAATAAGGACAATTAACAGAAGAGCTCAGAAAAGTGGGAGGTTGTGGGTTGAAGTAATGAACAGTTCTCCCTTTTCTCTACTCTTTAAGACTTGCTTTTCCTATCAAAATCTCACGAAGGCATTTCTGAAAAGTGGACATGTTTTCATGTATATTGTTGCTGATTGACTCTTAGTATTTCTGCTACGCTCCCACTTCGTGCTGCCTTCATCTCCCTAAGTTATTTTTCACTTTTTTGGGAAATCATTCTAGTAGGTACTCTGAGATGGTGATCCAGGCTTGTGACTTTCCACAGGTAACAGTCACTCACATATTAAGTAACTGCTCCTAAAGGCAGTATTGTTTGGTCCTTCAAAGTGAATTTCCACAGTTCTTGATTGCATTGCTTCGTTGTCAAACTTTTTCCAAAAATAGGTTTTTCAATAGCAATGCCATCAGGAAGAACATTTTAGTTGTCAAATGTGCTTTATTTTGAAGTCTGTGTGATTTTAGTTTTGTGGAATTTTATAAATGGTAAATCTAGAATCATGACTCTTAATTTCTGAAAACTTTTCCTAAATAAACTTTACTAAATCTGAACTATCATTGCCTTATAATAGAAGATATTGTAAGATCATTAAAGAAATTTCTTATTAAACAATAACTATCTGTATTTACCATACATGTCCTGAAACAGTCCGCACTTTCTGTACTTTTCACTTATTTCTGTAAAAGAGATGAAGTTTGTTCATCAGTAAATCACCAAAGAAAAGAGACAACATTTTGATATTGTTGCATGGGCAGCATAAACATAAGAATGACTTGGAAACTACTCTCTGTCTGCTTAGCTATGCCATTATTTCTTAAATGTACAATTTTAATCTTCAGTGTTTGAAGGCTCATAGACTTTTTGACATAACTTGAGAGAGAATCATTTTGCTGTGGTCACTGGCAGTCTAAGGACAGATTAGACTTTGATATTTTTCATATGATGTATCGTGCCTGCCTGCATGACTGCTCAACCTAAGGAAAACAAGTATTAGCTCTATTTATTCTTAAAGTATTTCTGCTTTTCCCTCTCATAATGTAAATTCCACCATGATTGATTATGAAACCAGTTTTCTCAGAGGTTAATTTGTAAAAATGCTTTTGGGTAAACTCTACTAATGAACTTTTCCACTTAACGAGTTAATTTTAAATACAACCATTGGATTTTGTGGGGTTCTTTCAATATCATAGAGAAGGAAAAATAGTCTTATAAACACAACAACATGGGACATAGGCCTTAAATAATTATTGCAAGTTTCTTCTTCTAGAAGCATTTAAAGAATATTCCACATGTGTTAAACAACCCCTTATGCAAATAGTGTCCTGAGAAAATACATAATCCTCATTAAAACAGGCAATGCTTGGTTAGCCTCTAAGTTTAATAGAAAAATCAAGACTTGCTAGTGTGAAGATAATGTATGTTGATACAAAAGATTATAGTTGTGATTTTCCAGAAGTTAATGAAACATCCTAAAATGAATCAATAAACTAACTTGTATATTTTTAAGTGCTTAAAGGAAATTTAAGTACATAATGTCCTCATGAATTACATATAGTTCTGGTTGATAATAAACATGTAGTTCAGTCATACATACAAATAGGAATCATGTGCTATGACAAGGGGCTCAAGCATTTCTGATCATTTGACTTCATATGAACCAAATCTGTGATAGCTTCCTTAATGATTGGAATGCATACAAATAAAGACAGATTTATACAG
>NW_004524666.1:237868-238714 GCF_000260255.1 Octodon degus
AGTACCTTACCGCTGACAACATCCCCACTTCAAAAATTAATTAATGAATTCCTTAATGTTTTAGTGGTATCTTGGTTACTTTTTTCATTGCTGGGTTGATGCTCAAAATTACAGAAGGAAAGGTTTTTTGTTTGTTTATTTTGTTTTTAGCTCATGGTTTGCATAGGTTTCAGTCCATACTCAACTGGCTCCAAGGCAGAGCAGCACATGGCAGAGGGCACCATTTACAGCTGTAAGAAATAGCAAAAGCAGCAAAAACAAAAAGCAGGGTTACGTCAGCCTCTTTTCCTCAATTATATTTTGTGCAGCCTTCCACACCATCTCCAGGCCTTCCTCAGGCACAGCCTCAAGATACATATAAAGGTCCTGGCCTCCTGCTGAGTCAACCCTTTAAACTTCTCAAGTTAACACCATAAACAACATTCTAGAGCAATAAGATCATGTTCTTTACCCACGATGTAAAACTGCTGAGTTACTTTGTTAAAATTCTAGACTTTGAGTTGACACAATGCATCAACCATAACAAACAGTAGCAAAGATTTATTAAAAGTAGAGAAAAACAGGCTCTTACTCATTAATTTTTTGAAGACACTCTTCCTGTCCAGGTTAGGATGACCTTGAAATCACTATATATTGGAACTTAACCTCATACTTCCAGTGATCCTCCTGCCTCAGCTTCCCAAATGCTAAGATTATATGCATGCACCACTGAATCTGGGAATTTTTTTTTTGTGTAATATCATCAAAATGTATGACATATGTCACAAAAGCAAAACAGCATTTTATTTTTATTAAATTTATTATGTGCTTGTCTATTTAACTTGGATATAAGCTTACTATCCAGTT
>NW_004524666.1:239754-242564 GCF_000260255.1 Octodon degus
CTGTGCGTGTCACAGGGGTGGACAGTTGAAAATTAAATAATTTGAGTCAGCAACTGTCACCAAGTAAATAACAATGACAAATAAGACCACTGAGTGTGTCTTGTGTGCTAGACACAGCAGGCATTGCAATTTGCTTAATGATAAAAACAATATAGCATGGTAATTGTTTGCATTTCCAATTGATACCTGAGCTAACTAATGCTCAGAGAGGTAAAACAACTCTCCCAAGTCGCACAGTAGAATCACAGCCAAAATGTACATCTGCACCTCTGATACCATGATATTTTTAAAAAGACTAAGAGATACCAAGTTCATTAATTAGCAATGTGAATGACAACATAGACTTGAGTGAAAATCTGACTTGGGTTTAGTTTTGACCACCACTGGTGTGTCACAGCTGTCTGGATTTGGGTGAGTGGCTTATTTTATTGAGCCTGAAGTTCCTCACTGATAACTTCAGGATTACAATATGCACAGCAATTACTCAGTGTTATGGCTATATCAGTCTACCTAAGTTGTATTTGACAAATTTCACTCTGTTGATATTCATCCTAATATTTTAAATAGATTTACTTTGTGTTCTGATCAAGAACATTTTAGGAACAACCTGACTTCTTAGTTTGTTACCCCATTCAAAAAGCTGGTGCCTACAAAGAGTAAAAGTCATTTATCATTTGTGTCTTTTGCAAATTCCTGGGCTGAAATAGGTATCTTGTGACTTTTGCTTGGTTATACTATTAATGGAATATGGTTGCATTAAAATCAACTCTTTTAGACAACCCTTTATTATCAGTAAGCAATTAAATATATTAAGAAGCCTTGTTTTACATACTCTCCCAGCCACAGAGCACTAAAATGTATACGTTATAATTACAATTATCCTTTCTCTTTATTGTCCTGCTGAGGAAAGCACTGTAATCCTGGCAGCCAGACTTCAGATCTGGCTTGCTCGCCTTGTATTGCAGATGTCTAATTGCAGACAACCATTTCATTTAAAATGGCTCATTAAAGTAGAAACCACTTAGCATCAGTAACATGGATCAGCATCCATGATTATGCATTCAATTAGAGAAGTGTGTTGGTCCCATTTTTAAAATTTTTCAACCAGGATATATGTATCTATGCATCTACCTTCACACACACATGTAAACACATACTCTCCAGACCTGTCAGCCCTTCTCAGACCTTTGCTTCATTCATCACTTTGACATAGTTGAAATTTCCATGGAGTATTAGAGAAAATACTAATTATAAAATTATAGGATATGTGGTTACTCAATATAAGTAGATTGTACACTACATATAATAATAATAATAATAAATTTTCTGTTTTGCAATTGTCTCAGTTGCTCTTCTCTCATTGCTGGGACAAAAAAAACCAGACACCCAAAATCAAGGAAGGAAAGCTTTATTTAGCTCAAAGTTAGTGGAGTTTTCAGTCAATACTTGGCTGGCTCCAAGGCAGAGTGGCACGTGGAAGACGGCAACCATTTATGGTGGTGGAAAACAGCAAAGAACAAAGGAAGAAGCAGCAGTAGCTGGCACTACCTAACTTCTTTCCCTTCCTTACATTGTGATGTACATTATCCACCTCAGGACAGGTGTAGCACTCACACCCATAATCCCAGCGTTGAATCATGAATTAATTACAAACTCTAAAAGCTGCCCTGTACTGCATGAGGCTTTTGGGGGACAACTACACACAAACTATAGCAGTAATGTTTTCTATACACAAGACATTTTACTTTAATAAAATTCTTTATTCACTAACTGGAATATTGCTTGACTATTATTCCAAAGGTTTGTCAGATTCTAAACTATTGTTTTGTGATGTTAAAAAGAAAAAAGATGTAGCTTTTCTCTCCTATGGGCCAAAGCCAATACTTGTATAAGAAAAGATAGATTCAAAGCAAGAATAGTATAGAAAACTTATGTAATCAATGTTTTATGTGACCTAGAAGTCGTCTGAAAGAAACACCCAAAGGTGCAGGGAGATCATCTATTTTAGACTCAGGTTTGACAAGAAATAGAGAATCTTGCAGAAAAGTTATTGAACCAGTGCAGGTGGTCTTTCCGTAATATGCCAAGGGGAAAACAATCAAGTTTTGTCTGCTAGGATGCTTCTTGTATCTATAGCCATCCTTCCTTCTTTCTGGGATTGAGAGAATCCTTCTGGAGTGAGGGCTTTCAAGGGAAAAAGGAGAAAGTAATGAGTTCTTTTGGCTTTCATGGCTTTCTCTGTGGCAAGGATTTTAAGACTCCTCTTAGGAGGAAAGAGTCTGGTTTCTATGCCTCACTTTGGGTGGACAAGGGGGAGGAGGAGACAATTGGGCAAGACACACTTTGCTTCTGATTCAGATCTTGCTGTATCCTTCAGGTCAAAATATTTAGTATGCCAAAGTGCTATACTTGAGAATATCATCTTCTGTGTTTCAGCAGAATTGCCAATCACTGAAATGGAATGAGAGAGCACACATGCGCGCGTGCGCGCACCCACACACACACACACACACACACACACACACACAGATGAGAAGGGAGAATACTGATAATTCTACTTCTCATGCATAAAAGAACAATCACACTGGCGCATGTTTTTTGATGTGAGACTTTGTCCTAGTTCCATATTGTGAAAATGGGTTTATCTAACAATATTAGTGCAGAAATAGAACAATTGAACATTTTAGCCATTTTAGTTTTAAAATTTAGCCATTTTAGTTTAAAAACAATTGAAGAGTAAAGACATTATCTATATCATACTTCTACTAAACTGAACTGTTAAACTTTTGAATTGTAATTATTTGACTATT
>NW_004524666.1:242664-244928 GCF_000260255.1 Octodon degus
AGTTTTAAAATTTAGCCATTTTAGTTTAAAAACAATTGAAGAGTAAAGACATTATCTATATCATACTTCTACTAAACTGAACTGTTAAACTTTTGAATTGTAATTATTTGACTATTACGTCAATGTTTATGTATTTATGTTGTTTGTAAATGACTTTGGATTACTTTGATATATAAATTTCAGTAAATGAAATCTTAGAGGTTTTCATATTATTATCTAAGCTTAATCTGTGTAATCTTTTATTAGCTTATTTTTTATTTCATTAGAGAAAACCACAGTTTGCTTCTCTAGAAGCCAGGTTTGCTGATCCAACATATCCTGTCGAACTCCAAGGCAGTGAAGATCAGTTGAGAGCTTATGATACCCAAGTGCAGGAGAGACCAAGATGGACCACACAGAACTAAGTCTTGCATGAATGCACAGCTGTATGTGTGTCTATGAGAACGACTCTCAGATTGATGTGCAAATTAAGAATGCATAAGACTTGTCCCATCTATATGCTATAAGGCAGCCAGAGAGTGTCGTTGAGTGCACTGTGTGTGTGTGTGTGTGTGTGTGTGTGTGTGTGTCTTTCTAGTTTGTGAGAGCAGCCTCTTGGGCATACTACACTAAGCTACATCCCAAGCCTTTCTGTCCTTTTCTTTGTATTCTGAGACAGGGTCTCAACAAATTGCCAGGCTGGCCTAGAACTTGTTTTGTTTTTGCTTGTTTGTTTTGGTTTTGCTTTGAACATGTACTTGATCCTTTAGCTTAGTCTCCTGAAAAGCTGAGATTATGGACATGAGCCACCAAACCTGATTTCCATTGTATTTAAAAAAAATACTGATACATGTTTTCAATACAGGATATTTACATCAGTTTGATAGACAGGTTATTCAAGTAATGTATCTTCATCGCTTTTGATCCTTCTGTCCCAGCTTCTCCTTCCCTTCTTCCTCTAGGTCTTTAAATTGTGTTCTCTCTTTTCCTGCAAAATCAACTAAAGTTAAAAATAACAGTGCTTACAGGTATACATTATTACTCAACAGGTTACAAGAAATTTGTTCTTAATGGATGTTACACTCAATGCATATGACTTTTTATATTAGTCATCTTTCACCTCATTCCTTTTGCTTAAAATCCATTCTTCAATCAGAAGTGATGAAGGAAACAAGAGTAGGGATAGAAACAGGGGAAATGGTAAAATGAGAAGAAGGAAAAACCGGGAGAAGGAACTGCTACCCCACAGCTGGGCAAGAGTCACATAAAAAGGAGCAAATAAGAGAAGATGAGCCAGGGTTTAAGAAAATAGAGTGGGAAATTAACATTAGAAAGAGGGAAGGAAAGAAGAAAGGCAAAGTTTCTTGGGTGTGAGGTAAACTATGCTTCTCACACATTGCAATTTACTTGAATGTTCATCTTGAAAGTGCTGTCAAATCTTATCACTGCTTTGAAATGTAAACTAGATGATTGATTACTATTCATATTTCTTTGGCTTTCTGTACAAGCAGATCCTCAAGTGTCTCTATAGCGTGTTAGTCCCAAAAGCTAACATGTCTTGGAAATTAACCAAGCAGCAAAGAGTTGCTCATCTTTAGGAAGGAATGTATTTAAACTAAAAGCAAAATTGTGCCTCTTTGATCAATGGGCAATTCCCATTCTAACCAGGTTGTCAAGGAGCTGTTTTGATTCCTCCATTTATGTTCAACTCCTGTCCTTGGTTATTCTCTGCCTTTCTGGTGACTGCTACAGAAGGGACTTTCATCAGAGCCTTTTTTTGTACTAAGAACTTTAGGAAGGAAAAAATAAAATGCATGCAGTCTTTGCCCAAGATCATTAAAATTGGGAAAACAAAGTAGACAATACCATACAACTCATAAGCCATTATGAGGACTGTATATTGAAATGCAGTATAAATTTTAGAATGAAAGTTCTCAACAGATTAATTAAAAAGCATTACTATATAGTTTAATTTAAAGTATTTGGTAAAAATACCTCAACTTTACCATTATTATAAGCTCCCGAATAAATAATAATATATAAATAAAAAGATGAAATTAAGATTAAAAAACACATCAAATATTTTATGTAATTCACAAGGGGAATCAAGTAGACATTATAATCAGCTCAAAATGAATCTAAAAACAGGTATATTTATAGACTACAATAAGTAAATGAATCAAAACTTTTTCCACAAAGAAAAGCATAGAAGGTAATTGAAATATTTACTGCACGAGCCTGAATTTTCTACATCTGCCAGTTGGCTACAATTTACAGGGTTTTAA
>NW_004524666.1:245983-247530 GCF_000260255.1 Octodon degus
GGGGGCAGGGCTGGCATGGGAGGCCCAGGCCCCTGCCACCTGTTTGCAGGCACTTTAATCCGCTGAGCTATTCGACTGACCCTTCACTTTCTTTTCAATGGTGTCTTATTAGAACATAATACTTGTTTCTTAACTTTTGAATTTTGGGTTATATTATGTCTAAATGCAAATTTTCATCTTACATCATTGTTTTAAATGGTGAACAAATCGTAACACTGAATGCTCTTCACCTTTTGTATTATTTCCTTTGTCTTTCTTCCCTTTACCAGGCTCTGCTGAACTGACCTTTGCAGGTCTTCCCTTTATCACCTCACCTCCCTCACCTCCCTATCCTGTTTTCTTATTTTTATGTTGTTACTTTTTTTTCTTCATTCTTCTTGACTTCCAGACAGTCTTCCTCTGGAAAATACCAGCAAGATCTCTTGGATCCCTCCTTATAAGGCCAATGTCACCAGAAGGGCCTTCCACAGTCCTCACATTTCCCACATGAATCTAGTTACCTTCTGGGAGCTAGACCTGTGCTCACGCTGGCGGCACCAGCACCAGCATGTACACCACCCAATAGCAGCAGCAAGTACACCAAAGGCTCCATCTTTACGTCATGTCACACCGAATACTGGGCCTTCGATGTGCAGGTTTTGAGGGGACACATTTCAGTATATGACACTTTGCCCATCGTATCCCAAAGTGCTTAGTCTCCCATGCAAGATGCATTCATTCCCTAAAAGCATGGCTGAAGTACTGACTCATTCTGGAATCAACTCTAAAGTGTAAAATCCAGCGTCTCACCTAAAAATTTTCTAAAATTGTTCACTGGGGAACATCAGGCAATGACTCTTGTTGAACAAAACTCCTGCCCAGTTCTAACCTGGGAAAACCAGACACTTATGTGCTTGCAAAGCTCAGCAGTGAAATGCATAAGGGATGAGCATTTTTATTTATTTGTTTGTTCGTTAGCTTTTCAGAGTATTTATTATTTAATTATTTATTGTTTGTATTTTTTCAGGGAAAGGTCTACAGGGCATTCAGGGTCTCACTACTAGATGGGACTCCTAGTGATCCACCTGTTTATAGCCTCCCAAGAGCTGGGATTACAGACCCACGCCAGCACACCAAGTCTCAATTGCTGTCTCAGGGCATCCCAGGATCAAACCCCAGGACTCTGTGCTTGCTTGCAGGTGCTTTAATCCGCTGACCTATTTGGCTGGCCCTTCTGAGCATTTATTATAAGATCCCGACAGCGTTTTATTTTTTCTTCCCAACATCCTGCCCTGCGGCTTCCTTGGCTCTCTTCGCCCGGATGCCAAAGGGCCGGGCGTTGGCACGGGCCACGCGCAGACCGGCGAGTGCCTTGAGGTTCTTTTGTCCCTCTCGATGACCCTGGCCTTGTCCTTCTTGTGGACGTCCCTGATGGGCATCGCAGGTCCTGTCAGCCGGTGGCAATCTGAGTTCCTCAGCAGAGCTGTCTCCCCTGGGGGGCCGATGGCTTCCCGGGGAAGAGGACGAGCTTGCGCGGTGCTCCTGCAGCCGCTGCACGCTGGCCTGCG
>NW_004524666.1:248330-272083 GCF_000260255.1 Octodon degus
TGATACCAGAAATTGATGAAAACCTTTCCTTTTATTTTGGCTTGCTGCATCCTATAAAATAATCCTATCTTTACTCCTACTCAGTGCTAGAACAGCTTATTAGGCTCAAAAGTGATAACTATATCTCTTAATTAAACACCTATTCAGCTATATCTTTAATATGCTCTTCACAGCAGCCTGCCTTCCTGCCTGCTTTCTTTTCTTCTCTTTTCTTTTCTTTCTTTTCTTTTTTCCTTTCCTTTCCTTTCCTTTCTTTCTCTTTCTATTTTTTCTTTTTGCTATGTGAAGATAAAGAATTTTATAAATCTTTAAATAATGATCCCTTTTGCTTAACCAATTTTTCTTCAACTGATAAATCCCCTTTTTCATTTTTATAGTTAGCTTGGTAGTTACCTATTCTTTCAACATTTTGTTTAACAACTCCTTTAAATACCTGCTTTCATCTTTCATGCAGTCTGTCCTCCACAAAACTCCAAAACACAGGTCAGCCAAGTTCTTTGCTAATCTATAATAATCTCAGTTCTTCTCGTTCCCAAGTAATGTTCTTATTTCTGAAACTTCGGAACAATTGCCCTTGACATCTGTATTACTTGTGTGATGCGATGCCAGGAACACAGACTGGAACCTCAGACAGAAGATACAGAGTACACAGACATTTATTTAAAAGAAACTCAAGTATATGAAGACAAGCTCCTGTAGCCTGGAGGGGTTCTGAGTGGGATTGACGATGAAGTGTTCTTTGTCTAGGGGTTTTTAAAGGATTTGGCGGGGACTTAAGCCATTTTATAAGCAGTTTGAGCTCTACCATATAGGAGATTAGATCCTTTCTACCCTATAGGAGATTAGATCTTTTCTAGAGGGTAATCTGTACAATTTTCATCCAGTGTCCATGCAGAGACCATGTACTCTTGAGTCAGAGACCTGCCTGGCCATGTCCTGAGGGGGTCCCATAGGGACCTGCTGGGTGCTTTTGTAAGCTCCCTGGAGAATCTTGACTCAGCAGACTCCATTTTGGACTTCTGGACTTCATTTTATCATGGCCATCCTTACAGTTTAATAGAATCCTAACCCATCTCACTAATTTCTGTTACACAATTATGCACCATGAAATTTTCTACCCTCCATCCTGAGTCAATTTCAAAACATTTTCCAGATGGAATAACTGCATTTCATTTGTAGTACAAAACTCAGTATTAATGAGAATACAACAGAAAAACTTCACTTACTGGTAACAGGGAGGACTGGCTCCCAGATTATTTTGAGGCTGATCCCCAGATCTGAAGTGGGCAAACTAAAGGATGAAAAGAACTGATGTTGTAATTCCAGTGCAAAGCTTTGAAAAACCAGTGTTTCTAGCTGAATCACAAGCAGGCAAAAGCAATGTCTCAGCTCAAGGCAATCTGGCAGGATATGTCTCTTCTTCCCACAATCAGCCTTTCTGCTCTATTTAGGACTGCAACAGGTGGCATAAACCCTTCCCATATTAGACAAGAGGGTCTTCTTTGCCTTGTCTGCCAATTCAGATGTTAATGTAATCTAGAAACATCCAAACAGAATATTTTTTTACCAAATTCTGAGTACCTTGTAAACTTATCAGTCTCACACAAAAATTATTCATCGCAGGAAACCCTGAGGTAAAGACACTTGGAAAACATAGGAGAAATAAGTTGTAACAACTCTATAGGATGTTGAAGGATACATTAAAAGAATTTGGACTCCTAAGTATAATGGTGAAATCATTGATGACAATAAGGACCAGAATAAAGAAATTTGATCAAAACAGGAAAAGATCAAGAGGTAGGATAGATGGGAAGGGAAGAGAAAGGCAAGTACTGTGGCTAGAAATTGTTGGATCTTATGGAGAAGGGAGTGCAGAATTCTGAAATGTCCCAAGAGATTGACCTAATTAAAAAAAAAAAAAACAGGGATGAATCAATCCTAATTGCTAATTTTATGGTTTGATCAGATATATGATAGACATTGTTTACCAAAAGGCAAAATTAAGGATGGTGCGAGTTTTAAAGAAAGATGACTTCAGTTTTAGATCTATGATGTTTGAGTGGGAGAGAACCACTGGGTGGTCTGGAATAGACTTACTTCCTGTGTGGTCAGTGTCATCTAGGTAGGAGAATAGAAAAATACATAATGTAGAAACAGATGATCTGGTGGGACAGCACTCAATTTGTAATTGATAGAGGAAGGAAAGCGCTGCAGGTAGCCTCAGTTATACTTGCTCCTCTTTGTACCCAACATGGAAGCATTTATTCAATATCTCAGAAATATCAGAGTCTAGGAAATAAAGTATCATAGTGAAAAAATGTGCTGAAGTTATGCCTGCACTGGATCTATACATCTGGGTTACATCTTAATAAGGATCTCAGCTCTGGTACTTCCATGTTGATCTCTGCGTCTGTCAGCAGAACCCTTGTCATCGGTCTCTGCTCTCCTTTGGCTGTGCTTGCAAAGGCTGGTCACAGAAGCGCTGGGAAAGAAAAGGTTGAGGACAAATCAGTCTGCCTCAGAATTGATTAAAATTAGGAAAAATTTCTAAAATTAACAGAATGTTTAGGATAGAATAATTAAGTGAGCCCTTGAGGCAAATTAATTATTGATTACTCACAAATATCAGGTCTAAGAATAGAGAGATTGATATTTCAAGCTTGCATTTTTTAAATGCATAACTTATCTTATGCATCATTTGTAATTAAATTCTTATGAGGAAGAATTGGAAATATCATCACATATTTATAGGCAAAACAATATCACATCTATCTATCTATCTATCTATCTATCTATCTATCTATCTATCTATATCTCAGTTACTCTTCTCTCCTTCCTGGAACAAATACCCAACACCCAAATGAAGGAAGGAAAGGTATATGTAGCTCACAGTAACTGGAGGTTTCAGTCCATACTCAGCTGGCCCCAAGGCAGAGTGGCACATGGCAGAGGGCAGCAGCTCATGGTGGTGGCAAAGGGCAGAGAGCAAAGGGAGGAGTAGCAGCAACAGTGGCAGCAGAGAGCAAGTCTTTCTCCCTTAAGGTGCATTCAGGCTATACGCCCCAGGCTGGGTGTAGTATGTCCATAAACCCAGTAGCACTTGCATTCATAATCCCAGTGGATGATGGATTAATCGCAAACTCTAGAAGTCTGCCCCATGATTGCATGAGGCTTTGGGAGGACAAAAAAACACAAACCACCTCCCCCTTAAATTATTTTTAAAACTACTTTAAAATTATGTCCAAGAAATTCTCAGGTTAATAGCATAATGGCAAATTGTAGCTATTTTCTGTATTTCTGTTTAGAGGCAACAGTGAAAATTTCAGTGCTGTTTCTTCCCCCCAAGAGTTGCTCTCGTCCTGCCGCCTGCCCACTCTGCATGGCTTTGACCCTTTGCTTTCTTTGTCCTCTGACACTGCACCACTCATTCAGCCCTTCCTACTTCTGTTCCTTCACACTGTAAATACTTATTCAGCAAAAGGGGAAGTCTCTGTTTTCACAAAACTTACATTGTAGAGCAGATTTCCTAAGCATGGCCTTATGGACAGTTGGAGCCAGATAATTCTTTGTTGAACATCCTGTCCTGTGCAATGTAGGATGTTGAACAGCATCCCTGGCCT
The DNA here is from genome assembly GCF_000260255.1 of Octodon degus. Taxonomy (NCBI): domain Eukaryota; kingdom Metazoa; phylum Chordata; class Mammalia; order Rodentia; family Octodontidae; genus Octodon; species Octodon degus. The sequence continues at coordinate 251,951 of NW_004524666.1, forward strand.
CTGTCCCGCAGACTGCCAGCACTGGAAAAATTGTCCCCAAGCAGTGCCAAATGTTCTTGAATGGCAAATTTGCCCCCTACAGAGGACTACAATTCACCAAGAGGAAAAAGATAATAAACTAATGTAATATAATGTAATGTTAGTGGGTGTAAGTGCTGGGAAGAAAAGAAGAAACAGGGCTGTGGGAAGAGCGGTGGAAGGGTAGTAGGAGTTCTATGTTCTGTCACCAAGAACAGTGGGCTACGTAATGCAAAGATGCAAGGTGCTCCATTTGTCTTTTCAGTGAGAGCCTGTCTATGAAATCGCCAATTAAGGCAAGAGCCTGATATATTATTTACACAATTAAATTATTTCTGGCTCTTGACTATTTACAAAATGCCACAGTCACAGTAAGATGTTTGTGAATATGTCAAGTGCCTCAACGGAATAGACTATTTATAACTTCAAATGGACTATTGCATGTTATTGATTTCACCAGCCTGTTCCTGCCACTGGAAAACACGAAGATCAATAAGTCACACAGGCCTTCAGTGGGTGAAGGGTATATTTATTTGAGACCATCTGTTGATTTTTGTTTATTGAGTTATTTAATCTATGTTAAAGCCCCATGTGCCCTCTTTATGGGTTTCAGAACTGTCAGGACACTGGATGGAAGACACTGTGATAAAATGCAAGAGCAGTGGACTCTGAGTGACTTGGCCAGAGGACCCTGGGCAAATCACTTCACCCCTGAGCATCATCTTCTTATACCCTCTGGATTTATTTCTTGCTATTCTGTGGAGAAAAATATACTTAATGTAAGATCATTTTGAAAAGTGTTATGAGAACATTTTTCTCTTAAAAAATCAGATAAATATATCAGGGATGATTTGTATTTCTCAGAACTCTTGGGGCAATGGCAGAACCATGTCATTATTTGCATTACTTAGTGTTTCTTTATATCTAATCTGCTTAAAAAATTCAGGTTGCCACATTATCCCAATAAATCTCTCTAGTTCACTAGTATACTTCACACTGTACCAAAAAAATAAATAAATAAAAATTACTGTAGGATGTGGTGTAAGCAGAAAAGCATAAAGAAGCTTTTAGGGTTTGTTCTAGGACACTAATTCTTTTTTTTTTTTTTTTTTTTTCCGAACCTGGAATTAAACTCATGCCCTTACGCTTGCCAGGGAAGCGCTTACTCTACTGAGCCATCTCCCTGGCCCTATGGCACTAATTGTAATTTTCATCATTTCCAACCCCTGAGGACTGAGGGAGGACCATGTTAGGCACTCTTTTCCTAAGTGCCTAGCCATGAAATGCTAAAGCCGTAGGTCTGCACCCCACCCCACCTTCACAGCTCTATTCTCTGAGGATTATGGTGCACTGGGTGGATTGGGATGGAAACCAGCACCCCACCCCCACCCCCACCAGGTATCATCCCGAAGGAGTGAGAATGCGGCTCTTAGCTGTTCTCAACTCCATCTGGTCTAATTTGCTGCATCCATGTGGCGTGGGAAAGCCCTGCAGGGTCATGCACTTTTCCTAGGCCATTCCCTGTCTCTGAGGAGTGCTTTGGCTGTAGAGTAGGATTGTGTTAGCTGTTTCTGACACTGGCTTTACTGATGTAACACAGAATGCCCTTAGTGGGGCCAGCCAGAAATCTTAGTGAACTAAAGAGTCTGCTTAGGCTGAATGTAGCAGACTGGGTTTGATCTGAGCATGCGGTGCCGGCCCTGACCCTGGAGTGAGCTGAGACTGGGTGTAGTGGTGCAAGCCCATAACCCCAGAGCTTGGGAGGCTGAAAACAGGAGAATCACTATGAGTCTGGTCTATGTAGTGAGACCCTGTAGACCCTGCAGACCCCATACTAAATACTTTAAAAACAAAATGAAACAAACCAAAAGCCAACCAAAAATCAATTATCTTTGTATTGTGAGTGGGAAATGACAATCACAAATATTCACTGTAATTGATGTTGAATAGAGGGAAAAAGAAAAAGCGAAAGAGTAGGCCAAACAAAAATGCTTAAGTGTTAAGGCTCTTCCTACTCTCTATGTTCTATCTATACAAACATTATAGTCATTTTAATTTTAAGCTATGCTCAAAATTTGAGCTTCACTTGCTCCTGTTTTTTCTTTTGATCATGTTCATTTGACCCTATCTCTAAGACTGTCATCTACAATTTTAAGTGATCTTTGGTGGTCCTTGCATACAGGATAAAAAACAGAAAAAAAAAAAAAAAGGAAAGTAAAAACAAACAAGAAAGACACAATCATAACCTTGAGGAAGATAAGGTTATGGAAAGGTACAAAAAAAACAAGGATTCAATTAGAAATTTCTTTTTAAGTCCCTGAGTTTTGATGTGGATTGCATAATTTGGATTCGAGTATAACCTAGGAGTTGAAATTAAATATATATATATATATATATATATATAATTAATTAATTATATATTAAATATACATATATATATATATATATATATATATATATCCAAGTAACTGTAGTAGGATGCAGAATCAAAAACCACTGTGATAAAGAATCCATTTAAAAGATGGGCCCTACTAATGCACCTATTATGAGAGTTTTCATATAATTACATATTAAAATCCAGCTATAGGCTAGGAAGATAGCTCTATGGTCTAAGCACCTGCCTGACAATCACAATAACCTGGGTTCGATCCCCAGCACTACATGCTGTGCCAGTCACAGAACCTTGGATGCACCTTGCTGACCACCTAATCTGGGCATGGTGGTGCACGCTGGTAATCCCAGTGCTGGGGAGGTTGAGACAGGAGGATTACTATGATTCCGAGCTGCGTAGCCAGACCCTGTATCAAATAAAAATAAATAAATAAATAAAAGTCAGATGTATTTGTTGGCAGAATCAAGCTGATAGGAGGAAAATTTTCCTTTATTTTCTGAACTTCAAATGATTAGAAACCTTGATTTAACAGACAATAGACAGATTAGCAAGTGACAAGAAAATTTTCATTTACATCTATATGAATACACGGGATATTCAATAGTAATAGGCTGAATGTTTAGAAATAAAATTTCATGTGCTATTAAAAATGGGTATTGAGGTTTTCTTTCTTTTTTTTTTTTTTTTAGGAATTCAGTGGGAAGGTTTATCAGGTTTTTTGATGCTAATGAGAGCAGGCAATCTGTCTCAGGCAGTTGAATTTACAGAAAACTCCTGTGGAGGGGTTAATGGCAGCTAGATTTTGAGAACACTCTGCTTTAGTTAGATAAGAAAATTTCACATATAACTCCTTTTTCATCCTCTGTAGTGCAAATGTTTCACTTTAAAATAATCTTTATGGCAAACCGTGATCCTTTTACATTTGATAACTTGGAAGACCCAGAGATGTGTAGAATGAACCATAACTGCATCGGAAAAGCAAATATTAGTGTGGCATCAATAAAGCCTAGCGTGCCCCAACTCTTCCAGCCAGGACAAACAATTTCCCCAATGCCAACTGCTAATAAACCACCAAGCAAGGATTAAGCCAAGGTTTACCTGACTCCAAGGTCAATACTATTATTTCCTGCTGTTTTTAATAGGTCTTTGTGCTCCCCAAGTCTCTCTAAAATTCTACTGAAGTGTGTAACTAAAACATAAATGTTGTATTTGGGATGATTATCAGAACCTGTCTACTATGTGAGGAAAGAGCACATTTATGTCCCTTTGGAGTTTTCAGCATTTTAGTTGGGTTTGATCATCTTTTACTGAAAACTTTCCCACAACACTGGGAAGCATTTCACTCCAACACAAAATTTTTTATAGAACAGTTAATAAGGAGGGTACTTCCCACCCTGTCTTAAATGCATTTTGTGTGCTTTGCCCAAGGCAGAAAAATAAAAATAAAAGTGGAATTTCATGGATTCTTATCTTCCTCATGAGGCCTACTATCAGCCCTGACTTTAATTCATGATAGCAAGTGTTTTAGACAAGAGCACCTATTATTTCCCTGTTTAGTCCTTACTGTAACAATAATTAAAATGTAAAAGAGCTTTTGACATTAGTGTGCGGTAGTCCTTATAGATGCTTCTATGGAGTACTCATTTCAACTCTTAACCTCAATAGACACAAGAGAAGTGTACATGTTTATGCAGTTATCTTGGTAATTAAAGGAAAATAGTATACTAATTTATTTTAACAGATTCTTTAGGTGCAAAAAAAAAAAAATTAGTGAATGGTTCTGAGCAGAATGTAAAGATGGCTTCTCTCTATCTGCCCGGGCTCAGCCTTAGTTTCAGTTATGCCCCAGACACCCTCATTGCTGGGATCACTGCTGTGCACCACCACCTCCAGCCCGCAATGTGGTCTAAGTCACATTTCTTCAGAGAGTCAGTGTATTCAACTTTTCTAAAAGTCAATGATATAATATCTCTTTGTTATCTAATGAAAAAATATCTGTTGATAGTAAACAATGTTATGTCAAAGTTCTAAATTATGGATTTGTACAGAGTTGGGATACATGAGCGACCAGCCAGCCTGTCACATTGAATGGTCGCTTGAGAATCCATGACATACACAGAGGATTTTGCGATCTCCTCCTGGCAAATGGCTGAGCGAGGAGAACCTGACAGTCTACTGCTCAACCCACAAAACTAGAGCTTAAAAAAATATCTTCAAGGGCCAGGGAGATGTCAAGATAGCTCAGTGGTCTAAGCACCTGCCTGGCAAGTTCAAGCACCCAAGTTCGATCCTCGGTTTCACATGCCATGCTGGCCCCCAAGCCCCGGGCACACCATGCCAGCCACCAAAATCAGGTGTGGCGGTGTACGCCTATAATCCCAGTGCTGGGGAGGCTGAGACAGGATGATCACTATGAGTCTGAGCTCCAGTGAGATCCTGTGCTGGTTGCTTTTTTGGGTGGCATGGAAGAGGGGCATTTTATATAGAAATAGATAAGCAGTATCCAGTTATATTTTAAAATTTAGTTTTCCTTTTATTAGTCTCAAGACTTCATGCCATGATAAAAGTCTAAAGGGAAGTAACATTTCTTAGTGCTATCCTCACTTCTGTGTTTTTCATGTTTTTTTGAAAACCTATTTTTCTTCTGACAGCTCTACATACAGCTATATTTATAAAATTTTTTTGTGTTTTTTTCCTTATTCAGAACATTTGTGGTTGTAACATTTCAATTTTGATTTTCAAAAAGACCTCATTTCAATAGTATCTGATTGAGCTGTCTCACTTTGTAAGAATTTTAGCTCTTGTGGTTTTATGAAGGCATGAACTAAATTGTTAATTGAATCACATAGCCCTCTCTCTTCCAACCACCTTTTCCCAAGTGATTAGAAACATCAGGATGGCAACTTTTCCTCGTGGGCTTCCGTCATTCCACCTTGACCAATACTTTCTCCTTATGGATCCAAAGTGACAACCCTACATCCTCTGGCGTCTGAAACATTAAATTCCCTGTCATTCCACTGAGCCATCTCCCCAGCCCCTTTCCATTTTATTTTAATCCTCTGGTTACTGATACAGTAAGATAAATTTAAAGATAAATTAGGGTAGGACCCAGGTATTCTCTATAAAACAGTTGTGTTTTCCTATGAATACCTTGGGAAAACCCTATTGTTTTTCTTTTGGTGTCACACTTAGTATCTTGTCATAATCCTTGTTAATATTTTTGTATTTTCTTTCCTTCCCAGTAAGTTTGGCTTTATAATTCTCTGAATTGGAGCTGAGGTTTATCTAAGAAATGGCAACTTTCCTTGTCTCTACGAATGTAGTTTATACTTAAATGTCCACTGGTTTCCATATCTAAAATTATGATTCTATCACAGTCTACACATAGCCATGTGCTGAGCAGTTTTTTCTTTCCTACACTATGCACTGAAGAAAGAAAAAGCCTAAGATGTTGGCTCACATGCGTATTAAGTTGTGTATCATTCATTCCCACACGAATCAGCGGGAGAGAGCATTCATCAGAAGGCATGGAGAGTCCCAATAGATTTTCCAACCTGTGCTGGACACATGTTCTATGAACACAAGGCACTTTCTCTATACCTATGTCAACTCACATAGAATTCACTCTTTCCTCTTGGTGAATGACAGCAATGATTCAGTTAGATGGCTTTATTCTCTGACCTCACTCTTCTATTTTTTTAAACAATTTCCTCTCAAATGATTAATATCTGATTTCTTGAATCTTTTGAAATTTCTGTACTTCATCTCTGTGATGGATAAAATTAAGACATAAACACCGTCTTAATTTTTTGAGTCAATATTAAGGCATTTTTAAAAATAGTCCTGTTATTTAGAACACTAGAAATACAATGCAGACATTAATATTGGTAGGTGGAGAGTTCATTGTTACTTGGATGGTTTAAGTGAGGTCCGGATTACTCTAAGTTTAGAGGAAAATGGTCCATCTCTATTTTATACCATTTTTGAGACCACAGATCTTGACAAACAGGAAACTACAGTACTGACAATATTTTTGACTGTTATTAAATAACAATTACATTCTTCCTTGTCTTGTGGCTGGCAAGCACGTGTTAGAGAGTGGGGAAGCCACAGGAGTCTCGGCAGGAAGATTTCACAGGGTTCCAAGTCAGAAAGAGATGGCAGCCAAGTGGCTTGGTGTTCCAGTTGTGAGAATTTTTCTGAAATTGTTCCTGTGCTCGGGCAAGCAGACAAACACAATGCCAGAGAGTGTCTATCATATAGAACAGATAGCAAATCTTAGTTGGATTAACCAGTTATAGGATGAAGTTAAAAGGGAGAATGTATTTTTCCAGAGGATCTGAAAACATCTTATCATAGGGATATATGTGTTCCTATGTTTATAGCAGCACAATTTGTGATAGCCCCCATCACCTGAGGAATGGTTGAGAAAGATGTGGTATTTTTACACAATGGAGTATTATTCAGCTATTAAGAATGATAAACTGCAAGCCTTTATATTAAAGTGGATGCCACTTGAACATATACTCATAAGTGAAATAAACCAGACACACATGTGTAAATATCGTATAGTCTCCCTAGTATAAGAACTCTAAAGAAGAAATACAAATAGAAAGATATAATACAAGGAAAGGGAAGGCAAGATCTCAAGGACTAACTAATCAAGAGAGGGAAAGGAGATGAGCTAGGAAACATGGCAATGTTAAGCCATGCAGTTATATGTAAAAGATGAGCAAGGCAATGATCCTGAGAATATTCAGAAGATTCTTTAATCTAGGAGTTAATTGGAAAGATTCTCACCCTGACTAACTATATATACTGATACCTGGGAACTAAGCTACTGCACTGCAGATGGTAATTTGTAACAGTTGTTTCATGATGGGAGTGCCTGTCATTGTGGTATTCTGAATATGGGCAGCTTGTCATGACATGCCATTTACTGCTAAGATGTCTCTTGGGTAGATGGATGTTCAAGAAGAAGGCGGTGGTGCAGGAAAGCAAGAGACAGGAAAAGGAATATTATGGGACTGTCCTGCTTCAAGGTTGTGTATGGTGAGATTTTTGGACTTATGTGCAAACATGAGAAGCATAGAATTCTTTATCCTATTTTTTAAAATATAATCTAATTTTTAAATGTTTTTTTATCATATTCTGTAGGGCCTTAAAGTTCAACATATCAATACTTGATGAAAAAAAAAAAGGGAGAATGTGTAACTGAAAAATGCTGGTGTAGGCAAGATAAATGAAGACTGGAGCTAACCAGCTCTTATTCTAGAGGTTATTATAAATAAAATATATTAATTTGTATTCTCTGTGAGTGCAAGTTATAAAATGCAGTCATAATTTCATTCTATAATTCCCCTAATCAATTTAGCATAATTAAAATAAAAAGGATTTACAAGTGATGAAATTTGTATTCTGAATGTTAACCATTTTTATTTAAAAGAAGAATTAATGATAGAGAACTCCAGAGTAGCTAAATGATATTCAGAGAGACATTAAATGTTAATTGAACCATATGCAGTTGTCATTTTTATACATTTTAAAAGGTTGATATCTTTAATTTCATATGGTACCGTCTAAGTAACATTTAATGCATTATTTACAACATAAATATTTATATGAATTTTTCTTTTCATACCACATTATGTGGCTCACTAGGGTCAAGTTTATTGACATTTATGTCCCTGAAATATTGAGCAGTAATTGATGTGTAGCAGGTGTTAAGATGTCATCATAAAGAAATTAGGTTGGTTAAGAACCGGAGATTGCTCTCTAGGGATTTATGTCCAATATTTTGATTCATTGATTCAAGATATATGTATATATACTTTTTTGTCTTTTTCAGAAAGGCTTTCATTATGTAGCTCAGGTTGGGCTCAAATGTGCTCCATGTCTCAGCACCCAGAATGCTGGGATTGTAAGAGAGAGAGTCCTTCCACAACCAGCAAATGACTCCACATAAACACATACTTACTTACTTACCAATGATCGTCTAATTTATGACAAAAGTTGTGCATGTCATAAAACATGTTAAATACAGATACATATAAATAATGACTTTCTTGCTGTAGAGGATGACATGGCTTAGAAAACTCCAGTGCTTTAGTTTAAAAATAATTTAAGAAGTATAACTGTGTTCTAACTTGGATATGTTTTTTTTTTCTATTAAAAACGACTGAATGAGGGAAAAGAAAAGGAACCAGTTCTCATTAAATTCCTGGAATAAGAAAGACAGATTCATACACAGTATTACGTTTATACATGACCACCAAAGAATCATTTCTGCTAAACAGATTTCAAAGCCCAGATTCTAAGGATTTAAATTACTTGTTGAAAGCCATCACTGTGTTGCTAATGCCAGACTGTGGTTTGTAACCTGAACTGACATCTGACAATGAAGCCTTACATGTGAGCCACCATTCAACTAAACATGATGACAGGATTTCTTCATCGTAGTTTATCAATGAGAGTCAAAGACTGAACTTATTTCATGAATTAAGTATTTTCTTTCAATAGAAACTATATGAATAAGTGTTTCTCCCTTCATGGTGACTAAGGGAAACACTTATAAAGGCAACTATTGAATGTTTCCTCACTGGGCCTCTTCTGGTGGTGACATTAAGAACAAAAGACAGCTCTAGTTGATTGGACACATGTGTGTGTCAATTTCTGTAATAAACAGTGTTACACATAGGCCCACCTAGTCCTCATAATTTCTCATTGATGTATTATTTTATAATTGTGTGACTATTTTTTTTTTATCATTTCACTATTTTATATACTAAGGTTTAGAAAGACCAAATTGGTCAGTCTTACACAGGTGACAAATGGCAGGAATACAATCAGAACATGAATTTTTCAGAATCCAAAGCACAAACTCAAATCATAACAAATACTGCTGGTCATTTCATGTGAACCAGCTTTTGTGATGTATCTATGATGCTCACTTCTTTTTGAAATCCTGCTCACTGAGGCTCAGATAAATGTGTTTAAAAATCAGTCAGTCATATTTATTGGATATTATATGGAAAATAAAAGTATCAAACCTTGTAGAGAAAGCCTTTCTCCTCCCAGTGGAATAGCCCCTATTTCTTTTGGGGCACCTGATTAATGACACACAAAGCTGCATAGCTACTGCACATATCAATAGCACAAGCTATAGTAACAAGATTCATCAATGTCTCAACTCTATAGCAAGAAAAAGCTTTCAGGGAAAATGTTGCAATTATTTTTTCTGTAGATCAGCACTTCTTGCTTTTGGAAAAGTTAGTTGTAGAATGGAGAGACAGAGAGGGAAACAGAGATAGAGAGGAAGGGAGGGAGGGAAGGAGTCAGGCAGGGAGGGGCAGAGAGAAGGAAGAAAAGAGGGAGGGAGAGAGAGGAAGGGAGGGAGAGAGTCAGGGAGGGAGAGAGGGAAAGAGAAAGGGAGGGAGGGAGAGGTAGGGAGGGACGAAGAGAGGAAGGGAGGGAAGGAGAGTTAGGGAGGGAGAGAGGGAGGGAGAGAGAGAGAGAGCAAGAAAGTACAAGGTCAGGAAGGAGGGAGGTAAGGAGAGAGGCTATAACTTGGTGAAGTCTCAGGGATTAGCTGCCTAGCACAGAAGCTTGGTGTACAAATGGTAGAATTTTCTCTCTCTCTCTCTCTCTCTCTCTCTCTCTCTCTCTCTCTCTCTCTGTATTTTTTTAGGGAAGGGTCTTCAGGCTCTCTCTCTCTCTCTCTCTCTCTCTCTCCTCTCTCTCCCTGCCTCCCTCCCTTCATCCCTCTCTCCCTCTCTCCCTCCCTCCATTGTTCTTTCTCTCTTTCCCTCCCTCCTTCCCTCCCTTTCTCCGTTCCTCCCTCCCTGACTCTCTCTCTCTCTCTCCCTCCCTCCCTTTTTCTTTCCCACTGGCTACTTTGTTCATCACTTTTTATTAGCATGCCAAAGTTTCCTAGGCCTACCAAAGAAAACAATTTTTAAAAAGTGTTTCTCCAAAAAGGCATTACCAGTAATTTCAAATTCTCTCATTATATAATATGGTGGTGAAAAATACTTGCTTGTGTTCAGAAGCAAAACTCTGAGTTTCTCTTATCTGATACCAAATATACATTTCTAAGGTCACTTTTGCTCTCTTCTTATTTCACTTTTTATTATGGGAAAATGTAAATACTTACAGTAGTATACAGAACAATAACAACAAACTGTTATTTACTATAGCTAGCTTCCAAAATTGTCAGCTCGTGACCTCTTCCTATTTCATCTCTTCTTGCTCCTAATTTCCCTTCTCGTTTTGTATCATACTAAACCCTGGATATCCCATCATTTTGCTGAAACACATTATTATGTATCACTAAAAAATAAATACTTTCAAAATGCATATAACCAAAATATTTGTACAATAGCTACAATTAATTAATATGTTTTTAACATCAGAAATATACAAGGCTGTAGTTTTAAATTATGTCATAAACTCCATGCACTTCTTTTCCTATTAGGACTTTCATAATTTGAATCTGGATCAGGCTCGTTGATGATAGCAGGTGGAACTTATTTCACCAACTAGATTTTATTAACTGAATCCACATGATAAACTTAAACGTGTTTACCTATCCTCTAAACTTAGATTCGTGGTTTTTGTTTTTTTTTTTTTTTCTTAATATCAGTCACCTTAACACTGGATCCTTTTTGTTTTAGTTTGGGGGCAGAAATGTTTCATAGATCACACTGTGTCCCTCTATCAGACGGTACCTACTATTTGGTTTACTTTTGTGATGTCACAAATCAATGATAATCTTATACTCAGACTCACTAAATCACGCATTTTGGTATAATTTTAATTCTTGTATTATTATGGGCTATATTGAGTTCTTCCAATCCCTATCTTGGTCTGGGAATCCCATGGGTAAGTTATCGGAATCCTGTCAAATGCATTCCAGTCTACCACACTCAGGGCAACAAATGACTGGGATAAAGACAATAAGGCATATTTGTAGTTGTGGGAGACAAGAAGATTTTGTTCCAGCATGGTGATCGCTATTGGAGCAAGGTCTCTACCCAAGGTAGAACCCAGGCTTCTTCATTCATAAAGAAAGGGGTGGCTTGAAGATGAGTGACTGTGTGAATGGCAGGAAGTAGGTGACTGTTGAGAGCTGAGCTAGGCAGGAAGCCTGCATTCAGCTCTGCAATCTGCAGAGAGAAGGACATGTAGAAAGAGTAATCTGCATTACACCACTGAGGTACTATCTAATGTTTTGGGGTCCAGGCTTCAGTTCTGATGTGTAATCTCTCAAGCCCTATCAATCATAGCCTCTACCCCGAGGCTGATCCCTGTGGACAATGTGGAGCATTCGCCCTTCATCTTGTGTCCACCCTGCTCCACTAGGGGACAGCAGATGGGGAGGGGCTTCTTCCAGAGAAACACGCCTGCCATTTTCAAAGACTGCCACCCGCACCTCAGCTGAATGGATATAGATTGCTAAGAGCCAACTGGAAGGATAATGGAAAGTCCTGGCCAGCTCTGCACATATCAACACATGGAAATAGGGTTACGTTTAGCCAAAACGGAGTCAACTGCTCCTCTTGCCTGGAGAGTCAGCCAGGGGGTCCTCCACTGCAGACTACTGTTAAGTGTATTTACTATGTTTTAATATATTTCTGTGTATAGTCTTGATTTTCATATTAAAACTTTTCATTTTTGTCATTGTGGATTTTTAAAAGAGAGCTTCTAAATAATTTTTGACTCAGTAGAATCCTTTATTGAGCACTAAGAAGATTTTCTGCTCTTACATTGCTACATTATTTTTTACTAGCTATAAGTCAGCATTTTATTAGAAAAGACTGATTTGATTTTATTTTCCATTTTTGGTGGGCAATGTTGTCCCACAATTATAACATAGGCTCTGGGTCACAGCTTACTATTGGACCTGTCACTGTTTCTAGGCCTTTCATTGATGGAATAGGAACATTTTTATTTTATTTCATTTTAAATCATAATGTTGAAAATCTAATTTTCACTGATATCATGTGTAACAAAATTCATATCACAACACCATATAACAATATCTTGTAACAGTCCCTTGATTTATCATACATACATACATGGGAACATCTGTCTTAACACTGACATGTTGCAATGGTAATAAATATGAGGAAGAATAGCATATGTGAAAAGCCACTATAAATATAATGTTCTATGAAATTTTAAATTGTTTTCAGATCTCTCTATGATTGTAATTTGGGAGTATTTGTGTACATCTCCAAAAGGAAAAAAATTAGAAAAATTGAATTCTTGATCTGAGACATTTCACAGGTAAACATTTAAAATCAAGATAGAAACACTCAGAACACACATTATCCAGCTTCCAAAACACTACTTTTACAATATTCCTATGAATATAATAAGATTTTCCAATAAATGAGGCCATCTTAAGGGAAGAAATCATTTTATTCTCTTTTCCTAAAATCTAGAATTTAAACTAGCACACAATTTGATATACCCTTTATAAGAAGTTACTAACATTCTAAAGTCTTCATGACTAGCTGGTGGCGATGTGGGTGAGTGATCTGATGGAAAGGAAAACATACAGAGAAGACTCAGGAGTGATAGAAGACAGCTACTGTGTATGAGTGAGACATTGCTGACTGTGGCTGGGTTGTGGAAATCAAAGGATCCAAGGGCGGTAGGGCATAAAAAGAAACCTGCAAAGAAAATGCTTCATACTCAGCATGGAGGAATATGGACCTGATTCTGTCAGCCAGGAGAGTTCTCTTAGAAATTTGTTAAATCTACTCAGACTACACTGTTCAGAAAGGATTCCACTAAGGACAAGAAAATAAGAAGACAGGAAACCCAGCCACTGAAGGCCACTGTCTCTTACAATGGTTAGAATAAAGAGTCTCTAAAATCACTCTTAAAATTCAAGTTTTCTAATAGCCTTTTTTGAATTCACTTTTTTATTTTATTGTTATTAACTTAAATCTACAGTTATGACTAAGTACATTTATCATGTATAATATGATGTTTTGATAGAGTTATGCACGGTGGAAGACTAAAATTTATTAATATATGTATTACCTCACAATTATTTTTGAGGTAACTCCTAGAATCCACTCTCTTACTTTCAATAACACAATATTATTAACTATAATCACCATGTTGTACAACAAATTTCTTGAATGTTGTCCTTGTATCTGTGACTGTATATCCTTTAATCATCTCTCCAATCTCCTCCTTCTAAGCCACCTCTGTCCCTTTTATCCACCATTTCACTCTATTAAATCAACTTGTTTAAGTTGCAGATGTGAATATAATCATGCAGAATTTGTCTTCTTTTGTCTGGCCTATTTTACTTAATATAATGTCCTCCAGCATCTCCCATTCTGCCACAAGTGGTCAAATTTCCTTCTACTTATGGCTGACTAGTATTTCCCCTGAATCTTTTCCACCTAGCTTTGACTCTGAGAGTTTTCAAGAAAGTTTTCCTCATGGAGACATAATGAGAAGAAAAAAATTTGATCTTCCCAATAGATTTTTGTGTTGTCTTTTCTAGCTTGTTAAATGTATGAAAAATCAAGAATCATACATTTTGTTCAGAATCAAAAGTAGTCCTTTAAAAGCAATAATAAAACGAGCAATAATCACTTAATACTATGAAGTACATTATGACTTTATAGATATGTCTCACCTATTGGCAAAAGTAGTTTATATAATGCATTTTATCCCAGGAAAGTAATTTATAAAACAGTGTTATGATGGAAATTGTGTTTCTCCAATTAATTTTTGCTTTCTTTTGTTTTAGGGAAGGGTACTGAGAATCAAATTCAGGACCCTGTGCTTGCCAGGCAGGCACTGTGCCACCAAGCTATCTCCCCGGCCCTTGCAATTAGTTTCTGGTGTTGTTTTGTTGTGTTTTTCTTTTCTGTTTAGGGTCTCATTATGCAGCTCCAACTCATAGTGATCCTCCCCGGCACTGGGATTGCAAGCGTATACCACCACACCCGGACTCTACAATTAGTTTCTGAACACTAACATTTTAGCTCAAGAGGGGAGATGTTTATAGAGAATACTATCTGTTAGGAGAGTGCATGTAAGTACTTCATTTGCAGGGTTTTCTGCTGAAGGACTTTGGCAGGAGATATAAACCTCCTTCCTTCAGGTTTTGTGTCCTTAATGACCTCTGAGGCCCACTTGGAGCCTTCCTTGTTAGTGGGATTGCTGTAGTAGGAGACAAGACTAGGGAAAGCAGTAAGCTTCCCTAGGAGAGCAGTTAGAAAATTAATTAAACTGAGGGAGGCACTGGGATATTTAGAAAACAAATTACAGTGAACACTGAGCACAAAAACAAGTACGAAATAGACCAACAAGGACTCAGGGAGACCAAAGTTTATTATGTGGCCGCCAAGTCTATTATTTGTTAAAAAATTGGGGATATTTTCTAGGCAAATGAATTTCTGTTCCCATGATAGTCTATGCTTCTACAAGGCCACCTTTATAAAATGTTAATACTTTATTTTTGTACTACTTAAAAAGATCTGTTTTCTCCATAGCAAAGGTTTGATGCAGAGCATTTATCTTCAAGGCTGCTAAGTGTCATTTAATTTTTATTTTTCGTATTTTTAAAGTTTTTTCTAGTCACTGTAAATTATTGTCTTGGTCACAAACTCAGTGCTGATCAAGTTGTAAGGGACAGATTTCACTTTGCTGAAAAACCTAGATATTTATGGGCAATCATGGTAGACCATTAGCAATATTAGGTAGTATATGGTCAATTAAATGATACCATCAGTAGTTAAGGTGATTGAATTAAGACTGAACAATAAAACCTTTATTTATATCCCTATGTTTAGCCTCCCAGTTTATCAGAAGTACATTATTTCTCAAATTCTTCTACTATTTCAGGTCAATAGTGAATGTGTGTGGTACATGATGTTTACATTTCTTGTAATGTGAGAAGTCAGTACATGTACATGAGACAACCCATTTTTTTCACCCCTTCTTTCTCTTCTTTTTCTCTTGATCCCTTTCCCTGGTGAAAATGATCCATCTCTCTACTTTTTATTTTATTGATTTTTATTTTGCTCTTTGCTTTTACGCTGGGTGTCCCATATAAAAGAAACAATGAGGTATTTCAGCTTGTGCATCTGATTTACTTCACTTAACATGATCATCTCACAGTGATTCCATTTTCTTGCCAGTGACTCAGGTTTGTCCTTTACTGCAGCAGAATAGAACTCCATGGTATGTAACTACCACATTTTCTTCATCCATTCATCTGTGAAGCGATACTTAGGTGGCAGACTCTTAACAAAAGACAGATTGATGGGGTCTTCCTTTTAAAATGAAGATATTGACCCCTCTCTGAAAATAACTTATTTAAATACTCAACATTTGAATTTAAAAGCTACAGTTTTTTAAAAAAAAGTTTTAGTTAATGGCAAGTGCAACTACACACACAGCTTGTTAGAGAAGCAACCATCAGGGTATTAGTCCTACGCATGATGAAGAGTTTAACTATGTCCTAGTCGCTGTCAAGATTCTCCACTTTCCCTGAGATTTTGTCAAAAGTTGATTTTTATTGCTATTGTACAAAAATTATGTCTCTTTAACTTGAAATGGATGTTCTTAAAGGCAAAAACATAGTTACTATAAACACATTTAATTGTTAAAAGTGACACTCTTAAAACTTAAAAATGATCACTTGTCAAAACTTTGGTGGAGCTGGCCAAATAGCTCATCAGATTAAAGCACCTGCTTAGGGCAGACACAGGGGCCAGAAGTTCGATCCCTGGGTTTGCTCTGCCTGGCCCCCTTCACCCCTCCCCGTCCCTCTACGCATGATGAGCCAGCAACTGAGACTGGGCTTGGTGACCTGTAATCCCTTTGGTGACTTAGGTAACATTTCTGGAAAAGAATGTAACTTTAAAAAGCTGATGGGAAAAATAAGGTTGTCATGGAAGACATAACATTTGCTCGGTCACTGACAACGTGAGTTTGGGTTTGTGATGCTTTTGTGACCTTTAATTTGATGTTAGAGTTCTCTAATATATTGTTTACCAAAATAAATATTTTTAAACATGAAAGTAGAGTGGAGAACACCATTTTCCAGAGAGATCAATAAATATTTAGAGTGCAATATGTATTAAGTAGAATGTAAGATTAGTTTAATAAAGCTCATTTATTCAAGAAATATACAGTATGGTGAGGAAGGAACTTTTTATATATTAGTTATATATAAATTGCTAGAACAAAATACCTGACATTCAGTTTGAAGAAAAAAAGCTTTATTATGGCCCATGGTGTCAGAAGTTCAGTCCACAGTCAACTGGCTCCAGGATACTGGCAGAGGGCAGGGTGGAAACCATGTCAGAGGAAAACTGCTCATTCATAGCACCCACAGAGCAAGAAAAGTCTAGAAGGAAGACAGCATCATCACGGCCCTGTTGCCAGTGACCTGCTTTGTCCAGTCAAGCCCCATTTCTACATAGCACCTTCCGTTATGAACTCATCAATGTGTCGCTCCATGAGGTTTGGGGCCCGTAATCTAATCACCTCCCACACATCTCATCCCTGAGTACTTAGACCTTTTATAGGACAGTTCTGATGAAAAGGTAAGATCTCTTATTAATAGATTAACAAATACTATTTTCTTGAGTGGTCAATAAAGAAAACCACATAATGTCCAATATTGTACTTAAAATTTCAAAGTGAGATTAAATTTAACTTCTTTTCTTTACATAAAGTTGAGGCAAACATAACTGTCATAATCCATGGATTAATATTTTGAATAATCTGACAAGTACCCGTAGCCTGGAGTTGGTGACTTCCATCTTCCTGCCCATCTCACAGTGGAAGTCCTTATGGTTCTGCACAGTCTAGACATATGATTCAGAGACTCTGCATTGACACAATTTGACAGTTTTACAGGTACAGTTTGAAAAATCTGTGTTAGGGGGCTGCAAATAGTAAATAATATTTTCCTATTTCTTTATCAAATACATCCCTAAATTTTGCCCTTTAGTTAGTTTATATACTTAAACAGAATTTACTGTTTATGATTTCCAACTTCATTCATTCCCAGATTAAGAAATGGACACATTAGCTCTTATTTGGGAGACTGAGGCAGGAGGACCACAAGTACCAGGCCAGCATGTTCATGAGCCATATCATAAAATCCAGTAAGAAGGGCTGAGTATATACTGTAATCACAGTGTTTACTAACATAGGTGAGACCCTGATTTCAACCCCCAAGACTGCAAAATAAATAAATGAAATATATCTATCTATATCTATATGTCTATGTCTATGTCTATGTCTATGTCTATGTCTATGTCTATGTCTATCTCTATCTCTATCTCTATCTCTATCTCTATCTCTATCTCTATCTCTATCTCTATCTATATATATATCAAGTTGCATTACAGGATATCTCTTCACCGGTGATATTGTAATTAAATCAGAACTTCTGATGTGCAGTTTATTATTCATTTGATACCTTCTCTTTACAGTATATTTATTCAGTTCCATGTGAAGCTTACTAAGTGCACATTGTTTATAGTTAACTGACTCGTTGATGTTCGTCTATTGGTCTCTGTTGGAAGATGTCCTAATGGTGAAAACAAAAGGTCTGCTGCCTGTGATGGTGCCCCAGGGTAGAGACGAAATGTGTCTAGGAGTGAGAGAACACTGGCTTTAATATGCATACAATGCAATTTAACAGTTCATAAAACAGTAAAATTTAATCCCGGACTGAGAGATTTATTAAATTTCACTCAGCAAAATAGAGGGTGGGCTATGGGAGCAAATGAGAATTAAGTGAGATGATTTCAGGGGCAATAGATTTTATTACGTGATAAACTGGGGAAAGTCAGTTTTTTAAAAAAGCTATTTCTTCTTAGTTCATTGTTTGGAAATAATTGTCTAATTTAGCAAAGCTTTCTGAAAACAGAGTAAATAACATAGAAGCTACTAAATGGTTTTAAGTTTGTTTGTTTAATTTCAAGAGCAAAATTATCTCCCTAAAATCTTATTGAGAGTATGACTGAAATATTTTAAACTGTGAGTCGGAGTATTTTGTATTCAGGGAGAACTTGGCCAATATTCTTCTTTTTAGTAGCCAGTTAAAATGCTCTCCAACCGAATCATGCTTCACAACAGTACAGTTTCAAATAATTTCATCTTTGTATGTCAGATATCATATAAAAAAATTTTAGCCATGCTCTCTTTGTTTTTAATAATTGATTCCTTTAAAGCTTTGTCTTAAATAGACAATATTTTCTAAAATTTGTTTTTTCTTACCTTTCATATTAAAGTTGTACTAGAATTTGGTGGTGTTATTGAAGATTGTGCTACATTTATATTTCTCACTTGTAGGAATTTAAATAACCACAATTTTTGGGAGTGGCTTGAAAACAAATTTTATGACAAAGAAGGTGACTTCTTCAAAACTAAAACTCTCTTGATTTGTATAATCAAATAATAGTAATTTCACACATTTCTGTACAATAGCAAGAAAAATCAACTTTTGACAAAATCTTGGAAAAGTGGAGAGTCATGAGCCATGACTAAGACACAGTTAAACTCTTTATACTGCGCAGGACTAACACACTGATGGAACTTGCTTCTCTAAAAAGCTGTGTTTGTAGTTAACTAAAGCTTTAAAAAAAAAAAAAAAAAAACACCTGTAGCTTTAAAATTCAAATGTTGAGCATTTGAATAAATTATTTTTAGAGAGGGCACAATATCTTCATTTTGAAAGGAAGATCCCATCAATCTGTCTTTTGTTAAGAGTCTGTCACCTGGGGCCAGAGAGATGGCTCAGTAGAATAAGTGCTTGCCTGGCAAGTGCAAGGGCCTGGATTCAATCCCCGGTTCCAAAAAAAAAAAAAAAAAAAAAAAGAGTCTGACACCTAAGTGTCCCTCAACAGATGAATGGATGAAGAAAATGTGGTAGTTACATACCATGGAGCTCTATTCTGCCACAGTGAAGGATAAAGTTGAGTTACTGGGTAAGAAAATGGAACCACTGTGAGATGATCATTTTAAGTGAAGTAAATCAGATGCACAAGCTGAAATATCTCATTGTTTCTTTTATATGGGACACCAGGCATAAATGAAAAGAGCAATGTATGTGTGTTAAATAATAAGAATCGTATGCCAGCTGGTAGCTGGTACATAACTTAAAGCCTTAGCGATACTTTAGTAATGAATCTGAACAAGATGGGAAAGATTGTCCAATGCCTGTAAAATCTCTCATCTTGGGTGTCCTTTTCTAGTCCATTTAGAGAGATCACAGCACTCAAGAGGAAAAGATGGCTGGAGGCATATTAAGCCTTTTCTGCACATGTGCACGTAACAGTAGTCTCCAGAGCTATCGCTATAGCAGCCCACGCACACACACAATAGTGCGACTATTTGGGGTGGCCTTTGGGGCTATGTCTGGTACTAAGTACCGCTACAAGAAAATGAAAGGAAGCAGGAACCTGTATGGCAGTGGGATTCCAGTAATATCATGTTGGGTTCCGTTTGGTTGTTGATCAAGCAGTTATTTAGGTTAAAAGAACTTCTGAAGCATACATAACTGGCCTTTATGGAACTGAGCTGAACAAACACAACTGCAATTGTGCTTTCTTCTTTTATCCAGAGTTCATGGGACAACACATTCTCTCATTCTGTCTTTGTCTCCCTCCCTCCCTCCTTCCTACCTCCTTCCCTCCCTCCCTCCTTCCCTCCCTCCCTCCCTCCCTCCC
>NW_004524666.1:272235-277850 GCF_000260255.1 Octodon degus
CCCCCCTCCCTCCCTTCTTCCCTCCTTATGTTAGCTCTGGTTTTAGATTTTCCACAGCACCTTGCAATACCACATTGCAATACTCAATTTCCTAACTGTAAAATGTGGGAAGCTTCACAGTGCAACAGTGCACTTACAGCTCATTCAGTTATTCAAGAGAATAAGGCCTTAGAAATGATCAATCTTCTTCAAATGCACAATGAAAGATTTTCTGGGCAGGATAGTTCAGGCTCATATTTTTAATGAAACCAAATACATTCTTCACCTAAGAATATATTACAATAATATTCCCTTGAAAGAAACTGGTTCTTCCTAATCTACCTCAGGATGTGGGCATAACTTGGGCTTTGTTAGCTTCTGAACTAAATATTCATGATGAAAAGAAGAGCAATTTCCTGGTCTTGTTTGATAAATGATTTAGTTTGAAAGAGTGGCATTAGGGATCCACCTTGATGGGATTTCAAGTTTGTCCAAATCCAAGATGCTAATTCTAGCTTTCTTGTTGAGTTGCTATTCAGCTAAAAAGAAGGTACTTATGTCAGGTGGATAAGTTTCATATACCTATGAAGTTAATCTAGAATAAAGCATGATGTTTTATGTACATTTTATTTTATTTCATTGACCATGTAATTCTTTGCTGAGAAACTCTTATGGTTGAATCCCAGAGGTAGCTTTCAAGTGTGCATCATATAGTAAGCCTGGGCAGTTCTTGGCAGCCAGTAGAGATCAGCGCTGTCTCTGAGAGGCCGCAGTGCCAGGACAAATCATGCTGGGCATTCCTCAGAGACACACATGTACAAATGAAATCATGTTTCAAAGAACATCAAGGCCATCCTCCAGAGGAACAAGAAATGACAAAAGGACAATGTACTGATCGAGGGTCTTGGCAGAAAATCAAAGGGGCTGTCCCTGCTGCTTTGATTCAGTGACAGTGTGGTAGGAGCACTGGAGTCTCTGGATTTGTTTTTAACAACTGAATAATTCCCTGGACACCAAAGCTCTGGGCTGGTGTAATTGTCCTAATTCACTCCATCCTAAAGATGATTCTGAATCTGAGGTTTCTAGAAATGGAGTATCGGTCTTACTTAGTTATTGTCTATTATTTATTGGTATCTTTTAAATAGCACAAATGAATCTGCTCTTCGAGTGCCTTATAAATGCTTAGATATTATGACTTAAATATAATGCTAAGATATTATATTTTTAATATAAATAATTATCATTATAAACATTGAATTCATTCAATCAAAGTCAACTATACTTTCTACTCAAGTCAGTTCTGTTTCGAGGGTACTGTACTCATCCTTTGCTATTAAATCTATGTAACTAGAGGAATTCTTTTCTTTTGATAAGTTGCGTTTAAGAAATTCAAATAGACAAAATACTGTAAAGCATCCTTGGAAAATAAGGTATTCTTGTCTAGTTCATCTAAGCCTAATTGAAATTAAAGGATTAAGTTTGCTTCTGGGATAATTTCATGGGTGTGTGTCCTGAACAGCTGCTCACAAACTTATTTACTATGATTTGAATAAAGAGCCGCAGATTTTTGGATTTTCCTGGGCCTTGCAAATGATATAGCCATTTCTGTTTGCCCTCAGAATTTAAATTGAATCAACATTGGACAATTTACTGAGTTTAAGAGCTAAATCAACTTAAGAATTTTTCGTCTGATTTTGCAGAGAGAGAGAGAGAGAGAGAAACACTTGCCTTTTCGAAAGGGCAACCTGCCTTCTGAGATTGCCAAGGGCTTTTGTTCCTACATGACGGCTCTTGTGAAACCACTGTCACCCTGTCTCTGTATTCACTATCTCCCTTTCATTTTCCTCTTTCTTCTCCAGTTCTATGTCAATGATTCCCAGGGCTTCTTTCCTCTCTCAAGCTACATTTATCACACAGGCTTATTTTCGTTGGTAGCTGGAATTCTGCTCCATAAATTTATAAATTCCAAACTTCGATCCAGCACCCAGCCTGTCTTCTGAGCCACAAATTCAGACATCGAATCCATTTGTCTGACTCTTCACTTGGAAGGGTTGGAAACAAACATCATCATCTTCCCACTTACAACCTTCTGGCTATTAGTGGGGACAGAGCAGTAAACCAGGTCCCTGTGCCCATGGAGATTCCATGCCAGAAGGGGAGAAAGCAAACAGCACTGTGCAGGTGTATGCACAGAAAATCAGAAACCCTTTGAAGACAAGAGAAGAGAGGGGATAAAAAGCAATGACACACACATATTTCCATGAAGAGATATTTGTATGCTTTATTTCTTTTTTCTTTTTAAACAATACAAAATAGTGAAAAAAATTAGACATGATACAAGATTTCACTAAACAAAGTGATAAGAATTTAACAATGGTTGCTGTATTACATGATGCTATCTTTAAATTAGTTGTTCAACTTACCATATATAAACACGTAAGATTTATTTAAAGAAAAAAAAAGCCGAAACAATAACAAAGAGGTTATAAGAAATTCAAAAGAGGAGAAAAAAAGTCAGTGTAAAAAAATTTAAGCATTAACTGCCCTTTACAAAAGATCAGCAGAAATAGACAATATAATTATCCAATCTATTCTCCATATATATCTATGTATATATAGTTTTTCCTTCTTTCTTTTGTCCTTTTAATCCTAGAGAATATGATGACCATCTACGCACAGATCAAAAAGTAAAAAAATCTTGAAAAATTGTTGTAGCTGTTCTCGGCCATCACCCTGTTCAGCAGAATGCTAATAATCAATCCATGATTGAGCTTTCTTCTAAATATTTCCTGATCATTGTTATCTAAATATTCCTTCATCGTAATTATCCTGGTTTTTATGTAGATCTAAATTATTGTCGCTAGTCACTGGGATCTTTTCCATGACTCTTCTCAAGATTCCTCTGCCTGTCATTGTGAAAGTATATTTGATCTTGTGGCTTAACTGAAGATATGTCAATAGTTGGCTTTCTCTTACTCTAACAATGAAAGCCTCCTGTGTCTGCTGAGGAAACCTTCAGATTTCTGAGTTGTTTTTCTCTTTCTTGTTATCTCCTCTAGCTTACTCCATTGCCATGAGTGCAAAGCCTAGTCTTCCCCACGTGGGGCAACTTCCCTCCAGTCCTCAACAGTGTCTTGCTCACTGTTGCTGTTGACATTCACACACCTTTCTCCTTCCCCATGAGACTACCTTCTGTGCTATTGCCAGCGTCGCTTTTGTAGGCAAGCTCTGAGTCCTTCAGATAAAGCTCTAGTATTTTGTCTATGTCTGATGTGGCAGCCTGTTGCATGTTTCAATGTTAGCACCTAACACACTGCATCTAATTTTCCTGCATTTTAATGAACAGGAAGCTCATAAAGCCACTCCTGAGATCCTTGCTTGTGTTTACATCTCTCACATTCACAGTGCTCAGCACAGGACACCTGAGCACTGAATGGGTATATGCTGTCTACATTTTCTATTTCCTTACATTTTGCTTTGACTTCTATTTGAATCTGAATCATACTATGAATATACTAATGCAGTACATTGCAACATTTTTGTGATTATAGAGTGGTATTCAATTAAAAGAACAACAAGTATTTCGTATAAGCTGCATCAGAGACAAGTGAAGATGAAAAACTACCATTCCTATATATAACTAATTTGTGCTGTGCACCAACAAGAACCTGCTTTACATTTCCATGCCAATTTACAACCCCCATATTGTACCAGGCAAGGTTAGTGGCTATTAAAATTATCACCAGGACAGGGCTATCTAAAGACACATTCGGTAGTGTGTTAACTATACAAAAAAGAAAGAAAACAAAAGACTGTACAGTTTGAAAACAAATCTTACACAACCTTACATTTCAATTTTTTTTTTCTTCAAAAGGAGTGAGTTGTGCACAGGAGGATTAAATGCTTTATAGACAAGGAAAAAAAACTGCACTAGAACCAACTTATTCATCATCCTCATCCTCATCCGCTTCATCTTCTTCTTCCTCCTCTTATCCTAATCTTCCTCATCCTCCTCTTCCTTCTTTTTCTTGCTTTTTTTCAGCCTTGATGACTCCCTTTTTTTCCTGCATCAGGTTTTTAGCCCACTAGGCAGTGATGTCTTTTTCCTTCAGCTTAGCAGCCTTTTTCTCATATGGCTGCTTGTCAACTGCTGCAATATTATTCTACATTTCTCCAAGTTTCTTTGTGACACCACCAATGGAGAGGCCAGGATGTTCTTTGATTTTTGGGCAATACTCATAACAGAACAAGTAGAAGGCTGAAAGAGGCCTCTTGGGCCCATTGGGATCCTTGAACTTCTTTTTTGTTTCTCCTTTAGGAGGAATTTAAGTTTTTATTTCTCTTTCATAACAAGCCTTGTCCACTTTTGTCATGTCTTCAAGTTTTCCTTTTTCTTTAGCAGACATGGCCTTCCACCTCTCTGAGCACTTCTTACAAAATTCTGAGACGTTCACAGAAACATCTGGGTACTTCTGCTCCTCTCACCAGTTTGCACAAAGAATGCATATGATGGCTTCTTGCCTCTCGGCTTCTTAGGATCTCCATTGCCCATGTTTACTTGTTTTCCTCAATGAGGTATGGAGTCGACCAGTGCCCATCTGGCTTTCACTTGCCCCGGTGCTGTCTCTGTGGAACTCAGTGTACTGCAGTGGCTCAATGGCAGTGTGACCAATCATGAAAATTTTAATTGTGGAGATTTTTCTACAAACAATAGTAGAGTGATTCAAGTATTTCAGATTGCATTTCAGCTTAGAGACTTACTTGTTGGATGAAGGTTAAATCTTAAAATTAACCTGCCAATCATGAAAGTATATACCTGACATACTACTTAGAGAAATCAGATGAAGCAGAGTTGAGATTTATTTTTGCCTTTAAGATATATTTTCATATAAAATCAGTCCCTTGCTCTACCTCCCAATGAAGAATAAATTATTCTAATATCCTGTATTTGTAGAAGTCTACACTATCTTTTTAAATAGGATTAAGTTATGTGCATATGATTATGAAGAGACTTTATTTAGAAAACAGAGTCAAAGGGGAGATTGGAGTTTCCTATATAATTACTGAAACATAGTTTCCAAAAAATTCTCACTAAATTTTCACTTACATGGAATCATTTCTCTGAATTACAAATGAAGTCAAAAATTCAATGTATTATCTGAGTTTCATCTCATGGGAGTGAAAACAGTTTTTTTTTTACACTGAAGCAATTCTAGTACAGGGTATACATTCAAAGAAAGTGGAGTCAATATTGTATCAAACAGACATCTTTGTTACCGTATATATTGATTCCAGATTACAATAACCAAGACTTAAAATCAACTTAAATGTCCATTAATGGATGAAAGAATATAGAATTGAAGTATATATACACCATGGAATTAACTATGGCTATTCATCCACAGTGATGAAGGCAATCTTGTCATTTGTGAAACCAGAGGATATTACATTAAGTGAGATGAGTCGTGTCAACACCCACATGTAGAACCTAAAAGAGAAGTTGATCTTGTAGAGAGAATGGTGCTTACTAAAGGCTGGAATAGCCCACAGTTAAGGCAAAGATGGGAAAATGTTGTTGAAGGATGTGTAATTGTAGCTAGATAGGAAAAATACTTTCAAGAGTCTATGATATAGGG
>NW_004524666.1:278485-308957 GCF_000260255.1 Octodon degus
AAAAAAAAAGAAAGAAAGAAAGAAAGAAAGAAAGAAAGAAAGAAAGAAAGAAAGAAAGAAAGAAAGAAAGAAAAGAAATCATGCTGGATAAAATGAACACATATTGAAGTTCTGTAGCAAGCAAATTATAAGCATAATATCAGTTATGCTTACTTCAAATTCTTTTATAATATAGAATATAAACAAATACATAAATAAAGTGACTTCATTTACTTTACTTTAAAACCAAGCAAATTTGATTTACTGTTTAATGAAAGCAAATAAAATAAGCACATATGTGTATATGTTTATGCAGATAATACTTTTGAGAATAATTATCTTTGAAAGATGGGAAGTTTACATGATGGCTTCTGAATAGTTTATTGGTTGTAATTCTGTACAATTACAGTGTATTAACTAGTGAGATTTTATTCTGCAATATGAACATATAAACTTTAACATCCATCTCAACATGTCAATAAATATAGCTCTAAACATTAATTTTCACAGTGGTATAATACTCAGTTACATTATAATGTAAATTTTTCGGGCTCATTCAGGAAAATTTAGAAAGAAACTCATATTTTTTAAAACCAGAGATCACTCTGCAAGGCAGATATTTGTTTCTGTAACTATTTAAACATTTTCCTTTATTTGCATGGAGTTTGAAGTTTTCCTGGAGTATAACTAGCATGTCACTACTCACCTGTGTCTGGTGGCATTATGTGTTATGGTTCCCCTTTCCTAGAAATGTTGCTGATTCTCACCTGTGGGCCAGGAAAGTGAGTTTACATCACCAACAGATGACTTAGGATGAGAGCTATATTAGATCATCTTTACTTTATAAAGCATACTCTGTTACCATAACACGCATGGGGCTAGCCTCTCGAGTAGGTGCCTGATTCAGATTGCTCAGGGACACTGCTACATACAGAAACATGTTGTGTCCTATCCAAGTACAACCAGGCCCAATCCTGCTTACCTTCTGAGATCAGAGGAGATCGGGCGCATGTGGGGTAGAATGGCCATTGATGCCAGCTCAGTTGTGCTATGTAAACTATCAGAGTTTAGTAGAAACAAAAACAGGCTCTTTGGAATTCAGTACGTCTGTATCCAACTGTGTGATATTCATCTTGCTGAGTGATTTGAGACTCTACTCATGTTTAGGTGTTTTTTTTTTACATCATTAGATTATTAAAGGAATTAAATGATGTTTTAAGAGCCTATAAATACGCTATTAGGTAAATATTATAGAAAGTAACATTCTCCCAAAACGTTTCTTCATCAAATATTCTCTTTTTCTGATTAGAAACAAACAAGTTATCTTCCAGGGGACATAGTTAAAAACTGCCCTAAAATTAGGCTAAAATTATAAATGATGTATTTAGTACTTTCTTTTTTATATCTATAGCTCCTTCACTGTTATCTTTTGGATACAGCTAGACCATGTGTTTCAACACATTTCAAAAGTCTAAATAAATAAAGGTAAATTTTATTTTTCTACTTTGAGCGATTGGTATGGGTACATCGTTGTGCCAGCTCATAACATTGGGTGAAATGCCCAAATACAAAAGGCACTGAATTTAGCTCAGCAATATTGTTTTCAAAATATGACATTATCACATGGAGAGAAAACATTCTCTCAGGCTTTCACAAAGAGCAAATTGATCAAGCAATGGCTGTGACTCATCCACATGGCTGACACTGACAAAGATCAACAAACTGCAGTAAAGGGTTTCAGGATAGATCCTGAGGGGATTTGACTGACCTTGTCAGATACAAAAGTTACATTTCTTGTTATGTAGGTCCTGCTTTATCTTGGTCTTAATCATCCAGCAGAAAAGTATAAAAACGAGATATAAAAAGTAAAGCCATATTAATAGGCTGAGCTGTAAAAGGCTCAAGTCAACAACTTCTGACATTGCCAGTCCTACAGATAATCCACTACTATTATGGACTACTGAACTATATTGGATTGTTTTGCTGAATTCATGTACCTACAATATTTAAATGACAATGGAATACCCATCTCTAACAAAGCTAAACAAAAAAGAGGATACAAATGAAGGACCATTTTGTATCTGCATATACAAAATAGTCAGGATAGATATACAACTACTTTCTCTTAATTCAGTGAGAAGAAAGACTTGTACTAATAGTGTTTGGATAGGATATCATGTCTGCATCTTATACTATGAATAATCACTATGAAGACAACAATATGCAATGTATTAATTATTGAAACTGTCCTACTAATTGGGTTTGAAACTGTCTCATTGCTATTTCTCAATAAAATTAATAAAAATATATGGATAGATATCAGGCATATATCACTATGATTAAGAGGTGAGAAAAGAAAAGGAAGACATCAGAGGGCATAGGACTATGGAAAAGAGGAATGGAGGGGCTAGGGATTAGGGATTAGGAATACAGAGCATAAGAAATAAAATCTGATGCTCTGGACACGAGAAGCCTCAGGAAGCTGGGTACTTGCCTGTGTTCATGGGATGCAGTCAGGTATCCCCGCTGCAGTTTCTGTTGGTGCCTGACGTGTGGATCTCACTGAAGTGCGATCCCCAAATCTAACATCTGAAAGTTCGAGGACAACATTTTACAAATTCTGAACAGCTTTCAATTTGAGCTTATTTTTCAAAGAAAATCATCACAATTATTCATTTCTGGAAACAAGAATATATTATATTGTATTCTTTTCTTACTATCAATCATTTTGTAAACTGTGTTTCTGCTGGTGAGGATTTTTGTTATGCATTGTAAGACCTCTTTGACATCCTCCAGTTGCTAAATTCCCTGTGGATATGTTGCTCCTCCCGCCTCTATCTTGAGTCCCTGTCCACATTTCACCCACATTCTTTCTCTGGCTGCATCTGTTCTGTTGTCAAAACATGCAGGGAGGTTTATAGTGCTGCTATTTTTTGTCTCCCAAGTAAGGTGGCATCACCCTTATCTCCTATTCTTTGTTTACTTTGAATTAATTTTCCCAATGGCAAAAGGTTCAGTACAAAAATGTTGTAATGAAAGTCTTTTATGTCTTGGTTTGTGATATATAATTTGTTTCATCAAGGATAAAATTCAGAGGTATAAATGTCAAGAATTAAATAATACCGTTTAATTGATTATTTCCAATTTTGACGCCAGTCTATTAACCCCCTGGCTAGAGTGTTAGTTTACATTTGTTTTTGGAGTCTTGTATGAGTTCTTTCTTCATGATAGTCACAGCAGTGTATCATGGAAGTTTTTGCTTCAATTCACATTCTTTTTTCCCCCCATAATTTTATTGAGAAACAAATAGCAATGAGAAAAAAAATTTTTTTTTTTCCAGAACCAAGGATTGAACTCAGGCCCTTGCACTTGCCAGGCAAGTGCTTATTCTATTGAGTCATCTCCCCAACCCATTCAATTCACTTTCTTATTGTCACTAAACTTGTATAGTTTAAGATAAAAAAAGGATAACATTAATTCAGGAAAAAATAAACCCTGTGATTCATAAATTTTGAGAGCTTGTACATATTTACTCTTGACCTAAGGACAGTCCTTCTCTATTGGGGAAGGCTGTCCCTTCATACCTAGTACACAGCTTAGCCCAGCCACACCCTCCAAATCAGCCCCCAAGTCAATACAGTCACTGCCAAGTTGTTCTCATATCCAGTCCCTGTATTTTGGCAGGTACATTTTTCACCTGTGCTATGTCCCATTTGCCTTGTTGTGTGTTTTTATCTAGGTAGGTATTAGTAATTATTGAAATGTCCCTACTGTACTGAATATTGTTTAATAATTGGAATATGGATGCTTAAATATTATATAACTGTATTAATATAACTATTATATTTCGTAGTATTTCTATATGCACAATTATTTATGACCCACTTTTACATATCTCCTTCTTCCTTAAATACATGATCCCTTAGGATGTTTTCTCAAAAAATCTCATTGTCCTTAAAGAAACTGAAGTCTAAGACTATACTTTTTAACTTTTTTCAGTCTCAGCTATATAAAGTTCTACTGGAGTTATTTTATAGTGCAAAGAAAGCATATTGGTCTTTTATATATAAAGTACAGGAAAATGTGTCTTCAAATACAGTTGGACCCAGATCCCAACAGAAGTTCTTAGCATCTCTCTAGTTCTTCTCAGACCGAGGTCTGGAGGTGACATCAAGCTTTACAGGACAGTGGAATAGAGCTCTAGACTCTTCTTCTCTATGTCTTCCCAAAGACATGTGTTCCACTCATGACTCTGGCTTATGGCTATGCCTGGTGCAGTGGTGGTGATCCAACCTGAAACTTACTTACAGAACTATACTTACACCTGGAGCTAGGAGATTAGGGTGGGAATGGAGGGGAGTGGAAGAGGGTTCTGCTGCAATGAGAGAAGATGCTGAAGAGGCAAAATAATGAATCCCACCACACAAATCATAATGTTGGTCTTCTGAGTTCATTTGATACTGTTTTGTCTTTCACCTAAGATTCAATGAAAATCTGACTAAGCAAATATTCTAGATGTTAATAATCTAAGAAAATGAGTAGAGTATAATACTTACAAGAACCCAAATCCTGGAACTACCCGCTCGGTCCCCCCTCCTGTCCCTCTCTTGGACAGGAGCTTTCTTTCTCTCAATAAATATATTCTGCTTAAAAAAAAAAGAACCCAAAGCCAAGCCAAAACAAAACTAATGAGAATTCTAGTTTGACCTTTATCATATTCTCATTATTCCCAACTTTTTCTCTCCCCCCTCACTCCCGCCACTCCTTTCTTTTGAAGCTACTTGTCTTGGTCACTTTACTCATTACGGAGACAAGATACCTGACACCTAAAGTTAAAGAACTAGAGGTTTATGTAGCTCACAGTTTGTACAAGTTTCAGTCATAATCAGCTGGTTCCAGGGCAGGCAACAGTTCATGTCAGTGGCAGACAGCAGAAGCGAAGGGAAGAAGAGTGAAACAAGCCTCTTTCTGTCCCTTGTATTGTAACCACTCTACTATGATTAGGATGTGACAATACAATCCGTGAACTAATTGAGCAATCATGTGCTCTTAGTCCCAGCACCCTTAACTCCAGCATGCTGTACAAATCAGTCACACACTCTAAATTCATCCACCTCTAAAGTAAAAACCTTGCAACTTCATGAGGTTTTTGGGGTACATCTAGACACACACCATATCACTACTAATGATAATGGAAACATTTTTCAAACAGTGATTACTGTCATACAATAGATAACTATAATTACATGAAATTAGAATCTCCTACTGTAGAACAATTTGGTATAAATTTTTTAAATTTCACAGTTTTAGTGCCAAAATGCATAATTCTATTTGTTGAATATAAACAATAATAGCATATTGTTGACTAAATGAATCAAATTGCAGAGCTGTTAGAATAGAGGGAAGACAGTACAGAAAATAAATGTTCCTATGGGGACAGGGTTATTCAGGAAACCCAAGAAAATGAACAAGAGTATTTCTCACAGCAATAAAACAATTAGGCAAATTGATAGATTTTCATGAAAGAAATAATTTATCACATATTAAACTATATATATATAGTTCTTTTTTATAGAAATGTCTAAATTTTTATTTTTAATTTGTGCAAATTATATGCTGACTGTAGGTTACCAACTTTTACAGACATTTGGAATTAGTATTTTCACAAATATTCCAACTCTAAAGCCCTGGTATCTGATGTGTTTTGGTTACATGCTTTCAGATTTCAAATTAGAATCATAGTCTGTTAATGCTATAAAAATAATTTTATTTCATCATTGAAAAGAATGAATATAAGCCACATATATATATATATAAAATATATATATATTATATATATATATATATATAATATATATATATCATATATATATATATATATAATTTAAATACTTAATTGCAAAGAACTAATTAGAGCTCAAATATCAGGATAATTGGATGTAGTGGAGACTAACTGGTAATGCAAAGAATACTTCTGCTTGATATTGACCATTCTCCAGATCAATAGCAGTTCCAAATGCAGTGCAGAGCAGACAACGTTTAACAGGGTTTAAATTATTCAGGTTAGTGCATTGTTGCTGGAGAGTTCATTAACAGTCTCATCAATACAGCCTGGCCCACGCACATTAGTAAGAGCTCCATGGAACATTTTTAAAGAGGAGACATCTCAATGGATGATCCTTGTAGGAAATAATTTAATTAGGCAAGAATAATTATATTACTTAAATGGAACTTTTAATTGAAAACCTGCTGATATTCCTAACCTGCTTCACAGGTGTCCCTTAGTCATTTATATCTAAAGACTGAAGCATTCACCTACATATTTGATGAACATCTTGAAATTAGTGCATAAATATGTAAAGGAGCTTACAAATGGTGGTCATAAAAAGTAAATAGGATTCTGCTTGAGAAACAGTGCATTTTAAAGTTGTGAATCAGGAAAAATAAAGAGTGGAGTCAGAAAAATATATCAAAAATATTTGTTGTAAATAGCATGCAAAAAAATCATCCTCAAAAATTTAACAGCTATGAATTTGAAACCCATGTACTAAATTTCATTCTTCACAATGCTTTAAAGGCTTATGGTAAAATCATAAAATTTGTGAAAATTATCTTTGAGTATTATTAAGGAAAACAACATCCAGCAAAAGTTCTTAAAAGACTACAAGGTCAAAACTGTATACGGAAGAAAAGCCAAAGAAAATTCTTATTACCATAAGTAGCGTCAGACACATGCTAGGACATATTTTACTGAATATTCAAATAAATTAACGAGCAGTCACTATGATTTTGTCATCTTTACTTGGGCCAATTCATTGGTTTAGAAAGATATAAATATAAGGTATGACAAAAAACTACAATGAAGCTTTATATTAACATTTAGGTCAGTAAAAGACACATTGCCATTAATCCTCGTCAAAATACTGCTCTTTGAACACACTCTTCCCATTATTCTTGTCATTTCATGGAGCCAATCTTGAAGTCTTATGTCATGTCTTCATCTCCTGTCAAGGCTGCTTCAATGTCCTAACTCTGTTCAAAACATTCAACTTTCAGGAGTCTTTTGACTGTAGGCAGAGCCAGAAGTCTCATGGTGCCAGACCACAAATCTGATGAAGAAGGTGGCTGAGAACACACTGCAATGATTTTGCAATCCTGCCTTTCCACAGCCTGCTACCTGGCAACAGCTCTCATCATACTTTTATAGCACTTATTAATCAGAAAAGAGGATTTGCAGAACAGCTTCGGAAAAGTAGCAAGAATGATGGAGTATGTCTGAAGTGAGAGGGAGTATTTGGAGGCAATTAATTTCTATCACCCTGTGTATTTATTCATATTTATGGGATTGCCTAATAAATAAGCTTACTTCCTACTCCCGTCATTAATTTGAGCTCAGGTCATCTCTTACCTGAATTGCAGCAATCACTACCCTCCAGTACTGTGTTCTGAATTCATGCATGGCTAAGTTTGAGTTTTCTTCCTAAATCACTGATCTGGATGTGAGCACGGACTCTCTCTCACTCTCTGTTTTCTTTTAAAACTCTTGTCTGTATTACCCATCACAGATAGCAAATGCTATGCCAATGAGACAAAAATGCATATTTTAAAAATCTTTCCTTAGGTATTTGTTTAGTACAGGTTGTTGCTATGCAGCTTGTACTCATAGGGATCCTCCTGTCTCAGCCTCCTCAGTGCTGGGATTAAAGACATGTGCCACCACATCCAGTTTCCATGGCTGGCACGGTTCTGGGCAGGCATGGCATGCGGTACTGGGGGTCGAACCCAGATCCTTGGGCTTGCCAGGCAGGTGCTTAGACTGCTGAGCTATCTCCCCAGCCTTCACCTTGTTTTTAAAGATCTCCTAGAATGCAAGTTCTGGCATCTCTTTTAATTCAATGAATCTTTATTACAGAAATCTCTATGATTAGTTCAAAAGCGTGAAATGCAGCAGATTCACCTCAGCATTATTGAAAAGAAAGCAAAGAAAAAAATTAAAACTCAGACATTAGCAAATGGGATTGGGTAAAAAAGCAAAGATTTTAGTTTTCCTTTTTAGACTCTCAGAAGGCCAGGGGAGAGTTTTAATTCAAATGAGAAGAGTAGTAGTGGTGAAATTGTACCCCAAAGGGACTGTACGACAAATGACAACATGTTGCCTTGTCTGGGAAAGAACCGGCTATATGAACACAGAGAGTGACAGAAAAAAACTGAAATAAAATGATTTCCTGTATTTATTAATTTGCATAGCACATCAATACAAAAGTTAGCTAAGTAAGCAAAAGCAGCGTAAGAGTTACAGGAAGAAGACAGATGAGGATTGTTATATTACGAAGCCAATATAAAATCTGTATTTCATAGCAATATAAATGTAAATCATGAGACCCCAAATAGTCAATCTGATCCAGTCCCGTCCTTTGATAGATAAAGCAACTGAAGACTAGAAAACACTGTCACAAGTTTATTCAGCTTCGCATTCCTGGTATGAAATTAACTAATAATAACTTTTTATTTAGCAATAAATACATGATGGCAGAGTGTTTTACTCCTGTCACTTTTCTTAGCTTCCAAATTTCTCAGCAGCTCCTATGCCTTCTGTTTAGCTCTGACTTCAACTGAATTGTGGCGTGCCACACTAGCAAGCTTTACCCTGAGCAGGCTGTTGTGCTGTGCAATTGTTTGCTCCTACTCCTTTCAGAACCTGTTCCGCTTTCTTGCACAGCGTGTGGCCTGTTCCCTCATTTAGGCCCACAGCGAGCACACATGGGTCAAAATATTATGCGTTCTAAACCAGTTCCACATTTGGGAAGCAACCCGCTCAAAGAGATTACCCGTCTTCGGGTGATCATCTCCGTCATCATCCAGCACCTGCCTGTGCTCCGCGTGCCAGGAGCGCGCGCTGCCTCCAAGCATTGTCTCGTGCAGTCTGCTAGGTCCACGCAGCTGCGGGCAGAAAACTCTGTTTCTGAGTGCTACAAAGAGCTGGCAGCAGAGCGCGCAGCACGGCAGCTGCAGTGTCACTGGGAGAGCTGTTTTCTGACAGTTGACTCTGATTGGCTCTGAGTGCATTTCTTCCTCAGTCCCGGTTCAGTTAGCAGCCACCATGGCCTTGCTTTGCGCCAGGCAGTGTCGGTGCAGTGTGCTAGCCCAGAGAGTGAACGCTAGTGTGCCCTGCTTGTGTGACTCTTTCCTTTTTGTTCAGATGGGTGGAAGATTCCGCGTCCCATTTAGTCTTTTGCTGGGACTTCCCAAGGCTAGCATTTGGACCTGAGCATCAGTGGAATAGATTAGAAGATGCAGATGCAACTACAAGCACACTCCTCCACCTTATCTTCGACGAAGGGGCCAAACATACTCACTGGAAGAAAGATAGACTCTTTAATAAACGGTGCTGGAAAAGCTGGCTCTCTACATGCCGAAAACTAAAACTTGACCCAGGTCTATCACCATGCACTAAGCTAAACTCAACATGGATCAAAGATCCAAGGTTAACATGCTCCCTTTTGCCCATTGTCCTTCATATCTGTATTTTCTCACCGAAGGCTCAATATCTGCAATTATTTTTCTTCTCTATCTGGCTTTTTAAAATGATCCCCCAGCCAAAAAAAAAAAAAAAAAAAAAAAAAAAGCTATGGTAGAACATCATTTAAAAAGTTCAGTTACAAAATGAAAAAAACAAGACAAACACATGTGAAGAAAACTTTGGTTATTTCTTTTAATTAAAAGGCAAAGTCAGTGTAAGATCCAGAACTAATAAAATTAGGTTCCGTTTATTAGGCCAAGCAGCTATTTGTGCTACGCACTGTACCTCAGATGGGAATTCAGAAATGAGCAAAATCTGAGTCGTAGGAGTTCCAGAATGGATCTGCCACCTGCCAGCTAGCATTCAGATCTCAAAGGGGACCTGCTTGCACTTATTTAATGGAAAGATAAATGTGTTCACAGAACTGTTACTATAAATTCATTTAGAAACGGGACAGAGGCTGCAGTCCCATCTCTCCCTGGTCGGAGATGCTGGCAGATTTGGTTCACGGTACCTCTGGGAGGTAATGCATTCCAGCTAGATGGCAAAGTGTGACTGCTATTCAGAGCTCTCCCATGCTTATTTTCTTTACTGCTTAAATGAACTTTTTGGTTGAATTCATATATTTCTCTGAAAAATGCTTCTACTTACTGTAAGCAAGGCAATATCTGGAATATTATACAGGATATTACAAAGTAGATACTGTTATCACCCAATAAATGCTTGTGGGAAGCATTTATTGAAAGGGAGATAAAGAGGTGAGAAAAAATCTAAGCAGTTTTATTAAAAGTGGAATGTGTAAGAAAGAAAGATATAGATGAAGGATACTTATTTGGGAACTTTCTAGATACAACTAGAGTAAAATTGCATCTAAGATCCATTTTCACAGAAAGATGCATAATTATTCTTAATCTTAAGAGTTGAATTGAAGTAAAATCTATATTCTATGATCCATATCAAAATTTTAAAATGTGAAAATTTTACATATATCTACATCCATGAAACCATCACTAAAATCATGCCATGGATACATGTAATCATGCTATGGACATATGTAGAAATCACCATTGAGACTGATTACTTTAAAGGTAAACTATGCTATAAACACTGATTTACACTGTGGCCTGGGCAAATTTGTAATTTGCAAGATTTCTACCATAAATGAAGAGTGATGTATTATTATAAATGTAACTCTTCAGGGTGAAATATAAAAATTGGATAAAAGCTAGGTTCTAAATTCTTACAAGTAAAAATTTAGCGAGGATACCCAAAAGCCATGCTACTTATGGGGTTGAGCATTGTCGCTACAGCAGAAAAAAATATATACAGTTTTCATGGACTAACATTTGGAAAGAGGAAGAGATTATATTTGAGAAATTTTATATACCACTGTTCTCTTTTCTGTTTGCATATAGGGCAGCACTTTTTATTTTTCATGCTTTGTACAAATGAAGAATATGTTTTAATTGTTTTGAAATTCCTGTAGCATCGATCTCAGGAATTCACCATGTTATTTATCATGAGAACAATCAAAATCAGAAATAATATAATACACTTAACATAGACACACTTATGCTCAGTAATTATAGCTAGGTTATACATTTATATTATATGTGTAATAAATGAACTCTAAGTATATACATATACATATTGTAAATATTTAAAGCATTCATTATTATTTTTTATATTTTTATACATTGAAAGTATTTTAACAATGCATACAAAATAAAAATAGCAAATTATGCTTATTAAAAAATTTGAGAGCATCTATAGTGTCTGAGTGTTCATTATATAAAGTACGTGTCAGGAATTTTCAAAGCATGAGAAAATGTAGGCAAGCACACGTTTTATTTATCTTTCAATACATTAAAGACTCATCTGTCAGGAGCCTACAGGGGACAAATGAAATTGAACTGGGTGACAACCCAATTTCAGTAGCAGTAGTTTAGCCATAAAAATTACATTTGTCACTCTTCCACCTGCACCTATCACACATTCCATTCCTGAGAGAAATTAGATTGGGTAGAAGAACAGCCCAGTAATTAGTTATTAAGATTCATTCACCTTTAAGTGTATTTTCAGACATGCCTCATGATGTTTTTCAAGTTGCCCATATAGAAAGATCACTGTGGTTCTATGGCAATGTGGAGGGTTAGATTGCACAATTTTCTAGATTTGCCAAACAAGTGTTTGGCTAACAGACATTGTTTTTAGGTTAAAAACTTATTTTGTAAAGAAAATCAAAGCTCCGGCTCTAATCTGGTCTTAGAAAGTCTCTCAAGCTGCCTTCCACGCCTTTTGGAAGATGCGTGAATGAATGATGCACCATGCAGGCTGCCTTCTCTCTGTCTTAGTTAGTGTTTCACCCCTTACATCTGTGCTTGCTTCAGAGATGCAACTTTAAGGTTATTAATGTATTGCAACTTCCACATATATAAATACACTTCCATATATATATACTTCAGAGAGAAAATTGGATAAAATGTCATGTCTTCATTACTGATAACTTCATGCCAACTAATGTTTTGTTTTGTAATTTAGGATGTATGTGACTATAGATGCATCTATCTAACCAGCTCACATGGCTTTCAGTGATTAAATTCCTTGCTTAATCAACATGAATGTATTTTGTTAAATAACTGTTGTATTTAATCCCAAAGCATTATTGAAAGTAGCTTTAATGTATAAAAGGAATTCTTTCAATAACTTTATTTGGCGAACTAAAATTTTACTGCAAAGCCTAGTTTAGAGACAAGCTGGATGGTAGCCATAGCTGTTTGCTATTCATCCAAATGATTCCCAATAGAAGACTGTTTCATAGTTTCTCTTCCTTTGCTAATTTCTTAGTGTGGGAACGTGCCCTATGAGAGATTGTGGTTTTGATGATCTGGATGGTAGTTTTACAAGTTAGGGTTTCCATGAGTCTTTTTTCTGCCGATCTTTTCCTGACCTTAATTTAAGAGGATTACTGGAACATTTCTAAGTTTTATTTTGTGACTCCCTAAAATGAAACAGTAATACATGTTGAACATATGTTTAAAATAGATGGCCTTTGTGAAAATTCAATCAAATGAGAGTCATAGGGCATAGAATAAGCATTCAGTATAGTTTAACAGTAACAATAGGGTAAAAATAATGATGATGATTTTACTTGTGTCTCCACTGTTTCATCCTTTGTTTCTTTCCTTCTGTTGTCATCAAATGACACAGCACAGGATTTTACTCAATGCAATGAAGTGGGGACTTATGAAGAGGAGCAAAATCTCTAGATTTGAGAGGAAGAGTAAATCCCTAGATTTTTAGACTTGAATTTGAAAGATGCTACAGGCCCTTTGCCCTTTGCAAACCACCTGATGAGAAACTGGATAGAAGAGGATGAAAATGAGGGGGAGGGCCTTCAGGCTGTGCTGGGCTATAATAAGTCAGAGATTAGACCTCCTCACTTTATAACTTTATACATCTCCACAGTCTTTGTACCTCACCAGAGTCAGGATTTCTTAGGCTTGCATTCTGCTCTAGCTGCTTCTTGCATTCTAATTTGTATGTTTTTTTCTTTTTCTTTTTTTTTTTTGGTGGAACTGGGGATTGAACTCAGACCCTTGTGCTTGCCAGGGAAGTACTTATTCCACTGAGCCATCTCCACAGTTTTTTTTTTCTCTATGTCAAATTTTATTTTATTTTTAAAATGATCTTTCTCTAGGCATTGCAAGGCCTTTATTTAATTCAGTTCCTAGATTTTGTAAAATCACTTTTAGGTCATGTTTCTATATTTATGGTGCCTAGATTTTGCTAAATATTGGTAACAGTCAGTGACAGTAGGAACTTCTGAAGGGGATTTGGTAGCTTCCTCAACGTCAGGGACTGGGAATATAGTTCCATGATGTGAGCATTCCTAACCATATTTGATGATTTAAGATGTTTGTTTCATCTCAAATTCTTTTGAACCAAATACTTTGATATACAAAGATATGCTTTGGAAGTGTACTACCAATGTATGTTGCATAGAAGAAGCCTTAATATTTACAGGAAATCTTACTAATCAGTCACCATATTGTAATCCAGTTCCTGAGAAATGAGCCATTTTCTGTTTCTAAATTTCTTTAAATGTGGTTATCTGTACTACAGTTCACAAATGTATTTCTTTAACAAAATTGTTCATTGTTAACATTACTGACTGTGTAGCTGACCTAGTGTTCAACCTAATTGCA
Source organism: Octodon degus (assembly GCF_000260255.1). Classification (NCBI taxonomy): domain Eukaryota; kingdom Metazoa; phylum Chordata; class Mammalia; order Rodentia; family Octodontidae; genus Octodon; species Octodon degus. The sequence goes on from NW_004524666.1 coordinate 292,193, forward strand.
TACACTGGTGTATTTCTTTCTTATAAATTTGTTGGTGACAATTCTTTACAATTCTAGCTGTTCTTTTCAGTATATTTTATTACATGAATATTTGCTGCTTGTCAAAAATCATATAGATCAATGTATTCTAGTATTTATTGATATTTCTTATACTTTCTATCTTCATAGTCACTAGTTTTTCTGATTAAAATTGTGAGTCAGAAACTTAGACCAGCAGGTGTAGACTCTGGACTAGTCTACATTCAATTCCAGTTGTACTTCTAAGTGGTACTGTCCTGAGCTAGCTGTGTGGGCAGTCTCTGCTTCTCCTTGTTATTTGATACAAATTCGATGGATTTCCAACTTTATGATTGTGGAGTTAAAGAATATTATTTAAGGAAAGTGTAAAACACTTTATACATGTAAAACAGAAGGAATGTTAACTATTCATACTAATAATAGAAACTTTCCTAGTTTTTTTTTTTTTATGAAGAAAAGGAAACATCATGAAATACTAGAGCTTCCTCTGAACTTTTCAAAGTAGATAGAACAACACATATACAGCTTTGTAGAGAAGAGCAAAAGGCAAGTCTGAAATGATATGAAGAGTTACTGGGAAACAACTCCATGATATCAAACAGACAACTGCTCTGAAACTAGAACAGAAAATCACCTCAGACAAAAATCTACGAATGACTTCTGAAGTCCTATTCATGATTTTGCCACAAATCAACAGACTGTAGAGTACAAATTCTACAGAAATAATTTGCTCACAAGCTATTGAGGAATTCATATTAAAAAATTAGATTCACTTTACAGTGATAGATTTTTATATAAACAAAAAAATTGTACATACTTAAGAGATACTGTATTTGTTTTGCAATACACGGACATTGTGCAATGTTTAAACCAAGTTTAAAACAGATTGAGACCTCTCTTCTCAAAGATTTATAATTTCTTTATTGTGAAAGTACCCAAAATTATTTCTAACTTTTGAACCATATAGTATATTACTGTTATATACAATCACCCTTTTGTATGAGAGCAACAGAACTTCTTCTAATTCTACCTTAGTACTCAGTGATCAACCAGAGCAAAAGGAAAGTTCGCTCATTCTCCTTGTGTAACAAATCTCTAGTAAACATAACTTCACTCTTAAATTTTGTGAGATCAATTTTTTAATCTTCTATATAGGAATGGGATTATACAGGACTTGTCTTTCTGTGTCTCTTTAATTTCACTTAACATAATGATCTGTAGTTTCATCCATGATGTTTTCATTCTTTTCATAGCTAGTATTCATATATATTCATATATATATATATATATAATGTGTGATATATATAACATGTATTTTTCATCTATTCATAATTAATGAACACTTACGTGGCTTCCACTGCTTGAGTATTATAAATAGTTCTGCAAAAAAATACAAGAGTTTAGCTGTCTCTTTGACATAGTGATTTTATTTCCTTTGGATAAATAATCAAGAGTGACTTTGCTGGATAATATTGTAGTTTTGTTTTAGTATTTTGAGGCAATTCCATAATAGTTTCCATGGCGGCTATACAAATGTATATTGCTATCAACAGTGTGAAAGAATTCCCTTTTCAGTATAACTTCACCATCACTTGTCATCTTTAATGTTTTCCGTAGCAGCCGTTATTACTGGGTTAAGGTGATTTCTCATTGTGGTTTTCATTTGCATTTATTTCCCTAATGATTATTAATGTTGAGGAGCTTTGTATATGTGTGTCATTATCTGTATGTCTTTTTAATCATGATATTTGTTTTGTTGTTTGTTTTATGTATCTGTTGATTTTCTTGAGTTCTTCATGTTTTCTGCTTATTAACACCTTGCAAGTGATACAGTTTGTAAATGGTTTCTCTAATTCTATAGATCATTGTTCCTTTTAGGTTCAAAAGCTGGTTAGATTTATGTAATGAAGTTAGTTTATTTTTGTTACCTGTGCTTTTGGGATCCTTTCTAAAAAATATGTTTCTATCACAATGTTCTTGAGATTTTTCACTTTGTTTTCTTTCAGAAGTTTCATATTTCAAGTCTTATATTTCAGTTTTTAATCCATTAATAATTTTGTAACTGGTATGAGATAGTGGTCACGTTTCTTTCTGCCTGTATATATCCAATTATTCCAGCAATGGTATTGAAAAGACTCTCATTATTCCATCAAATAGTCTTAGGAAATATGTCAAAAATCTATTTCTTGCAGATGTAGTGGGTTATTTCTAGGCTCTCTGTTCTAATTACCTATGCATTTAATGCTAATATTATGCTATTTCCCTTACAATCTTTTTCCTTCCCTATTTGGATTCTATTTATTTCTACCTCCAGTGTGACTGTTGAGGCTAGGACTTCTAACATCATGTTGAATGAAAGTGGAGCATGGGCCCCTTTGACCTGTTGCAGACCACAGAATCAAATACTTTGCTTTGTCCCATTGAGTATGCTGTGAGATGCTGGCTTCTTATCAATGGCCTTTTTATTTTGTATCATGTTGCCATTTTACCTAATGCATTCAGCATTGCTTATCAAGAGAATATGTTGCATTTTCCCAGGTGTCTTTTCTACATCTATTGGATGATTATGTGAGATTTGTCCCTTATTCTGTGGATGTGTTATGTTTACTGATTTGTATATGTTCAGCCATTCTTACACCCATATGTTGAATTCCCATCAAGTGTGCTTAATAATCTTTATTATTATTTTTTTTTTTGACGGAACCAAAAATTGAACTTAAGCCCTTGTGCTTGCCAGGGAAGTGCTTATTTTACTGAGCCATCTCCCTGGCCCCAATTGTGCTTAATAATCTTTCAAATGTGTTACTGAATATTTTGACTATCATTTTGTTGAGGCTTTTTGCATCTATGTTCATCAACTATGTTGAAGTTTTTGTTGTTTTCTCCTTGTCTGGCTTAGACATCACAATAACTCTGGCATCTAGAATGAGTTTTGAAGAATTTTTTTTTCCCTTTTAAATGCTTGGCAGAATTGAGGAGTAAAGATATCTGGCTTTGAGCTTTTCTTTAATGGGAGACTACATTGCTACTGATTCAATAGTATTTTTCATTATTGATCTTTCAGTACATACTTCATCATAATTCACATATAGTTAAGGTATATGTGTCCAAAAAATTAGGTATTTTTCTAGGTCATCAAATTTGTTGAAATATAGTTGTTCATAATAATCTTTGATGATTTATATTTCTATGGTATCAATAGCAATATAGTCTTCTTTTTGTATCTGATTTTAGTTGAGTCTTCTCCCTGTTTTCATAGTCTAATTAGAAGTTTAAAAGCTCTTGATTTTGTTGATCTTTTGCATAATTGTAGGCTTTTATTTAGTTTTGCTCTGATCTTTAGTATTGCTTTCCTTCTGAGAGTTTTGACCTTTGTTTGTTTTTACTTTTCTGCTTTCTTGAGGTATAGCAATATGTTGCCTGACATGTTTCTGTCTTTTGTTATAGGTATTTGTTGCTATTGCTGTATTCCATTGTATCTCTAGTCTTCATTTGTTTTGATCACTTTTTTCCTGCTTAATTTCTTCTTTGATCCATTGGTTGTGCAGCTGTAAGTTGTTTAATACCTCATTATTTTTTGTTAATAATTTCTAGTTTATTGCACTGGTCCATCATTTGATTTCATTTCTTAAATGGAGTTTTAAAAATAACTAATATATAGTCTTCATTTTCGAAGTAATTTTTTCTCAAGGTAATTCTAGGAGGATTATTGGGCTTATGAAAAAATGCATAATTTTCAGACTCTTGGAAGGATACTGTGATATTCCCTCTAGTGTTGTCTCAAAAATTGGCTTATCTGTATACTTGTTAACAATAATAAACTTTAAAAATCATTTTGAAAGCAATATTCAATCTTTCATGTTTTTGTAATGTATGGTTCTTTAAACATTAACTCAAGCCACAGACAAGCATTAGTGCAATCCTCAGGCCTGGGACATATGCCTAGATCCATTTCACTCCATTTTTTCTCACTATGCAGTCAACTGGTTTTGTGAAATTAGTCAGTTTATAATTGCACAACACCTGCCAGGCAAGCCTGACGTTGTAAGCTTGATTCCTGGTACAAAGAAAAAAAGAAAGAAAGAAAGAAAGAAAGAAAGAAGGACAAAAAGAAAGAGAAAGAAAGAAAGTAAAGGCTAAGAATCTGAGCCATATTCCTCAAAAATTTATGAACTGTAAAGTGTTCTTATTATGTTCTATCGTAGCATTGTGCTTTCAAGTTGCCTTCCATTTCATGTGCTAAAACTCTTTAAGATCCATTTGTGCAAAAGCTACTATGTGTACTCATTTTGTATCGTGTTGTGGCAAGCGCTATAATCTACAGGGTTCCTATTCATTTCAGAATTCATTTCACAGCCCACTAATTGTGTGAATGAGAAGAGGAAACACACGCTTTTATTCTAAAGCGTGCCAAGCAGATGGCGTCTGGTTCGGCACTACCAGCCCTGTCGTGTGGCCCTCTTCTGTAGGTAGTGAACCTGGCACTGATCCGTCACACACAATGTGAGGGGCCATTTAACACAGCACTCGAAGTCCCTGAGCCTCTGGTTTGTAATGACTTATAAACATTTTATTTTTTATCATCAGCCTCTAAAGTGGTTGGTCACTTGAGCAGGTGCAACAGAGTAGAATTCATATTCATTTTACTTGAAAAAGCAAATGAACTTTTATTCATATGGAAATTTTAGCGAAAGAAAATAGCACAAGGGATTAAGCTTAGTTTCTTGAAAAGGGATTAATGCATGCATTGAGATTCAAAACAGTAGCATCATTTCTGAGATTGAAGTTTTTTGAAAAACGGAGAAAAGATCAGGGTTTATATCTTTAAGCATTCTGAATGAATCTCTTTTAAAGTTTCTTTTTCTTCTTCCTATAAAAGGCCTGCTTACTTATTTTCTTCTGTGTATTCTATGTGAGTTGTACAAACATATAAAACATTAGTAAGTGTATTCACTTTATGAAAGACAGAGAGAGCCAGAGACAGAGAGATAGAGACTGAGAATGGTTATATCAAAACAAGGTAAAATACAAATAGAGAAAGTGAAAAAGGGAAATAAAGAATGTCGTTATGTATTGCCAACATCAGCAATGACTCTGGTACCATGGGTAACTGGCTTACTACTGGCACTTATTACTGGTAACTGGCCAAGAAGGGACAGGTCGTACAAATATTCTAATGGAGTTCACAGGTAATATAATTAACACATCTTCGTTAAGAAAGTGAACCACAGCATGTTGGAGCAAATGTTTTCTTCATTTAAACAAAAACTGATTGATAGTGTTTCTCACCCCCTGGCCTGTCCACCGCCCATGCCCTAGCCCAGTCTCCGCGTGTGCACTGAGCCCTTCTCGCTCTCCCTCTGCCTCCAGACGGACGCTGCGCTGATGTACGATGCCGTGCACGTTGTGTCTGTAGCGGTCCAGCAGTTTCCCCAGATGACGGTCAGCTCCTTACAGTGTAACCGGCACAAGCCCTGGCGCTTTGGGACCCGTTTCATGAGCCTAATTAAGGAGGTGAGTCAGAGCCAAAAGAGCCATCCTGCTTTTGTCTTGAACTGAATAAAATGAAAGTACTGCACTTTTTAGCAGGTGACCACTCACTTTTATATTGTAAATTAACCTTTCTTTTTCCCTCCGAAGCACAATGTAAATAAAACATTCATAAAAATATCTGTACAGCTGCAAAACTGTGAATGCCTGTGACCTACAATACACTGATTCATGATGGTGTTACTTTTTGTCTGAGTCTTAATCTGTGTTAATTTTCATTTACTTATCCATATAGCTGTTTAAAGAATTTGTATATTTTATCCACCAAATGATAAAATAAATCTTTATATGCATGTTATCTGTATTACACTTAAATTATACCCATGTATAGTTGCTTGTATCCATGTTTCTGTAATATAATATTGAGTTACGCAAGTACACAATGTACTTCATGCATTGGTGCGGTTGTTCTTATGACCGCATATAATTTCTTATTGTATCTATTACAGTTATAGGCCAACCACACCTGACATAGGCAAAAAGGTGGAAAATGATTCAAGATTAGACATATGCACAAACATATATTTTTTTTCTAGTCTATTATGAATGAAGGACCTTTGTTTTTTAGCAAACCTTTTGGGAAAAGTTTAACTGAGCCTTAATTTTTATTATAAAAACCGCAGATATTATTATCTATAGGATTTTTAATTAATGGCTCAGAAGAACTCATCTCTTCATCCGATATTATTCATCATATAAATTAAAAAGAAAATAACCAGGTAAATAAGAGTCCCTAGATCCTTGTCAAAGAATAGCTCTGAATTTCACTTGTCTAATTCTTCTCAAACTCTTAGGTAAGTTTATAATCCTTGATGAGTATAATTTTTTTAATATATGGCTTTTATTTTTTTAATTTTTTTCCATAATTTTATTGAAGAACAAATAACAATGAGACAGTTTCAAATCAAATTGTTAGGACAGTTTCAATAATTAAAACATTGCATACATTCTTCCTAGTAGTTAATTGCTGTACAAGATGAGGACATGATATCCTATTTACAAACACTATTAGAACAAATCCCTCTATTCATTAAGAGAATGTAACTATATATCTATCCCAACCACTCTGAATACACAGATACAAAATGAACATTCATCTGTATCCGCTTTTTTTGTTAAGTTCCCTTAGACTTATGTGTAAACATAAGAAGAGTATAATTTTATGACTGTGCACACTCTACATTTACTCTTGGTTGAAATGGGGGTCTCACTACACAGATCTGACTCGTAGTGATCCTCCTGTTTTCAGTCTTCCATGTGCTGGGATTACAGGCGTGCGCCACCACTCCCAGTCACAATCGCCATCTCAGTGTGACTGAGGTGTGAAGCCAGCACAGCAGGCTCAGATTGGACCCGGTTCCTGAGGCTGTCTAAGCAGGTGCTTTAGTCCACTGAGCTATCTGGCCCACCCTACAATCAGATCTTTCAAAAAACTGGCATGACATTCCTCATTCTATTCACTGTAGGATGTAATTAAGGACCTCACATGGTGTTTCCCTTCTGAGAACCAACAGGAGAATTTTCTCTCAGGTCTCAGGCCAGGAAAAGCTGTTTCTGCTAAGCAGCTTATATGTTGAACTATAGACCTTGAATAGACCTTTTCTTCTCCGCTTAAGTAGCTAGGAGATTCCACAAGGAACTTGTGATAGATTTTATTAGTTTTACCTGGTGAACATTTTTATGGTCTTCCTAGCCCAGATTGTTTTACTATTCCACTCTTCAGTTTCAGTGCATTTTTATCTCTTTTTCTACTTTCATTGTATTATACAATTTTGTTAAACACCTTAAAATTTAATTGGTGGCAAATGCTTATAATTTCAGCACTCTGGCGGCTGAGGCAGGAGGATCCTTGCAAGTTTAGAACACCTTGGGCTACAAAATGAGCTCTAGGCTAGGCTGAATTGCATCACAAGAGCCTGTCTCTTTAAGAAAAGAAAAAAATCTTATAAGGAAATTAGACCTGATTCTTTCTAAACCAGTTGACATATGTTTAACTTTAGTGAAGACATGTTATAATATATAGTTTTCTATTTTATTTATAATTAATTAAAACTATTCTGGAATTCTGGCAGATAAGTACCTGTAAATCACATTGAGGCTAAGATTCACTGTTACAATGACACTCATTTTTAGTCATTACCAAAATATTGCCCTGCATGTTTTGGGATTTATTTCTTTTGAGTCTTCATTTATATTAATTCAAACACTACATTTGTGAGTTGCATTACATCATTTAAAATTTTTGCCCAGGGGCCAAGGAGATAGCTCAGTAGAATAAGCGCTTGCCTGGCAAGCACAAGGGCCTGAGTTCAATACCTGGTTCCACAAAAATTAAAAAATAAATAAAAAATAAAATTTTTGCCCAACGTTTTTCCAAATGAAAAATGATGAAAGAACCTAAATTGGACGACTTTTGTAAGCTTTTATATTTAAAGAAAATCTAAATACTCAAGTTTGAGTAGCCAATATTTTATGCTGCTGAAAATGAACTGTGTAACATGAAAAGCTTCAAATAAATTTAACACTGAAACTAGACATATTTTTAAAAAAATCCTTCAAATTTCAGAGACAAATTAAACATTTTAAAAAATCTATACCAATTCAAAATCATGAAAAGCAATGCAAATATTTTTTCTAGTGATGGGAGGAAAGCATTTTGTATTTTGTGTTTACTTACTAATTTTTCAAGTTTTTAAATTTGTTTTGTTCTGTTTTCTTCATAGGCTCACTGGGAAGGCCTCACAGGCAGAATAACTTTCAATAAAACCAATGGCCTACGGACAGATTTTGATTTGGATGTGATCAGTCTTAAAGAAGAAGGTCTGGAGAAGGTACTTGAGTCATTCTGGTATTTTTTTCTTTAATTATTAAAAAAAGTAAGCTATACTATAGTTACATTTCACCATTAACTTTATTGAGTAACCTTAAACTATAAATCCTTAAGTTATTATATCACAGGCAATTGACAGTTAAGATTGAAGGACACAGATATCTTGTGACACTTTAAATAATTTTTTCTCATTTTTTAAGTGCATGAAGTTTTAAGTATCCTCTATGACTCCAAATGCATATTATCTTAATATCTGATATAGTAATTAGAATGTATTTGGTTTAATGGAGGTTTTTGTACATTCAGCTTATAATCACTTTTGTTTGCGTAGACTTTCCTATTAGGAGCTGGCCCTCAAAAGACTTGAATATGCAAGCATGCTTTTATCGCTACTTCACAGCCAAGTGAAGTACCCAAATTAACATGCAGCAAGTAAATTAAGTATGAACATGAACACCAAACTTTACACTGACTTATTTTACTTCATTCTGTTTTAAGGGATTGGAATACAATACAGGCAAGAAATTTGGGTATGCACTCCCACTGAGAACATTTTATAAGTTTGCTTACATTTGTATATAGATACATTTATATATTTTTACCTAGATTAATTGCAAATCACAGATAAACAAATATTTTAGTAACAAGTTAAGAAAAATTCTATTTGACTGTGATAAATGCCTCAAAGGTCATAAAATCTGTTCCGCCTGGTAACTGAATGGACAGCGTGGATCACAAGTACTAATTGTATGAGGAGTCTGAGTCAGAAGAGAGGCTCTTTCAGCTTCAGAGAAAGGGGCATATTTGGCTGATGACTCAACTGGCCTGGAGAGAGAAACACACATTTTTTAATAAGGTCACCAAAACTGGGATAAATGTATCACAGTAAGTAATGACTCAGGATGATAGGGTTATTACTTCCTTCCTCTGGGAGTTCAGACTGTACCTTTTGTCAAGAGCATCCAAAGTCAAACTCATTCATGAGCCAGTCACTGTGGAACAGCCTCGCTTCTGAGAGGACAGCCCTTGTTGGTACACAAAGCTAGATTTGATAATGATGCTATTGGGTCAGCTTCTAAGGCCATGACCCCACTCTTCACTCTCAGTGTCATTACCTTATTTTGTAACAGCCAGTTCACCAAGATGAGCTTTGATCATTGCTCAAATTTCAACATGACAGCATAAAAGTAGTGATTTTCTCCTGTTACCATGGACCCAGTCTTATCTTGGAATCAAAACAGTAAATTTGAAGACATTTTCTATACCATCAAATTAATTATTAATGTAATGAATAGATACATAGATACAGATATAGATATAGATATAGATGTATTAGTTTCCATTTACATATGATCATCCGTCATAATGAAAGCAAGGTAAAACAGTATGAGCTATGTTTGTTACTATGAAATTTCCTGATTTCTGTAGTCACTTCTGAAATCTGAAAATTTGTTTTGTTAAATGAATTACACATGTTACTTTTACTCAAAAGAAGGATAACACATAGCCATGAAAAGCTGTCTTTTTCAGTAATTCAACTGAATAGTGAATGAGGATTTCTGACAAATATATAAAGAGTCCCTGTAGGTGGGGTACTCAACGTTAAACTTTGAATAGTGCAAAATTATTGATGAGTACACACTGAGTCATTCCAGAAGGAGTTAGTAATGTGAAGAACGGTGTAGCATAAGATTTGACTTAATCATTCTGTGTATGTCCGCACACAAACCCATGAGCGATGGAGTGGGATAGAGCTGAGATGCTAGATGTGAGTCATTACATAAGTGCTAGGTCAGGCTATTGCAGGGAACTAATACATTATGTGGTTCCAATGAGAAAATGGCCTGGGACACTGCTTGGGAAGACACTGTAACTGGATATGACTTTGGTATGAGGCCAAGAATTTGTGACAATTCTAAATAGAAGTGAGACATGGATAATCAGTGACAGAAAACAGCAAAGCAGTGATGAAAGCTTCGTCAACAAAACCATTAGTTTAAGGACCAGTGACGCACTGGTAGTTTTTTTTAACGTGAAATGAAGTAGTTAGATGGCAAAGTAGCAAGAAGGAAAGACACTCATGATAAACCAAAGGTTGGAAAAGAAAGCATCAAATGGGAAGAGGAATAGTAAAGAGAAATGGGCATGTGACATTAAGTTTTTTTCCTGTAAAGTATAGTTATTAATCCAAAAAATGAAAATGGCAGTATTCCTTCCTTGGTAGAGCCCATGGATTAGGAAACTCAGTAGGAGATAAACCAGAAGACTTGTTCACAAGTAAATTATATAATAGCAAAGGAAATCTGCCCAGAATGAACAGAATTATAAAATCATAATATGAGATGGGACACAGAGCTGTAATTCCAGCACTTGGGAGGTTGAGGCAGGAGGATTACCCTGAGTTCAAAGCCAGTTTGTCTCATCAAACATATAAATAGAAAACAAAAATGAAATCTGGCATTAAAAGTGATTTAAAAATGAAATGCATGTATTTTTATGTCATTAAAATTACAGACTTTGAATTATTTTCTCACATATGAACCTGAAGATTAAAATAGTTGACAGGAAATAAAATCCAGGGCCGGCTTTTAGTAGAACACACAGCCAGAAAAAAGGGCAGACAGGGGAGCTACATGCTCAGAGAAACAGGCCTTAAATTGGGGTGGACATTCTTGCCATTTAGATATTGGCCAGAGATCATAATGAGTGATCTAATTCTGTTTTGCCGTGGGCATTGGTGGAAACTCATCTCAAGCAACTGTGCTTCAAGAACGATCACCAATACTGCATCTGTCCAGACACCGTCTCTAGGCATTGGCAGTGTCTTCTTTGGAGAAGAGGACGGAAAAGAAGGCATTACAGTGGGTGCCGCTTCAGACCCTGTCCACCTCAGTTAGCTCAATTTACTTCCTGTATAAGATTCTTGTGTTGAATGCTCACAAAAAGGAAAAGTCACAGTAAATGGGGCTTTGGTCAGTTCGAAGACCACATCATAGATTCTATTTTCTAAATAAGCTTAGAATCTCTCACCACATCCACTGCCACAATCAAAACTGGAGCATGCTTTAACTTGTGCCCCTGGAATGGAGTTTCCACAAGCCCTTCTATTCTGTTTCCTTTATGAGTTGCTCCTCCAACAACAGCAGCCAGAGTGGTGTTTTTGAAAGCAAATCTGTCCATGAGGCTCTTCTGTTTAAACACCCACAGATTCCAATTGAACTTAGAGTAAAATACAAATATGATTTCAAAGCATTGCTGGCCTCTTATCATCTTCTTTGATACTTTCAATATTTGGGCGACACTAACCATTTTTCATTTCTTCACAGAACATAGTTTTCTAGTAATTTGAAAAATGTGATTTTTTGGTCTAGAATGTCCATTTTTAATCCTCTTTGCCTGGAAAAGTTATCCAAAGGGTTTCACCTTGGATATGACTTTAGTAGATGACTATCTCTAAGTATAGAACATAGATACTATCTCTAGTATCCAATTTAAGTTTCTTATAGAACACTGTAATTATTTCTTCTTGGTTCATATAAAAATGTATAATTATGTATATCCAAATGTACTTGAAAAGGGGGAAGAATTGGATTATCTCCTTAGCCAGAATGCAAGTCCTTAGATGGAAAAAAAATCATCTTCCATTCCTACATAGTTAAGACCTAGCAAAATGTATAACACAAATGAGTATGTCTTCAAAAACTATTAACAGTTGAATAAATGAAGGATCATTACAAGACTCATGAGAGATACTTCTCATAAGATGCTTGTTCAAGTGTGTGATCCTGAGCTGTGTTCTAGTATTGTAGCAGAGATAGTTTGCTCTTTCCAGCTTTAATTCACACCTCTGATGTCAAAAAAAAAAGTCATTAGTCATGGAAATAGTGGGCAGGTGTTGGGGGTCAAAGCTTTAAGGAAATGCAGTATTTTAGAGTTCAGGGGAATGCCACACAGTGAATTTGGCACTTTTGAAAATATGCGGTGTATCTGGCTCCTCAAACAGTGTGGTGTAAAACTCCTGACCCTCTACTGTTAAATCAAAGAGGAAAAACAATCATCACTCTATTTATAGTCTTTCTCTGTTTGCTTCTTATCAGTTTGTGGTATGCAAATAAATACAATTGGTCCACATGAGAACAAGTAGAAGTTGTTATTCAAAGCTTACTACAGGCAGCAAGCCAAACACTATCAACTGCACTGGGCAGAGATTCAAAAGAAGCAAGGAAGTAAAGAAACTTTATGCCACACCTAATAGATATGCTTGCACTGGAGATTGTTGCATGGAGAAAGCGGAGGTGGGACCTTTAAAACTGCAGCACTTTGGGTGATGAGTTTGGAGGCCACATTTGATTTTCTGTGGTTGACCCTGAGTTGTGAGGATGGTAAAACCCAAGGAAGCTGGCGTTGTAGGAAAGATCAGATTGTTTTGTGCAGAGTAATGCAGAGGCTATTATTTAGCTTCTACAATAGTTGATTCATAGGCTCTGGGGAAATATTTTATAGTCATTCCTGGTCAGGACATTTTTCATTTGTGTATTGTTTGCTGTGGTGGATTTCCAAGGGGGGTCAACTTGTTTTATCCAGCTGAACTGAACTAACATGGTGCTAGGAGTGGGAGATACCTACCTGAGGGATGAGCAACATAAGAGGCAGAAATGGAGCAGAAGAAGAGAAGATGTTGGGGAAGCTGTTTTGAAGAAGCTTTTGGAGCTTTTTAAGTTACTGATTCTCTTGGTCTATTCTGCTGGGGGACCTTGTCATGCTGGCTTTCCTGATGAAATTGGTTGTTCTCCCCGGATGAGGAGCTCAGGACCTTGCTGTCCATGAGGATGGCTGTGGTGCACTTTAGGGGAGTTCTGGTTCTCACTATGAGTGTTGCTTACTGGCTTCAGAGGGGCAAGATGGTGCACAGCTCAGACTCCCAGAGCAGTCTGTAGTGTTGGCTTCCCTGATGGAAACTCAGCTTTGCTCATCCTTCGAGGAGCTCAGTGCCTCGCTGTCCCTGAGGAAGGCTGTGGTACTTTTGGGGGATGCTGTGGTGCTTCACTTGAGTGTTGCTTCCACTTCAAATCATTCAGTCTGATAGCACAGATCCTTCATCCCACTGACATAGACTTTCTAGCTTTCATCATTGACTTTTGGGCCTTCCCAGCGCAGATCCAGGAAGTGGCCTGCATGGCACATTGTCATGGGCTCTCGGCCTCCAGTTGGATTTGTGGGAAGCATTGTTATGAGCTGGAGGTCGTTAGCTAGACTCATGCAGGATTTTAGGATCCAGGACATCAGCTGGATTCTTTGGTTTTTAACATGTGAACAGATTTCCTGTACTCTTGTTATATGATTTTTTGGATGATTCATTATAAAATAATTTCACAAAACATGTATCCAGCATTATATTGTTCCCCTTGCAAAAATGACAAATCAGGACATCAGCTAGTGAAAATATTGAAGTTATTTAGAGGAGAAGAGGAAATAATAAAAATAATAGAGGTAAATAAAACTGATCACTTAGTTGACAATAAAATGAGAAGAATTGTTGTGAAATATGAAAGCAGAATAGGATTCATCTTTGGAAATGGTTTAGCTTTACCTAAGTGTTCTCTGAAACTTAGTTACGGGTTTAAGAAAGATCAATTTCAGATGAAATAAAACATATGTCCAAGGCATAACATGTTCCCAAAATATTCAAGAGATGTTTAAATAATATTTTTCTCTTTTTTAAAAATTTTTGACCAAATTTGCATGTTTATATCTGGTACTCTGAACAACTGATGTGAAGGCAGCAATAAACAATATAACAGCCATTCTTGAACTCTTAGTTCTTTTTTTTTTTTTTTTTTTTTACCAGGGATTGAACTCAGACCCTTGCGCTTGCCAGGCAAGCACTTATTCTATTGAGCCACCTCCCCAGCCCTGCCATTCTTGAATTCTTATCATTTTGTTTAATGAAATTGTGTATCATTTCCTTTTTTTTTTGGAGGAGGGCTCAGCCTGCCCTGGGGGTGGGACTGGTGGTGCTGGGGATGGAACCACTGTCCCTGAACTTGCCGAAGCTTGCCTAAGCAGGTGCTTTAGTTTGCCAAGCTACCTCACTAGGCATCTGTATCATTTCTAATTTTTTTTTACTATTTTTATTCTCTTTAAAAATGTATTTAACTATAAAAATATAACTTTTTCTTATTTTAGGAAAGGGTCTACACGTGTTCAGGTTCTCACTACCACATTGGACTTGGAGTGATCCACCTGTTTACAGCCTCCTAACAGCTGGGATTACAGGCCTGCACCACTACCCCCAGTCTCAATTGCTGTCTCAGCACTGGGAGGGGGCGACACAGCAGGCCAGGAGATTGAACCCCTGGCCCCTGCGCCTGCTTGCAGGCACTTTAATCCACTGAGCTAGTTGGCCAGCCCCAAACAATTTAACTTCAAAAGGGTTCAGTTCACATCAGAAGTAGTTGGAAATGTTCTTACATAAGGTTGGACTGAGTTAGTGACACAATAGGAGACAGTGGTACATTTCCTTTGCAAGATGAATTACTTAGGGGACTTTAGGGAAAATTTTGATTTGCCCTTAAAAGAGTATCCGAATGAACTGCAATGCAGTAATTAAATAAAATAGCTTAGTCCTATGACCTAAATAAAATTGTCTTACCGAATGCCCTGTGCTATCATGACTTCATGTGTTTCCCTGAAAAACACCCATTACCTTACTATTATGCCTGATTCATAATTCAAGAGAATTTGTACATACAAATAATATTTGTTTCTAGAGGCATTAGTGAAAGTGTTCTTAGGTAACTTTCTATGTCAGCTCTCACTGTTTCTATGTGTTCTGATTATTTTGTTGGTATTGTCATGAATTTGATATATTACAATAGACAGTGGAAATAAATTTTTTTTATCTTTTAAATAAAAAGTGTCTAATATTACTTGCCACAGTTGTAATTCTATAATATTAGAATGATTGTGGAAAAAGATCAGGCTAACACCTATACATTTCAGCTTTAGTGCTAAGGGGGCTGGAAGTGTTTACTTCAGCATAATTTCATAATCAAACTTCAACCTTTAATTTTGAATCCTTAGGGAAAAGCTTTAAAATGTAAAGCGTCCAAAATCAAACATGTAATACAGATTGGTTCATTTCTGTACAGTACAGTCTTTATAAATTACTTAATACATACTTATAAAATCCATAAATATATAAATAAGTTTTGAATAACATTAAATGGCAAGAATGTATAAATAACACCTGTACATAGTATGAAGCAGTATCATCCATCAACGCAAACCTTAAAAGCATTTAAATTTGTCTAGCCAGGTGTGTGGATGCAGGAAAGCATTTCCAGCATTCGGGAGGCTGAGGCAAGAGGACAGGCGTGAGCGTAAGGCCAGCCTGGGCCACACAATTAGCTCCCAGAACTTTGTGTGAGACCCTTACCTCAAAAAGTCAAATAAGCAGGCAAATAAAAAATAAAACATTTCAATTTGCCATAGATTTCAAATGAAGTTTCACTTCAACTGTTAATGATTTTCTAAATGTTTACTACTTCTATTTGTACCTACTGGTATGCAAACAAATCTTAGCATTCCACAAACATTTTTCTGGAACTATTTTTTTTTTTTTTTCTGTGTGTTAGGGAAGGCTCTACAGGGTGCTGAGGGTCTCACTACTAGATTGGATTTGTAATGATCCTCCTGTTTACAGCCTCCCAAGTGCTGGGATTACAGGCATGCACCACCACTCTCAATCTCTGTCTCAGCATGCCCCGGGCGTGGGACTGGCACAGCAGGGCTGGGGATCGAACCTCTGGCCCCTAGGCCTGCTTGCAGGTGCTTTAACCCACTGAGTTATTTGCCCAGCCCCCTTAAAATGTTGTGGTAACATATGAAGAGGAGAACAATTAGTAGTGAAGTTCTGCCCATAAAGCATGTATGTTCAAGACTAAATGACATTTACAGTGTTATTTTATAGAGTTTTTTAAATGGAAAAATGGTAATTTTTATAGAGATCTTTATTATTGAACCTTTTCTCACCTGTAGGATCCTGTACTCATTATCTCTGTATCAGAAAGGTGTCTGAATACAATTTACAGTTTTTAAAATTTATCTAAGCCTGCAAATCCACTGAGATAGGTGAGAGATGTTTCTTTCATAACTTTCTAGGTACCTGATGCTCAGCAATTTTTATCTCCCTCTCTTAATGGCATTTGATACATACATACCAGTCCCCATGGCAACAGCAGCCAACTTGCTCAGAAACTGAGATTTCTTTTCCTTGCTTGTAGGAATGCAATGGGTAATGTTAACCTTTAATTGCTAAGCCAGTCAGAAAAGTGTTGCTTGCTTTTTAAAGAGCAAAAAACATAT
>NW_004524666.1:309709-336987 GCF_000260255.1 Octodon degus
TTTTAATTACTGATTTTAATTAAAACGCATATTAAATACAAAGATAAACCAGTGAACTAACTTCAAATTCAAGCAAATGAGGAGTACATTTTTGCCCTGAAAACTGTTCTTCAGTTGAATGTTAACATTTTTGTCTTACCCAAGAACCTTTAATTAATTGATGCAAATTTTAATTAAAAAACAAAACTACTGATGGGCTCTTAAATTTTAAATTAACATTATGGTTGAATTTGCCTAAAAAAGTAATAATCCCGAATGTGAACAATAGATATTTGCATGAGTGATTCCATTCCAATATATACATTTACTTATTGTCCTCATAGTAGCCCTGGAGCTCTCGAACTATGCAAGACCCCGAGGAAACTGGTTGCTGCTTCCAGGAAACTGGCCACTGAAGGGCTTTTTCTCTGTCCTTGTGAGCTCACTCGCCAGTGTACAAAGACAGTCTACTTTCCAGTCAATTGCCTGTTCTCTGAATTTCTACTGGCAGGCATCCTAAAGGCCTTGCTAAGCATTTTTATTGTGTATCTTTGAAAAATTAGGTTCTGATTCTTCAATGTTCCCACTTAAGTCAATGGAAGTACAACACTATTAACATTTGATTTCCATGATTACAGTAATGCAATTAGCTCTGTTATTTAAATATTCACTGTTTGGAGTGGTGGAAAGAGGAATAATTAAGTCTCTAAATTCTCACTAACATGGAGCAAAGAAACTCCCATGTCCCACACTGTCTGAAGATACTGTTTTGGAGTATCCAGAAATAATGAGTGTATTAATTACTAGATAAATGAACATTCCACACATAGGTACTCAATCAATAAGAAATAATATGCAATTTTACAATTGTTTCTCTAATTCTACGAAGTGTGTTTTTGGTATTTTGATCAGGATTTGTGTTAAATCTATATTATAGTTTTTGAAGTATGACTGTTTTCACTAAATAGGTTCTTCCCATCCCAAACAGAGCACATGATCTTTCCATTTTCTGATATCCAGTTCAATCTCTGAAGCAAGAGATAATGAGTTTTTATTTGCTTCATTACATTGATTCCTAAATATTTCAATTTTTTGATGCTATTGTGAAGGGTGTAATTTCCTCAGTGAGGTTATTACCTATGAAGCAAATGCTATTGATTTTTGAGTGTGAACTTTGTGCCTTGCTATGCTACAGAATTTGTGTATTAAATCTAAGAATCTCTTGGTGGAATTTTGGGGGTCTTCTATGTTGAGTACCATGTCATGTGCAAATTATGAAAATTTAAGTTCTTCCTTCTCTATCGTTATTCCTTTTATTTCCTCCTCTTGTCTAATAGCTCTGGCTATTTTTTTCCAAAACTATATTGAATAGGAATGATGATAGTGGTCATCCTTGTCTTGTTCCTGATTTTCGAGTGAAAGGTTTCAGTTTTTGAGCATTTATTATGATGTTGGTTGTTGGTTTGTCATAGATGGCTTTAATCAGATCCAGCTAAAGACTTTCTATTCCAATATTCTATAAAGATTTTTTTATGCTCCACATTAATGGAACCAAAGACAAAAACTGTGTGGGACATCTCAGTAGATATAGAAAAGTCATGTGATGATAAAATTTTAAACAAAAATAAAATGCATATTAGTAGACTTAGCTCTAAAATTATGACAGAAAAACAGTTCACCAAAATTTGAGGCATGGACAAGAAATAACAAAAAACAAATAATGTGAAAGGAATAAGGCTAACTATAGGATTCATGGGAGAAAGCAACATGTTAAAATATTCACTGATGAGCTGTACTAAGGAAACCCACAAATTGAACAGGCATGCTGGTACGCAACTTGAATCCTAGCACTTGGGAGGCTGAGGCAGGAGGATTTCCATGAGTTTGAGGCCAACCTGAATTACGTAGGTAGATCCTGTCTCCAAAAAGTCAAACAACGAAAAACAAAAATACAAAGACAGAACCCATAAAATTCAGGAGCATGTTGAAAGTGAAAATTTAATGACTTATTATCAAATGTAAAAGCAGAAATAATGAAGCAAGGTAAGCATGATAAAGAATAAATGCTGAAAGCTCAGGTAAAATATTTTACTGGAATTGAAATAGTTACTTTATATCAAGAAAACATTATTTAAAAGTAAGTACATAATTGTAATGAGTACTTAAAAATCATCCAATTATGTAGATCAATTATTATAAATAAAACATGAGGGCCTGGGGAGATGGCTTAGTAGCATAAGTGCTTGCCTGGAAAGCTCAGGGTCCTGAGTTCAATCCCTGGTACTACAAAAAAACCAAAAAGCATAAATAAAGCATGAGTTGTTAGAGGGACAGCTGTCTTGTGAGAAATAGCATGAATTATAAGTAAGAAGATAATAAGTAGGACAATGATTCTGGAAAGTTACTTGGAAACGTATACTAATAGTCTGAACAACTTACTGTTTGTGCTTAGTAGTTCTAATTATAGACATCTGTTTTAACCTAATAGAATACAAGACCAAATATTTAATTTAAATAAATGTATGCAGTAAAGCCTTATGTAACAACAATAGTTAAAACACAGTTTGTTCATATGGTACTCACTTTATGTACAATAAAAATATGAATGTGACTCATGTTTTAATCTCACCATAGGTGTACAAATAAGATTAAGTTGATGACTGTCATAATGATTTCAGGGTAAAAGATCACATTAAAATATCAGCGCTCTTCATACACCAAAAATGAACTAACCAAGAAGGAAATAAGGGAAAAATTTCTATTCACAATAGATTCTGAAAATAAAATAGTTATGGATCATCCTATCTTAGGAGGTAAAAGAACACTACAATGAAAATTACAGAATCTTGTAGAAAGAAATTGAAGACACTAGAAGATAAAAAGTCTTCCCATTGCATGAATTGGTAGAATTAATATATTTAAAATGACCTTACTATACATAGTAACCTACAGATTCATTGCAATCCTCACCAGAATTCTAATGACATTTTCCACAGAACTAAAAAAGAAAAGCAGCAACAACCCTAATATTCATATAGAAACAAAATGACCTAGAAAATCCAAAATAACCCTAAGCAAAAGGCAGGATGGATGCATCCTAATACCCATTTCATTTATACTGCTGTGATATTATGAAAATGTGACAAATCAGTTCATCACAAATACACTCCCCATGCACTGCAAACATGGACTAGTGAAAAACAAAGATAAAAATGTATCCCCTATAGCAACACATAACCTCAAGACTCATAGTTACACAAAGAGAGTTAGGTATGGATTTGTGGCTACCATTCCATACTCAATAAAAAGTGGAGAGGGCTGGGGAAATAGTTTGGCAGTCTAAGTGCCTGCTTAGCAAGCACAAGGAGCTGTGTTGGATCACCCATACTGCATTCCATGCTGGCCCCGCCCCCAGGCACCTGAGCTGTAATCCCAGCTCTAGGGAGGCTGAGACAAGAGGATCACTATGAGTCCAAGCTATGTAGTGAGACCCTGTACCAAATAAATAAATAAAGTATTTTTTGAAAAAGTAAAAGTAAAATAAAAATAAAAGGTGGAGAAAAGAACAGTAAACTTCAGTTTTCATGGTATTTATAAACTGTCTCACACGGTTTATATATAGACAAATATTACTTCTTTCCAACCAGTTTGGACATTCAACTTGCTTTCTTGTCTCTAAGAAATTTTTTTTCCTAATTGCTCCAAATCAAATTTATACTCTGCATTTCTGACATTGTGATGATAACAATCTAAGATAAAATAATTTAATTGTCCATTAATAGTTTAGTTTTAAAAGAAAAAAGAAAGAAAATATATTGGTTTTTTTTACTCACAGAATTATTTGACTTTTCAATTTCTTTACACAAATATCAGAAACAGAGTTTTTAATGGTAAGGAGAAAATTAAGTCAACATGAGAAAATGTGACAAGAGAATTTTAAGGCCTCTGTTAAAAAAGTCATCAGGGCCAGTCAGATAGCTTAGTGGACTAAAGTGCCTGCTTAGGCAGAGTGCAACTTCCGAGGTTCAAGTCCTGGCCTGCCATGCCAGCTCCATCCCCAGGGCACATTGAGACAGCAATTGAGACTTTGTGTGGTGGTGCACACCTGGAATCCCAGAGCTTGGGATGCTGAAAACAAGAGAATCGCTACAAGTCCCATTTACATAGTGAGACCTCATAAACCCTGTACCAAATGCATTTTAAAAAGTCATTAATATTGTATACCTTAAAAGTTAGTGTGCATTTTTTTCGTAGCAGCAAAGACTAATATCTCTATATTTATGCCTCAATTAAAGGGAATATATTTTAATAGTATACTAGAAAAACCATGCAAATGGAAAGCTGTCAGAAATAGATATAATGAGATATCAAAAATAAAAGGACTTTAATATTTGCAAGAATAAGCTTACACTAATGCGGTCTTTGTTAGCATATTTGGGTATCCAGTTTGCTTCAATGTTATTGGTAAGATTAGAAGATGCATACATAACTACAAACACACTCAGCTACCTTATCATTGACAAAGAAACCAAGCCCATGCACTGGAAGGAAGAGAGTCTCTTTAATAAATGCTCCTGGAGAAACTGGCTTTTCACATACCAAAGACTAAAACTAGACTATACCTATCAACATTCTCTGATCAAATTCAAAATAGATCAAACATCTAAATATTAAAACAGAAACACTAAATCTATATGAAGAGAAAGTAGGTAGAAATCTTGAAGACACAGGTGCAGGTAGCATTCATGAAGCAAACCCAAATTGCACAAGAGATATTTCAAAGTTTCAACACATTTAAAGAAATCTCAAACAAAGTCAAAAGACAGCCTACAGAGTGAGAAAAAAAATTAGCCAATTTTCCCTCAGAGGACTTTTATCTAAAACATACAAAGAACTGAAAATAACTTCCCCTCTAAATTTTAAGCCTCAATCTAACTGTGGGTGTCATATGAAGAAATACAAATGGCATATAAAAATGTGAAAATATGTTCGTATTACTGGTCAATTGAGAAATGCAAATTAAAACAACACTGAGATTTCATTTCACCCCAGGAAAAATAACTATCATCAAATATCAACCAATAACAAATGCTAGCTTGGCTATAGGGAAGAAGGAACCCCTCTCCTCTGTTTCACAGCCACTGTTGAAATCACTACTGAGATTCATCAAAAAGCTAGGATTAGAGGTCCTATTTGACCTAGATTGTCCCTTTCTTGCTATTTTCCGAAAAGAATTAAAAACATCCTACCACCACTATAAATGTGCACCATGTTTATAGAAGCACAATTTGTTGCATTTAAATCTTGGAAACAACACAAATACCTATCAACCAAGAAATGGACAAAAATGTTTGCGGTATTTTTGTACAATGAAGTACTACTCAGCCATAAAAAGATAAATATGAAACTTTTATAGGTAAATACATGCAACTTGGGACAATACTCATAAGTGAAATAACTCAGATTCACATGTGTAAGCGTCATATTGTCTCCCTGGTAAGAGAAACTGACAGACTAAATATCATCTATCATGTACAGTAGATGTGGTAAAACAGGAAGATGTTGTACAAAAGAAGGAATCTAGAATAGGGGAAGGGAAAAAGGGAAAAATGCAACCAGTTACACTTCTAGTGTCTCTTAGCTCTCTGAAAAGAAGGGTTTGTGCTCATATCAATTAGAGAAATTTTAATATCTTCTACTCTGAATAACTACTTTAAAGGTAATAATAACGTTATTAACCTATTATCTTGTTATGAAATTTAATGGCATTTTCCATAAAAGAAAAAATACTGTTAAACATTCTTTTATAATGACAGGTTTATTTTAATGATAAGCTGATAATTCTTTTTTTTCTTAAGAAAAATAAGTTTTATAATGTCTAAGGAAGTATAGGAGAATCATTGAATTATTAATAATGTCCTTACTTGACAGAGTAGAGCAAGACCTCCCGACTCCATGCCTTTACTCCCTGTTCTCCTTCAATGATGATCACTATGAGTTGATGCAGTAGTGGAGGTGTCCACAACCACTTAATCCATCCATCCCGTAACATCCCGGAGCCTTGTGCGTGTTCTCTCATACAATATGTTCAGTGTGCATAAAACTCTCCATACTGCATACATTATGTTCTGAGTGCAAAGGGTATATGGTCTACTTATAATTCATATAAATAGCATACAGGAAGGAATATTAGAATGGAGTATCTAGGTGTGGTTGCTCTGTAATTTTTCCTTGGGATATGTTAAAAGCTACAACTGTATGCTTTAAAAAACCTCAAAGATAATTTTGGGTAGGATTTTGTCCTGCTGGGGATTATGTAGAATTCTAGTCTATTCTTCCCTTCAGCCTTTCTTTACCTCCTAATTTATCCTGGATCCTCAGATTTTGCTGTGCCTTTTTTTTTTTAGCTTTATCTGAACAATATGGTGTGCTAGCTTTATAATAAGGAGATAGATTCATTACACTGAAAGATGTACGCTATTCACGAGTTTCTAGCCAGCCATCAAGGTATCATCAAATGTTGTTTATCTTGGGGAATGAAAGTTTGAATGGAAAATTAAGCTCCCACACTAGGTATAGCCAGGCAGTGGATCATTTTGTGCTTTAATGTCACACCTCACTGGCCACACTTCACAGTGTAGTGAATCATGCTTAAAACAAACAGCCTTTAATGCCAGCAGGTAACACAGCAGCGGTGAATAATAAGTGTTGGCGGGCTTAACTTTCTCTTGCGGTATTCTTTCTCTGGTGCCTGATGGACAATTTACAAAGTACGCATGCTATTTTATAGATTGGAACTTGGGATCCAGCCAGTGGCTTGAATATGACAGAAAGCCAAAAGGGAAAGCCAGCTAATATCACAGATTCGTTATCTAATCGGTCTCTCATTGTTACCACCATCTTGGTAAGTGTATTCTTCCATTATTTGGAGATAAATGTGGCTATACATAGAAATGAATATAAAATCATAATTACTGCAGTAATAAACACAATGTTTATCTCTCTCTTTCTATATTTATTTATTTATTTATTTAGCCATTACTGTTAAACAGACAAGTCAATAGTTATTTAAGTACATTTTTAATTTTCAAATATTCAGTGATAACAGTTTCGTGGATTACTGAACATGTTTAATTGCTACAAATGCAGTTGATACTGAATATTTGTCAGTATTAAAGTTTAAAAAGTACATAGGCATGCGAAGATTTTTAGATATAGATATAGCTACAGATACATTAATATTTAGCTATATAAATCTTTAAATGAGAAAGCAAAAATGAACTTGATTTCTGCTCTTTTTCTACAGATATCTTTCAATGGCTATAGTGTTTATCGCTTTTCAGATTTTTCCATTATATTTTTATGCTAACTTTTGTGTTCATTCAGTTTGGTGAATCACTTTATTTATCCAGTCTCACTGATGAAATCAAAGGGCCAGTGTATTTTTAAGCCAGAAATATTTTCGTTACTGGCGGGATTAAATTAACATAGATAAGCTACATATTATTGCCTCTGTTATAATTGTGTGGTATAATTAGATGGCAAAATAATGATCATTTACGTCATTTGCTGAAGAAAATTTTAATTTTAGAATAAGGTTGGGGCTCTTATTTACTCAGCACTTTCTATCCAAAGAATGAGCTCCTTGGGTCCCATTCCTTATGGATCTCCAAGCAGGCAGATGGATGGGAGGTTAGTGTCCACGTAAAACCAAAAATTAATTAATTAATTAGCATTTATATGATTTCTAAATGTGATCTACAATAAAGAAATCAAGTTGGGAATAGTTCTTATTCATACCTTTTGAGTAACAAAATATCATATCCAAACTCTCAGTATCTTCTCTAACTTAATTTTACATCTTTCATTTCAAAGACAGTCCCTGTTCTTTAGCTGAAATACCTTTAGCTGGGTGTGGTGGCACAGGCCTGTAATCCCAACGGATGCTCACACAGCTGAAAGTAGAAGCAGGTTTTCTCCAATCTGTTGGGCCAATTCAACTCATAGTGCTATAACGTGAGACTTCTAATGCCTTGCTATAGAAAAGCCTAACCACTGCAGCATATGAAGAAGAATAGCGTCTTGCTTTAGTGCTGTTCCCTTCTTTGCCTCCAGAGTCCCACACATGCCAGGGCGCTGGGCGGTCCTTGCACCTGTGCTCCTCCATCACTCGCTGTCTCCTCATGGAGCCCTGTATGTAGCTGCGCTAAGTTGGACACATTGGCCTTCCCATTTCGGTGTTCTCTTAATTTAGTACTCAGGCTTTCTATCAGCTCCTCTAAGTTGTAATCTCACATTCTCCTGAGAAAATGGAAGAGGATTGGCACTTATCTTACTTTTTTTCTGTTTTGAATTGTGATTAAGGATTGAGCTATTCATACCACAAGTTTTTTTTTTTTTTTTTTTCCATTTTAACAGCATACTTTAGAGCCAATATGTTGTGCAGATGGGTATAACACAGAGTTGTGTTGTGGAGAAGATGCACTGTAGAAAACGCTGGGCAGCTTCATTAACTCTTTGTTTTGAAGTAAAACTTAAGTCATAATAAGCCTGCAATGCTTGTGTCCTCTTTTTTATGTCTGCAAGTAAATCTCCATTCTCGTGGTGCCCTGCTTCACATTGCTTCTCTATATTGCCTTGCTGAACTTTGAATTTCAAATTCAATTGTTGAAATTCCCTTGAATTTTTTTTTTGTTTGTGTGCTTGCTCTGCTTAATGGAGATAAAAATGATCAACTTTAGAATCATGTTTGTATTTCTAAAAATTTTATTTATAGATGTTGTTAAAAATAGAGGTTTCAGGTTACCAAAATAACAACAAAAGCATTAATTCTGATCACCTAGAAAAATCTCTAAAAGAATATGCAATAGCTTTTTTTTGTTTTAAACTAGGTCCTACTCTCATTTCTGCTATCTATCTACTAGCTGGGGAGTATTAAAAATGAATATTTATTTAGGTTCTTATAAGGATTGTATTTTTCCTTCTGAGTTTTTGATTTTAAATAGATTTTTTTCACTTCTATCTAAATATGTTGAGTGCTTTCCACTGTGCTCCTCTTGTATAGTAATTGATTTTAGTCCATCAAAAGATTACTGGCATCTTTTGAAATGCCACTGTCCATGTTCTTTCACTCCCAGATGCGGAGCACTTCAGTATGCAAATAACCATTCAATGGACCTGTGCATTGACTTTTTCAGAAAAGCATTTGTTCTCAAGGAAAGTCTTTGGTCCCAGTTGTTCAATTAATTTAATAAATATATCTGCTCCTGCAACTTTGTGGGTTTTAAAAGAATTTCCAGCACACTCTAGAAAGTTGTACACTGTAGTATCCAGCTTATTTGCATAAGTGTGGTAAAGCTTTTTCTTTTTCTTTCTTTCCTTTTTTTTTTTTCTTTTGTCATTGCATTGAGACAGGATTATCTGACAGCAAACTCCCAATGACAGTAGAAGCTTCATAGTACATAAGAGAGGAGGGACCGAATCCTCCTCCAAACGGTGCTACAATTCTCCCGTAATATCAACAGCAGCACAGTGTAGGGCCCTAACTTGGCTACTTCCTGAGTTTTCGCTCCGATTCTTCTCTTCCCGTTGTTGCAGAAGTGCTATCATCCTACGGTTCTGCTCAGAGCGCCACACGGCCTCTGGGCTTGAAAAGCCAGATGCTGCAGCTCCACAAATAATGACATTTTCACTCTCAGCCACCTATAGAGCAGGTATGAGCAGCTTTAAGTACTGTGTGAATAATAAGATCAACGTAATTCACAGGTGTAATAGGCAGATGCAGGCGCCACTTCCATGTGAGGTGCGAGAGGCTCCTTGACCTCCGATGGTCCTTGTGAGCCATCCCGCAGCCAGTACGTTCAAGGCAGCCGTGCTCCTCTCACTGTATGTTTTTCCTTTGTCACTGACTATGCTTATGTAATGTTTCTTCCTTGCGTTCTTACCCTTGTAGTCCATTGTGTTCAATTCCTAATGTATTTTATTTCTCCTTTTTTTAAAGCTACATTAAGTATAAATTGGTGAGTGTTGGTAAAAAAGGAGGGAAAAACTAGAGGAAAATATATGAATTCTGTCTTGATAATATGTATAATTTAAAATCTTAGCGTGTTAATTTTTTAAAGCCTCACAAATGGCATATATGTATTTTTTTCTTATTTTCTTGACCCATCTTTATTAAATTTACTATAAGTTTATCATTATGATAAACATTTTAAATTATTTTCAATTTGTTTTTATATTAGTTTTCATTGCCAACATTTTTCTCTGCTGTATATTTCCAGGAAAGACTTTTATTACCGACAATTGCTTGTTCTATGTAGAAGAAACAATAGGAAGTATGAATGATGTGTTTAGCTTAACCACTAGCAAACTACTTTGGGAAATATTTTTCTCCCCTTACTCTTCTCATTTGTAAAGATGTCATCATAACAGGAATGTATACAATTTAAATTTAAGTCTGACTTTGAACTGAGATTCAGATATAAATTTTCAGCCGCTCTTTGAACATAGTTACCTTGATGTCCAATTTCAAATTCAGCATGCATGCAAACTTTTGCTTCAATTCAGGCTTCACTGTCTCTATTTTTTTTCTCTATTTTGAATCTGTTTATGATTTCAGTACCTTTTCATTTAAGGGGGCCAGAGTTTGTTTTCTTAGATGTTTAAGTCTCTTTGAAACACATACCTGCAGTTTAGGTATGGAAATAGAAAAAATATACCGGATTGTACCAGGAAGAATCAATAAGGATATGGGTCAAGAACTGTTCTAGGCAAATGAGTTGTGGTTTGTTTACAGTGATATGTATGGGGGATCATTGGTACAGTATGCTTTGAAAGACATTGCACATAGAGAAAAGTAAGAAGTCGGCAAGTTAAAAAATCAGGTGTTGAGTTTCTTGGAGAGTATTAGGTGAGGTAGAGGTCTATTGAGCAATGTGCAAAACTTTAGAGGTTAAAATCTGAGAGGCAGGGTTGTTGATGTTGCCATGGAAGTGTCAGGAAGTCGTGTGTGAGTGGAGGTGTTAGCACTAATTTTTATGCATTCAAATCTCGATTATTCATGTAAAAAGATAATAAATTACACCCAGAGATGGAATGCAGTTTAGAAATTAGCTAATAGGTGCAGTCTGCTTGCCCTTCAAGCCTTTTACTGGAAGAGCAGTGAATGGTGTGTTTGATCTGAGCCTTGCTTTTCCACGCCTCTTTGTTCTTCAGCTGTGAGTGACACTAATGAAAAATGTAATGACCAAAATACAGATATCGGAAATACTGTAAACATCCAAGATCTTGCATCTAAAATGATAATTCAATCAGGTGGGAAGTTTAATATCATAGCACATTTTGCTAAACCATGACCATGTTTTCTCTACACAAGAATGAATAATAATCACTAAGCCAGATCTTCCTTTGTACCCTTTGACATCAGTAAGTACCTTCCTGAAATATGGATGAGTAGCCAAGCTCTTATCCTTTTCTCTTAGAAGGTTAAGATTAGCTTTATTAGTTTTACAGTGTTAAGTCCAATTTTAGGTGATCATGTATTACCTTTTGGGGGACAAAAGCCTTTCTTCCCATCATCACAAATCATAGCAAATTTTCTCTAGGAATAGGACAAAAGTAGAATCTCTTCCTAGAGTGATGATTCTAGTTAACAGCAGCTTAGTCCTTTTTCCTATTGTACATTATATAAATTCCCTGAAATTATTCTGAAAGGAGGCAAACACATTTTGCAGCAACTAATAATATGATGATCCCTGCATAATTTACTGTAGGATTGGCATGTATGAAAATCATGAAAAGCACACTACTGCCTGATGGCTTGCAGAAAGTAAAGGTAAGAAAAAAAATCAAAAAACAAAAAAGACAGTAAAAATTTTTCTAAATCCTCTCAGAATGTTCTTGAAATCTGTAAAAAAAAGTATAAAAAATAAACCTGGTATGTGAAAACTTACTGAAATAAAATACTGCTCTACAGGTCTGCTACACTATTATGTTGTTTAATGTCTAAGCCCCAGACTACAATAGCTATTTATTTTCTGTCTGGGAAATCCATGTGAATGTTCACCCTTAATAATGTCTGCAGATAATGAAATGAGGTTTGTTTTCCAGGCAGAGGCACAAGACATGAGCCCACGCAGAGCTTCTCTTCATCAGTGGTTTTGAGTCTCACAAATCAGTCTTCTTTAGTATTGGCTTTTTAAAAACAAACAAACAAAAAAAAAAAACATTAAGCTGTCCTGATGGCAGCTGCCAGGCTTTTCTCTTGTCCCTCCTGCCACTCTCCCTCCCATTGTGATAACCTGTAGTGCTCCAAGGGCTTCTGATGTGAATGCTAATTAAGGATGGCAGAATGCAGGCTTTAAAAGCCACCATAGATACAAGGAAATTGAAACACCAGAGGTCAGACAGTGGCAAGATAGTACTTAGCGCTGCAGTAGTTAAAGCTCTACATTTGTTGGAATGGCAGAGGCTGAAAAGAAGGGAATAATGACATCAACTGTTATCATTTATACTTATTTATTGCTTATTATTTTCTTGTTGGTCTCTTCTTATGTTCATGCGTTGAAAATTTATTTTGAGCATTTACAATTTAGTTTGTGTTTTCTTTTCCTGAAGGATGTAGATAGTACAATTCACTGAAATGAACACAAAATAGTGAAATCTTAAGTGAAAATCTTATTGTCAACTAATGTCCTTCAATGCATAATTTTTTTCTCTCTTCGAGATCAAAGCTTTGCTACAAACATAGTTGAAACTTCCTTAATTTACATTAGAGAAAAGTAACCAGTGACAATTTCGAACTGGTTAAAATGTAATTGAGACACTGTGGATACTTATTAAAAGAAACAAGTTGAAATTACAATATTGGAGTTGTCTGTAGGCCCTGAATAGTATGAGCAATAATAAGGACAAATAGTGATGGACCTTTATGAGTTCTAATCACACTACACTTAGTACCATCTCAAATAATGCTGATAAATGCCTTACAAATGGATCATTTTGTATAATGATACAATTTTTACACTGTATTTCTTTGGAACTTATAAAACTTGTTTGATTAAGTTAGCACTTAAATATGTTTGTTTTTTGAATATTGATGAGTATGAAGTTATTTTCTAATTATGAGATTCAATATCTCAGTCATGCTCATTAGTAAAAGAATGACTCATAGTAAGACCCTAGAAGCCCTAGTATTTCTTACCATCATAATTCGTTTTCATCAAATTTCCTCTAGTAACAAAAACCACATGTATTTTGAAGCACTTTAAGATAAATAAAAGAAAAAATAAAATCATTTTCTGAGTAAACAAATGCAGCTTTGTAGGTGACCAGCCGTGAGAGTACCGGTTCTTCCCTCTTCTTGGAGGTGTCTGAGCCCGGCCTGGCTTCTTGCATGACAGATAGGGTGACATCCTTATGACACGGCTGGAAAGCTACTTTAGGAGCTACTTTCTGATCTTCCTAAGTCACTGTTAGGGTAAAACAGGAGCTGAAGGAATAAAGCCTGAAATTATTTTCTTAAGAATCTGGTTTTCTAGTTTAACATATGCTGGTTTTCATCTTTTACCTGCACTTTCAAAACTAGTACTCCTTCTTAAGCAAAGTTTAATATGGGTTCTGTAGTGTAAAGACTTAGAATAATCTATAATTCTACACAAATTTTCATTAATGTTGTGAAAGATTTGCTTCCTTTTTACTTTCCAAACCAATTCTCATGAAGTTTTAACAAAAGGACAAAAATTTCAAAGAAGGGCTAGCCAAATAGCTCAGTGGAATAAAGCACCTACAAGCAGGTGCAGGGGCCAGGGGTTCCATTCCCGGCCTGCTGTACCAGTCCCGCCCCCGGGGCCTGCTGAGAGGGCAGTTGAGACTGGGTGTGTTGGCATGAGCCTGTAATCCCAGCTCTTGGGAGGCTGTAACAGGCAGATCACTACGACTCCAATCTAGTAGTGAGACCCTAAACACCCCCCAAAAAAACTAAAAACTAAAAAAATAAAATAAAATAATGTGCTAACATGAATTAAGACTAAAATTTACCTATGTATGTAAATACAGTAAATAAAGCTTATGGAAATTGATCATTGTGATTTTATGCTTTTATGCTATAAATTTAGGAAAGTATCCTGACATGTCTCCCTTACCATGACTCACTTAATGGAAGTATTCCTATATTTAAGAGATCTACAATTAATTATTATTAGCCATACTTTCATCTCCTTAATAATTTTAGTTACTTTTATCTATCCTTTGAATTTGATACCAACTTTACTCCTTCAGCCTGTTTTCCTTGTTTAATATTTTCTTTTACTATTAGCTATGGCTAATAGTAGACATGGGCACTAAATGAATATTTTGGTCTTTTACTTTTATTATCAGTAATTTTTAGAACATCATTAAATTTGCCCAGTTGTACTTACATATGCTAATTATATTAGCATAATTTATGTGAATAAATATATAAAATTAAAATGCTTATATTCCAGAATTACACTAGTTTTGGTCATAATTGATAAGTATTTCAATGAATGGGTATGTTTTGTTATAGCAGTATACAATATATACTACATTTTTTTTGATATTTTGTAGTGATTTTTTTATATCAGGGTTACATAAACTTCATTTAAAAGAGGAAAAAATGATTTTAAAACATTTTCTGTACCATGAGATTGTTTGTTTTGTTTAGGTTAAAAGTTTGAATGCCACAGTGCTTAATTTTTATTTTCTGAAGAGCCTCTTCAGCTATTTTTGTAATTGGTTTTGTGATTACCGGTCTATTTATTTTATTATTATTTAGTTTTATATTGCATATTGGTGTGCATGTAAGAAGAAATTCATGAATTTTCACCTGTGATATAAATTTTCTAATTTATACCTACTCACTCCTCCCTTACATACTACTTATGCATATTTAAAAATAATTTTTTCTTAAATTGATAAATTAAAAAGTTTTATTATTATTAGCCTTATTGAAATCTGTATTCTCATTCTTATGTGGAAAATAAAAAGTGGATTTCATAATTGCAGAGGAGTCATGGAAAGGTAAGGACAGGGCGACCCGAAGGAGACCCCAG
Source organism: Octodon degus (assembly GCF_000260255.1). Lineage (NCBI taxonomy): Eukaryota > Metazoa > Chordata > Mammalia > Rodentia > Octodontidae > Octodon > Octodon degus. The sequence goes on from NW_004524666.1 coordinate 324,760, forward strand.
AGGGTAACCAAATCGAGAGGACGAAGGGTCCGTGTCATATAGCACTGCATAGTGCCGCGCTTCACAGTGTAGTATGTCTTTATAATGAGCTAGAAAAGAAGAATTTTAAGTGATTTTAGGTGCTCTGCTTATTTATTCATGTTCTATTGCTTTATAATAGATTGACATAAAGCTGAAATTTCTCTGGTAATTGCTGTACAAGCCCGGGGCATGCTGAGACAGCAATTGAGACTGGGAATGGTGGCACGTGCCTGTAATCCCAGCTCCTGGGAGGCTGTAAACAGGGAGATCACTGTGAGTCTGATCTAGTAGTGAGACCCTGAACACCCTGTAGACCCTTCCCTAAAATATAAGTAAATAAAAAAGTTAAAAAAATATATAAAACTAAATGGAAGGTATTATAGTTAATATTTAGAAGAGTGCTTTACTCAAATGGTGCCAGTCTTTCTTTGGTCTTCTTAATTTCCTTCTTTCAATTAAAGTTACATACTTGCTTATTAGCTTTCACTGACAAATTTCTTGGTACCCTGACTCAATATAAAATTCTTTTTCTTTTTTTTTCCTACTTTAAGGAAGGGTCTACAGGGTGTTCAGGGTCTCACTACTAGATCAGACTCCTACTGATCAACCTGTTTACAACCTCCCAAGAGCTGGGATTACAGGTGGGCGCCACTAAGCCCATCTTCAATAGCTGTCTCAGCACACCACAGGGATCAAACTCCTGGCCCTGCACCTGCTTGCAGGTGCTTAAATCTGCTGAGCTATTTGGCTGGCTCATAAACCTTGTGGTGATTTTAATATTTTCCCTATTTAAAGTATCTATTTGGCATACTTTCTGTTATATTCTGGTTAACCATTTTCATTTTCTTTCATTTAAAGCTTCCAAGACCATTTCTCCCTTTATCTTCATAGAATATTTTAATATTCATTTACAGACATTTATCTACCTAGAGTATTGAAATTTCTTATTTCCATTAAACGATTTGCCAATTTTCTGTGAAAATATTGTGAACTCATCTTTAAATGCTCTTATGTGGTTTTTTTTTTTAAAAAAAAAAACCTCCTCTTAGGCTGCCAGAAAGCTCAGTGGACTAAGTACCTGCCTAGGCAAATGCAGGGACCTGGGTTCAATCCCCAGTGTGCTGTGCCAGCCCCATCCCTGGGGCATATTGAGGTGACCACTGAGACTGGGTATGGTGGCCCATGCATACCTGTAATCCCAGGGTTGGGAGACTGAGTCCAATCTGTGTAGTGAGACCCTGTAGATCATGTAATACATTAATTTTTTTTTAAAATCCTCTCATCTCCATAGAGGTATCAGATTACTTTTGATGTTAACTCATGCTTGCAGTGCAGAATGATTATGCTCATTTTGTTTAGTTGGTACAAGCATGTGACACATCTATTTTACATATCCCTTTCCTTTCCTCTCCTCCATCTCTCTCTTTGTCCCCTCCCATCACCAATGGATCTGGTTCCCCGTTTCTTTTTTTAAAATTAATTTTATTGAAAAACAAATAGCAATGAAACAATTACAAAACTGATTAATAGGACAGCTTCAATAATTAATACATTGCATATTATTGTCTTTGTAGTGCTTATTCATAGAACAAGATGCAGACATGATATCCTGTCCAAGCACTATTAGTACAAATCTTTCTAATCATTGAATTAAGATAAAGTAGCTGTTTTTATATCCTAACTATTTTGTATGTACAGATACGAAATGGTCCTTCATTTGTATCCCCTTTTTTTTTGTTTAATTTTGTCAGAGATGGGTATTCCATTGTCATTTAAATACTATAGGTGCATGAATTCAGCAAAATAATCCAATATAGTCCAGTAGTCCATAATAGTAGTGGGTTATCTGTAGGAGTGACAATGTCAGGACTTGTTGCTTTAAGCCTTTTACAGCTCAGCATATTAGTATAGATTTACTTTTTTACCTCATTTTTATACTTTTCTGCTGGATGGTTAAGACCAAGATAAAGCAAGAACTGTATAACAAGAAATGTAACTTTTGTATCTGCCAAGGTCAGTCAAATCCCCTCAGAACTTACCCTGAAACCCTGTACCGCAATTTGTAGATCCTTTGTCAGTGTCAGCCATGTGGATGAGACACGGCCATTGCTTGACCAATTTGCTTTCTGTGAAAGCCTGAGAGAATGTTTTATCTCCATGTGACTCTTCTTAGGCACACTCCACATCATCGATCACTTTCCTTTGTGGCCCCATAATCTCCTTGATCAGAAAATTCGGGATACAACTGAGTTACAGGATGTTACAGTACAGATTCTTCTATGTCCTGACTCCTCACTGACCTTGAAAGGCCAGGGCCATAATGTTGGCTGTCCTCGCAGCCCTTCTTTTTCTCTAATTTTTGGTCTGAAAAACTTAAAGATAGCAATGTGTAGCACTAGGATCATGCTTGGAATGCCTGTCATTCTGGTCTTCTAAATACATACTGCTTGTCATGTCATACCAGTTACTGCCATAGTGTCTCTTAAGTAACTTTTTTTTTTTTTTAAAAAAAAAAAAAAAGGTAACAAATAAAAACAAGAGAGAAGAAAAAAATGTCAGGACTATCCTGCTACAATGCTGTATATGGTTAGATTTCTGAGTAAAAATATGTAATTGTTTAGTCCTATTTTTTAATATTTTTTTTCTTTTTCTTTCTTCACATTCTGTAGAGATTTAAAGTTTAATACATCAATGCTTGATGGAAAATATCTATTCCATGTTATGTCTAAGATGTTTGATATTCAGACAGATAGTGAGGTTAAGCTCAACTGCCTATGCTACAGGGTAATAATATCATTAAGCTTCTCTTCTGGAGTGTTTCCCTGTTTCATTTTCTATTTTATCTTGCTATTTATATTTTGAGTATGTCATATAATAGAGACCACATAATATCTAAGCTTGTGGGTCTGATTTATTTTACTTAATATAAGGCTTCAAGGTGTGTTCATTTTCCTACAAATGCCTCAGATTTTCCTTTGAGTTCTTCCTTCCTGGGAAGCTGCATGTCCTCCTGCTGCAAGTTGGTCTTGTGACCCACCACACATATCAGGTATCCCTCCCCCTCCTATCCCCACTCCCCTCCCACCCTCCACCGCCTTCCACTCCCCCACCCTCCATCCCCAGCCTCTTACATAGCTGTCCTCTTGAGACTTCCCTTCACCATGTACCTAGGGATTCTCCTGCCTGTCACTTCTGCTGGAGCCCAGTCTACTCTGTCTCATGTCTGCATTTTTCTTGAATTGTGCTTCTGTTTCTTTAAGGGTACAAGCCCTAATGACATCCTAAGATTACAGAGAGTAAATTCTTTTTCTATTTCTAAATACCTGGCCTTTGTTTACATAATGATGGGTATACTCTTTCAAAAGTGTTGCTCGCTTTTGTACTCTTTTGCATTTGTTTAGATGTTACTCTGATTTCTGATCTTTTGTGCACATTGTATTTATTTATTTTTTCTTAAGGACCATGTCAAGATCGTGTCTTGTTTCCTGCAGCTTGTGGATTTCACTGATACTTCTGTTGGTCAGAACTCTTAAAACCCGATTATACTGAACATTTTTGAGATTCCAGATCCATACTGCATAGAACAGCAGCTACTAGCCACAGGCGGCTGCTGAACACCCTTGAAATTTGTTTAAATTGAATGTAGATGTTTGCTAAGCCAAAACAAATTCTGGCTTTCCACGAACTGATATAAAAATAATGCAGACTGTTTCAATTCTACTAAGTGGAAATCACAATATTTTAATGTATTGCACTAAGCAAAACATACTGTTAATCTTTACTTGTTACTTTACCTTAACTATAGTTACTAGAAAATGTTAAATTTCACGTGTCGTTCCCATGTGTGCGCCATTGTGTTTCTAGTCCACTTCAGAGGTTCAGACACTTTCCAGGGTGAATGGAATTTGGAAATTCTTGTCTTTTGGTTGTGAGAAGTTTTAAAAATATTTTTCCATCATTAATAATTGCTTCTCATAGTACACTGTTTCTGTCACATTACCCAGGTCCCTGTATGCATCAGATATTTTTTGTTTGCTGTAAACATTGATACTTATGTAGCACATTGGAATTTGTGTTGAGATATTTGAAATTTTTGTCAAATACCTCACATAATTATTGTATGAAGTCTTTCATGATTCCAATGATCCTGTAGTTGCCATGTGGATTTTCAAATAACCTGTTATCATTCTATTCTGTGTCATAAACTAGGTCTTCAATTTCATTTTCCATTCTATCAATGGATTTATATATTTTTAATTCTGTTATATTTTTAATGTCTAGGTATTTTTCAGATTTTAATGGCATTAAAAAGTGTTTTTACAGTTTTTATCTATGCTTTATATTATTTTATTCATGTTTTAGTTTTTTTGCTTTGTGTCTTCCTGATAGAAGTGTCTCTCCAATTTTCAAAAAAGTACATTCACACTTTATAGTCATTCCTTTTTTATTTTTATTTTTTCCAGTACTGGAGATTGAACTCAGGACCTTGTGCTTGCCAGGCAATCATTTATTCTACTAAGCTATCTTTCAGGCCATTTCTTCTAAAGGAATTAGGAGCTCTCTCTGTGTGAGGAGGGCCAACCAATAGGCAAACGACACTGTCGTATGTTTGTGAGGAAGGAGATGCAGCCTTTCCATCTTTACCATCCAACAAATACCTGTTTTCTAGTGCTGCACAATTTCTGTAAGGCATCCTGTGGCTCACTCTCTGGGTAATGCTAATGAGCCTACATTCCCACTCCGGAGGAGAAAGTATGTTTGAGTCTAAAGGACATTGCACTGTGCAACTTAAACCAGACACATTGACAAAGATGAAGAGTGCGTGATCTCACTTAGAAGATTATTCTACACATTTTGAACTCATAGAAACAGAGGAGAGTGGTTACCAAGGGCTGGAATACAGGATAATTTGAGAGATGTTAAAATGTATAAACCTTTAGTTATGCAATGAAAATGTTCTGGAGACCTAATGTAAAACATGATGACTATAGTTAGTAACAATATATTTCATATTGAAATGTGCTAGAGTATTAGATCTTAAGTGCACACAACACACATTATATGAGGTAATGGACATGTAAATTAGGTGGTGATGGGAATCATTTCATAACATGTACTTATATCAAACCATCACTGTGTTTACCTTAACTGTATACAGCTTCTGTCAGTTTTGCCTCAACATTGTTGGAAAAATAAGTGAAGATAAAGAAACAGCTGGGCAACTTAATTTTGGGTAATGCAAACTTTAAGATTCTGGATTTTTGCATGGTGCTTAGTCTCGCTAAAGCCAAAGACTCTTGAACTCAGTTTCTCCTTCAGTTTTGTGCTAGGGTCATAGCAAGGTAGGATGATGTATTACCCAGAAATAGCCTTAAAAATTATCTAATTTTTATTTGGTACCAATTATGAACATGAAAGCAAGGACTTCTATTGGGGGAAACAACAAAATATGTTTTTAAACTTCCAGTGAACCATGCCTTTTGAGGTTCCTGTGACCACAGGCTTAATAGCAATTCTTCTAAAATGGTGAGTGAAACTCATGACAGGGTTCAGGACACATTATTTAGAAACATTACAGACATCCTAGTATTGGGGAAAACCTAGAAAGGTCACTTTTGACTTTTTGACTTGTCCTCTGAAGCAGGTTGTAAGACCTCCATTTGAGCGACATCTTTCTCTACCTCCAAGGAACAACATCTTAATCTCTGCAGATACGGGGAAAACCTGAAATCTGAATGCACGGTACCTGCTCACCTCCCCTAATTTATTCCTCTTAGATGATATTTTCTTGTGCTCTAGTCATATTACTCTATGACTGTGCAGTCTTCATCAAACCTAAGCAAGCACACAAGTAAACAACAGCACAAATTTATAAACTTTATGGTGAATAAATTTGTGTGCTTTTCTCTTGTTAATCTGCAGAACAATATAGGTGAGAAAATAATATTTTCTCCCATATATCCCACACAATTACCTTATAACTGTGTTCGTACTTAAAAATTAAAAAAAAAATTTCATTGAGTCCAGACGTATGATTGAGCTGAGTGTTCCCCTCTACTGCACCAGGGGCCATCCACTGTTGCAGTGTTGGGGTAGTGGCACTACTTACGTTACCACAGGAACACAGCCTGAATTTTAGACCTGTGCCTCTCTATCCCATGAGTCATTTTTTCTGCATGAATTGGCATCTGTCATGAAAGCTCTTTTCACTCTGTCTTTATAATTTATTTTCTCAGAACAGTTGTCAGCTTGCTTTAGTTCCTAAGAAGGATGAACTCTTGGATGTCATTTCCCTGCCCTAAGCTCAGTGTTTTCACAATGCCGCCCATACTCTCCATTATACTGCACCTACTCTGCGTATCTAGATCCATGTTCCCAACTTTTAAATTTAAAAAAAATTTTTAAAGACACTACAATTAAAACAGAAAAATTTACAAGTGAAACAGAATTTCAATTAACAAAGTAATATGAATTTCATAGTATTTGTTATAATACATAGTGTTGTCTTCAGTAATTCATATTACCAGATATATGCATATAAAATTGGAATAAGAAAAAATAAAACAAATATATAAGAAATTTAGAAGAGGAAAAATACAAACAATTGAAAAAAGGAGATGAAACAATTTAAGCATTCACTGCTTTTTTCCATAGACCAGCAGAAATGCACAGTACAGTTATCCAAATACCATGCACCCAACTTTTAAGAAAGCTGACAGGCTTCCTTTTGCTGTTGTGAGGTTTTCGTCTTTGCCCAGAGCTCCAAACTACTTTGGTAGGAATGTAGGAGTACCAAATCTCTGTCTGCATTTCTTTAGTAACATTTCAGCACAGGAGGCTATTAGGTGAAGAAGGACTATAAGGTACATGAGTCAGTGGGGTAGGGATGACTGATGGAACAGATGAGTGAAAGATTCCATATACCAGCATAACAGTGGGTGCATGGTATTTGGGGGTGGTTGTGGGCGGACGACAGCGCATGGGCAACAGCAAAGCAGGAGGCGTCGTAGGCCTTGTGAAGGATTAACTTTTATGATATGCATGATAAGGCAATTTTGAGGGTTCTTAGGTATATGACCATGATCAAGTTAGGATTTTTAATATCCCTTTTTGTATGATAGATGAAATTTTAATTCATGAGAAAGGATTTGTTTGAAACAGACAATATTGCAAGAGAGAGAGAGAGCTGATGAAGTCTGAACTCTGGTGAGATCTGAGGAGATGGCAGAAGGGAATTGGATTTGTAAGGTAGGGGAGAAAAGGAATACATTGTTTATAAATTGAAGTTTAAGAACTCAGAGGTTAAGAAGACAGTTTCGGGGAAACATGTTAGGAAATGGAGTTAAGGTAATGAAAACAGAATTAGGCTAGTGCAATAGAACTTGAACTTTGAAGGCAATGTATTTAATTTTCATTTGTTATATTTATCTACATTGCAATTAGACATGTAGTTGCAGAGTGCAGTATGCTGAATATCTGATTTGGAAATTCTGAAAAGATAGTACTTGACATCATACATATTAGTGAAATTGTTTATTCAGTGAACGTATGTGTTTATTCAGTGTACTTACACTGTTACATATTTCTTTCTTTCCCTTTGTTGATTCTGTCCTATTACTTAGTATATTCCATTTTACCTGATGAGAAAATATAAACTCAAGGGGTCCAAGAAAGACAAAGAGTCTGGGATAGAAAAATATACAGAATCTCCTTGATTTATCATGAGATTATGTCCTGATAAATTCTTTTGTAAACTGAAGATATCCTAAATACATTCATGACCCCTGAATACAAAGCATCATGATTTTGCAACGTAGTACACTGTAGTGTGTGTTGTTGTTTTCTGTTATGATTGTGCAGCTGACTGGGGACTGTGGATAGCTACTACCTTCCCCACTGCAAGAGCGTATCACTAGTGAGTGAGAGTAGTGAGTGAGAATATACATTATATGCTGAATATTGCTCTGGCAGGAAAAGATCAAAATTCAAAACTAGAAGTCCAATTCCTACTGAACACATATTGCTTTCACATACTGATACTTGTAAAAATCATGAGTCAAACCATTTGTAAGATAGATACTCTTTGCATTGTTCTTTGAGTCAGGTGCACAAGTCCCTTAGAGTGGGAGGTGGTACTTACAATAGGACAGCCCTGAGTCATTGAACATCATGCAAACCCTGAATTGTGCTAGAGATTTCCACCCTAACATCATTCTCTGATAGATATCTTAGGCTCAGGTGCTGCTCTCTGTGTCTTCAACTACAAGCTGATGACTTGACATTCATTCCTAATTACTTCTCTTTATTTGAGATTAATCAGGTACTCAGTGATGGACTGTTCCAAGACTCCAATTAACCCTAGCACGGTGACTTAAAAAGAAAAGTACAGACCTCTTGCTGCAGCAGGCAGCAGACGTATTTTGCTTTTCTGGAATCACCAGAATAAGAAACCTTTGTCTACAAATCTATAATATTATCTCTTTTTTACTTTTAATGTTTTGAGACAGGGTCTCACTAAGTTGCTAAGTTGTCCAGAGTCTCTGTCTTTACCTACACACCTATAAATCATTGATTAGATTGCTTCTTGTAATATCATGTAGTGTCACCAATTAGGTGGCTAAATGAGAATAAATATGTTTAATTTAAATCCTATAAATTCTGTCTTCTAAAGTATTTGAGTTTCAGTTCTCTGTATAATTAATACCAAACAAAGTAAACAAAAAACTCATAAATTTACTTTTACTATGTCATTAGGTAAATCCTCATTGGGCAAACAAATGAATTGAAAAAAAAATCATGCCACAATGAGAAAAAGTACATTTATCATACAACTTCTTGGAAAGCACTTTATATTATATTAAATATGTTTAATTCAAATATTATTAGAATTAAAGTCAATACATTAATTATTTATTTTCATGTATATTTTGTTACTAAGACCTTCCAAATTTGTATTTGCTATTTTTAATTTATAGTTTTTAGCAAAAAAAATATTCTCTTACCTTTCTCAGAAACAAAATGGCACTTTCAGAATAGCATGCACTATCTATGGCCAGAGCAGTAGTTTTCCATGTTTATTATTGGTGACTTTTAGAGTATACACTACAACTCTGATGAATGTAAATAATTCATAAAAGCACATCTTTTCTGGTTAGGTTCATTAGATGACTTTACCAGTAAGTATTTAATGATGCACATGAAGAATATCTCAAGGAGTGGAAACATATAGAATTTTCAAATATTTTTAAATGCAGAATATTTTCTTAACAATAAACATGTCCACATATTTCCCAGAATAATACAGCATGGAAAACAGTAGGTTGTAGTATAGGAACTCGGAAGTCCTTGGAGTTTTTATGATGGAATTTATGAAAATTCATGAGCTACCTCCCTACCAACGATTAGCCAAGATGATGCCATTAGATGATGCTACATATCTGAATTTAATTGTGTAACTCAAAAAGAAATCTGATAATCTAGATTTAAGTTCTGATCTTGCCAATAGTAATAGATTTATGTTGAACAGTTCTCTATAGTTTTAGAAGAGGACAGAAAAAATTACTTCATACTGAAGATAATAACAGTTCTGTATACAAAATTATCAGCAAGTGATAGTATTTCATTCCTATCAGGAAATATAAAATTTTAAATATAATAAATGATAGTTTATGTTATCCTCTAGAGATTTATAATGTACTTATTAAAAATATGTTTTATAAGCCACCATTCCTTTCCTTTAGGCCATGTACTGGGAAATATTTTTCTATACCCTCTGTTAATTTCTGTTGCTTGGAAGTGCTTGCTTCTCTCCATTATGTAATTCCCAGTCATCTTGCAGTCCTTTTTTCTGATGCACTTACTCTGAGATAGCTTATCTGACACTCTTAGGAGTTTTGTACTTCTCCCTCTTTGGCACATAATGTTCTTTAATCTATAGATCTTATTTCCTGGACACCTATATAAAAACTTCTATCATTAGTTTTCTTTTGGTTTTCTCTGTGAAATTACTATTTTCAACTAACCAAGAAAGCCTTTAAGAGATGCAATGCTGTCACACTTTCTTTCAGATGAGAGGAAGTCAATAAACTATTAAAAGACAATTTATTCATCACCAAGGGTAGTAGTTGTCAGGTAATTCAAAATTAATTATTGAAAAAGAACTTTCAGGGATACATGCTAATTACTATTGATTATTGATGGGTAGTTCTGATTACACACGTTTTTTAGATGCATATTGAAGGATTTTGAAAGTGTTAAGTAACTTTTGACTGGGAGGAGTTCAGGAGGCCACTTAGTATTCAGTTTCCTTCATCATCTTCCTCCCATGGGACATTCCCAGTATTTTGGGGACACACAACAGAACCAGAAGATGGCCAACACTTTTCTTCTCTAAAACTAGAGATCCACCAAAATCAACCGTTGAAATACCTTCAAAAACAGAACTAAATAAAACTTTAGTGACTGAAAATGCCACTTTCCAAACATTTGGCAAACCACGCCTACCTTTTTTGGACTTACAGTGTCTTTCTGCAACAAATATTTACCCTTATCCAATCCTCTAATCTGGGGATAAGGCGGAGTCACTGACTAGGTGCATAGCAGGTGCTAGGCATGGGGTTCAGTCTTCAGCACTGTGATAAAATTTATCCCATGTTTTTTTTTAATTTTATTTATTTATTTGTGTGTGTGTGTGTGGCCAGCTCAGCCCACCAGGGGGCAGGGCTGGCTGGCATGTGGTGCTGGGGGATTGAACCATGGTCCCTGTGCTTTAGCTAAGCTTGTTCTAAGTAGGTGCTTTGGACCACTGAGCCATCTCACCAGCCCCCCATGTTGTTTAAATATTAAGAAAATCACTAATTACATCTAGATAGTTTTTTTTTTAACCTAGTGGCTGTAGGAATAAAGCACTACCTACCTTAGCATCTGTGATCTTGTGTCCCCTGTGCTTATATACTCCACACTTTTCTTTTCACTTGATGTACAGAAGCATGTAAACTTTTCAGCATCCATATGAATCACCTCTCTGTAAAATATTTCCATATATTTCATTTCTTTGTTAAGCTCTGTAATTCTCCCTGACTACACATGGGGCCAGGTACTTTTTTTTTTTTTTTTTTTTTTTTTTTTTTGTATCTTCACTGCAAAGTGAAATTCAGTCTACTGAATAAAAACAATTTTAAGACTTTTAGAGGCAACCAGCAGAGCATAAAGTCAAGCTGTTGGAGCTTTGAAGTGTTGGGCTCTGTGCAGCTTCCCAGGTGACTCGTCTACAGAGCTAGCTCGGTTGCATTTTAAAATCATGCAGGAAGATTGTTTAAAATACTGAAGCTAGATAACTTCCTTGATGCGTTGGATCAGACTCTGGGAGGGTGGATTCCAGAGTTGTGATATTATTTGTGAAACAAATGGTCATTTTAAGCATTTTAGTCTGTAGCCAGTACTGAGGGCCACATATAGAAGCTATTTCCCTACGATTGCATTATACTTCCCTATTTGTTTCTGGCTCTCACTCAAGTATTATGCTCCTTAAGTATAAATATCAAGTCTTACCATTAGTCTTTTCATCCTCACGACATATAACAATACCAGGATCACCTTGGATAACTATTACATGTTTTTTAAATAAATGATCAAATTTCTTAGACACATACTAATATGACTTCATGTTTTAGTCTACAAGGAATAATCAGCCAGAAAAGAAAGGCAAGACTATTTGATGATGATTTGATAATTGAAAGATAACATATGCTCTTAGAAGATTATGAAATACAGAGATTTGAGAAATTGTATCTAAATTTATTAATTTATTTAGTGAAGGTTACTAAGCCCCACAGTTGTTTCCACAGTTCTATGCCTGAAGGGGCAAGTATTTCACTTATGTTATTCCTCTTTTAACTTTCAATGCTGAGATAAATCAAGTGGAAGGAACAGAAATGAGAGGAGTTTAGGAAGAATTAAGAAAAGATGGTTATTTCCTATCTTGAATAGTAGGAGTAGCTTAGAAGTGGAATATGCCTTCTAGAAGTGCTATATATCTTATAAATGTGCTTGAGTTGGAATAAGTTGTTTTTAATAGTGGTTGTATCTAATCAAATTAATAGAATAAACATAATTATGTGTAAGCACTATTAATTGCATTCCAAAACAATTTACTAATTTTAAATATGCCTGGATTTTAACATAGCATGCAGTTTTCTTTAAATTATG
>NW_004524666.1:337087-349446 GCF_000260255.1 Octodon degus
CTGTTGTTCTTTAGGATTTATTGTTTTCAAAGTAAGGCCAATGATTAGACACAGGCACTGTGGACATGAAGCTCAGAAGATGGAAGGAAACTAATATATATATTTTATGCCAGAGAAATTGGTGCATCTATGTGATATATTTATCTTTTTCTATTGATGTACTGGCAAATTAATGGCAAGTGTTAGAAACGTGTTTTTTTTTTCTTTTAAGCAACAATTCATATGATATAAAATTCATTTTAATGAGTTTTAGTGCATAATTCGGTAACATTTCAAATATTAACAATATTGTACAAATATCACTATCCAGTTGTTAAATCCCTTTATTTTAACAAAACTGTCTTACAAAAATTTCATTGGAATTATAAGGTTTTCTCTTCATAAAACACTCCATTGTTTTAGGATTTTATTAGATTCTAACTATTATTTATTTATTTATTTATTTTAATGTATTTGGTACAGGGTCTGCAGAGTTACAGGGTCTCACTACATAGATCAGACAGGCTTCCAAATGCTGGGATTATAGGTGCACACCAGCACGCCCAGTCTCAGTCACTGTCTCAGAGTGCCCCAGGGGCTGGCATGACACTCTGGGGATTGAGTGCCCTGCTTTCTGCCTAAGCAGGCACTTTAGTCCACTGAGCTATCTGGCCAGTCCTTAGATTCCAATTATTTTTAGAAAATATTTCTGACTTTGTGCAAGTTTGTTCTTTTTTCTTTAGCTATGTCATTTTCGCTGTACAATGACAGGGTTGAGCAGATCTGACTGTAGTGTCCATGAAGCCAACAATGTTCAGTCTTCTTCAAGAGAAAAATTTTTTGGCTTCTGTCTTATAAATCTCTACAGAGAAATTACTTAGAAATATTTGAATTTTTAATACATGGATGAAGGGATATTTGAATTAATAGATAAGCACATTAAAATATTTTATACTTACATTTTAGCATAAGGTTATAAAATGTAGACGTCTACATGCATCTTGTTAAACTTAAAATGAAAAATTTGAATTGTAAAAATATAGAATGAGATGTTAATTTATTGATCATCTTTAGAATTCCCATTTTTATTTGTATGTCATTATTCTATATGGAGCCGAGTGGTTAAAGTCTATAATATGCCAACTGATGATATGTCAATATCATGAATCATTCTTATAATCATAAGCATTTTTCCTCCCTCTGATCACATCTTGAATTATGTGTTTTAAATCCACCCAGAAGTATACCTTATTGCTATGTGTAATGGATAGGCCAGGGTCAGCTGGTTTCAGTGACCTAGTAATTTATTTGTTGAAGAAAAATTATCTTTAGTGCAAGTCTTCCTCTATTCTATGTGTTTCTTCATCAACATTACTGAGGTATCTTGAATTAATTTTTATGATTCCAGAACATCTTTTACATAAAATCAAATTATACTAACTCATAAAAAATCGGTTTAATAAGATTGTTAGTTTCCTCAAGTGAAGTAATTACATTAATCAAGGCTAAAAAGAATGCTAGGAAAGGTAACTCATCATTTCTGACTTAACTCTGTCCAGTAAAAGAAAGTTTTCAACATTTATCCTTAGTGCACGAATGGAGGAAACGTAGCAAAAAAGGAACTGGAAAACTTCAGGTAAAGTAGGAGAGGGGAAGTCCTGAGACATGGGTTTTGTTCTTCCTGCTTGTGCTGTCTGTGGTGATGCCTTTTCATCTCCAGCTCCTGTGCCTTCAGCCACCTTGTCACTCTACCTCTGTGCCACTACTGGTCACTCCGCTACTTCAAAGCCATGCTTCACTCTCTTAAGGCTACTTTGATTTCTACATCCTTTCAAAATGAGTTTTGCCTGTTGTTCTTTAGGATTTATTGTTTTCAAAGTAAGGCCAATGATTAGACACAGGCACTGTGGACATGAAGCTCAGAAGATGGAAGGAAACTAATGATTCTTGAAAAAGCAGAACTGCTCAGTTTTAATCCCTAGAACCTTATTTTGTTATTGTAACCATTATGTATTTTCCATTTGGCCAACAGAGATGCCATTTCTCTTTCTTAAAATGTTTATTTCATTGTGTTTGGTTTGCCAGCCATTAAGAAAAGGTTAAGGATGTGTAATAATACTTCGTAAATACGTTGATAGTTACTTGCTAATTAATCTTCATTGGAAGACACAGAATTTAAAAGATCATATGAATAAATTCAGGTCATAAGGATAAATTCAGAACCAGACTAGGACTACCTCAGTGTCTCTATTTTCCTAAATAAATGATTTGAGGGTTACAGTGTCATATGTTCTGTCATTCCTCAGAATTCTCTAAAACAAAGCATAAATTGTCCTGTTTCAAAAATGTGCTCTCTTCAAAAGAAATCTCCAACAGAGTACAAAGAAAACCCATGAACTAGGGAAAAATTATAGCCAATTGTCCCTCTGAAAAGGATCTTCTATCTAGAACATATTAAGAATTAAAAAAAAATCAGGCCCCACAAATGCAAAGATAGGCATCTGAGATCAATATACATTTCTCAGGGGAAAAAATACAAATGGAAAGTAAAATATATGAAACAATGTTCAACACCATTGGTCATTCAAGAAATACAAATAAAAACAACACTAGATTCCATCTTACCCAAGAAAGAATGGTGAACGTCAAGAAGTTGGCCGATACAAACTCTGGAGGGGCTGTGGAGGAAAAGGGACTCTTCTCATGGTTGGTGGGAGTGTAGACTGGTACAAACACCATGCAGATTAGAGTGGAGATTCCTCAGAAAACTAGCATTGGAGGTCCCATTCAATGAAGTGATTCCCCTCTTTTTTCAGAAGAACTGCAAACATCATACCACAGTGATACATGTGCACCCATGTTTATAGCAGCACAATTTGACATAGCTAAATGCTCCAACCCAAATGCCCATCAAATTAGGAATTGACAAAGACAATGTAGAATTTTTTACATAGTAGATTATTAGTCAGCTGTAAAAAGGATAAAATTGAGTTTTAAAATGGATACAAATACAGACTTTATTCATTTTATGTATTTGGTATAGAATCTCACTATGCAGCTCAGATTCTTGTCTCAGCCTCTCCAGCCCTGGAATTACAGGTGTGCACCACCATGCCAAGTCTCAGCTGACAGGCCTGGGGGCAGGGCCAGCATGGCACATGGTGCCTTGGATTGAATCCTGGTGCCTGCACTTGCCGAAGCAGATACTTAGACTGCTGAATTATCTCGCTGGCCCTGAGACCAAACTGTGAAGTGACATAAACCAGATCTGCATGTGTAAACATTATATTGTCCCCTTTGTGTGAGAACCTGAAAGAAAATAAAACCTGAGGAATACAATAGGTCCTGGGAAAAGAGAATGAACCTATTCAAAAGGAAGGAAATACTAAGTTGAGGAGGACAGGAGAAGGAGTGGGAAGGAGATATGTCTACATATGTAAGTAGGATGGTTTGGACAGCTGTACTATAGATTTCTGCTGGTCTATGGTGAGAAGCAGTTTGTGCCTAATTTGTTTTGTCTTCTTTTTAAAAATGTATTTGGTACAGGTTCTCACTATGCAGCTCAGACTCATAGTGATTCTCCTATTTTCAGCCTCCCCAGTGCTGGGATTACAGGCATGAGCCACCATGCCTGGACTCAGTGGTGGGCTCACCATGCCCGGGGCAGATCTGGCATGGCATGTGGTACCCGGGATCAACCCCACTCCCTGCACTTGCCTAAACAGGCACTTAGTCTGCTGAGCTGTATTGCCGGCTCTCCTTTTTTCAATTTTTTTTTTTACCTTTTTTTTCCCTCTTAATTTCTTATATATTTCTTTTTTTTTCTTCTGAGCTTTGCAAGCATATATCTGGTAATATGAACAACTGATTTGAAGACAACACTATACAAACAGCAACTACTGTGGACTTCATATTATTTTATTTAGTTAAACTCTGTATCATTTGCAATTTTTCTGTTTAATACGATTTTGTGCTCTAAATTTTTTTAAATTTGCTCTATGCAAACATTCCTGTGTTAATCATTAATGAAGGAAGCAATGTGGACATACAGGGAATCCTGGACGACATGTAATATATAAGATTTTCAGATTTATCACTAGACTGAGGGTTGTTATGTTATTGTTTCTTACAGATCATTATTGTGTCATTGTATCCCACAGGTGGTCTCTAGAGGACTTCTGGAACAGAAGTCCTACTTCTAGGGATAGTTCAATATATGCTTGAATATACATTAATTAATGTAGTCTTCAGATATTATGTATCACGTTAAAACTAATTTGCATTTTTATTTCCGTAAACTCTGAATAGTATATGAAAGACAATTGTACCTTAGAACTTACAAAAACAAAACAAAAACCAAGTAATTGAACTCCAGATCAGTGCTGAGGGATACATGAATTAGTTTCTAAAAATGTTAAAAGTTTTATTATATTTAAATAAAACATTTCATTTCTCTCAACCTCAAAGCATATTTCACCATTTTAGAACTTCATTTTAGATTTTTCTCTGCCAACTCACATCTAATGCAGGTAAAAATACATGAGTTATTGGTCAGCTCTTCAGAACAGGGGTTGACAGTAGAAATGCTGAAAGAGTCTCATTACAGATGCCAGCAGAATGAAGTGCCTTTACCTCTAGCAAGTGCTGATGTACAGATTTAAGACTGTGTGAGAAATCTGTAAAGTTGCCCCCGAGAGTTTTATCATATTATTCATTGAACTCAGTTGGTGATACAGTAATTGCTTCTGGTACCATTTTTCTTCTTCTTACATGAGATGATTATTTATCCTCGTGCCATGTGAAACAGAGAAAGAGTTTAAAGTAGAATCATAACTTGATATAAAACTACCTTGTGACATAGCGTAACTGAAGATAGGACTCACAGTCGGAAGGCTGTGCCTTATCAGCATTAAATATGAGAAAAGTACTACTTGACTTTGTGGAGATCCATAAATACTAAAAAAGATACTCAGGCTGCATATATTTTTCTCTGATTTTCAAAGCTGTTTAGAACAAATCTAAGTAGGTGCTTTGAGTTTTACAGAATCAACAGATTCATTTGCCTATAATTGAAATGTTCTTATTAGCTTTCAGGTAAAGCAAATCAAGTTAATAGTTAATAGGTACAATGGCTAGTTGGCCAAGTTGGAGTAATAAGATTTTAATAACATAATGGCTTTTAAAAATATTTTGCTGCATTTTCATTCCTGGCAATACGTACCCTTAAAATAATTCCTCACACACTTAAGTAATCATTAACTTATATTATTTTTTTCTCAGTGTGAAGTTTATTTTTGCAAAATGTGCCATGAACATTTTTATGCCGCATATATTTTAGATGCAGTTATGTTTAATAATTTGAATAGAAATTGGAATAATTTGATAATTTCAGTAGAAAAATTTTTATTCATATATGGCTCCTAATTCTGATGGGCTCAGCCTATGCATTTTTACACATTCTTGAAGTACTTTTATGTTTAAAAGATATGCTGTTATTTAGGGAGCAGATAGTGTGTCCTGCAGGAAATAAATATTCTGGGTGACATGATTATTTTATTCTCTTGAATGATGTTTTGAGTGTGCTACTCAATTAATCCCAGATAATTAAAAATTATAAAGTTGTAAAACATGCACAAAATTATATAATTATATGCAATTTTATGTGTTCACATAAATTTTGGAACTAATCCTTCCAAATCATTTAATTGGGGAAGGACCTTGTGGTGGTAAGTGGTCCAGCAGATTGAGTACCCGGGTTTATACTGGCCGTTAATCTTGGGCAAAGAACACGTAACACTTTGTCTTTTAGTTTCTTCATCAAAAATTGGAAATAATAGCATTGATTTCACATTGTTGTTATAAGAAATAGATAAACTAATTAAAGTAAAAGCATTCAGAACAGAAACTGCCAAAATTAAAGTGCTTTGAAAATGTTAATAGTGTTTCTTATATAGCATATGAAAGTTAATGATTTGTCAGTTCTTTGTGCTTTTAAATAAAAAGTCATTCATTAATTTTTTAACAATCTATTATTTAAAATAAACAAAGCAAAGCCAAAATAGGAAGTTGATAGAATTAAATCAACAGATACAGTGTGATCAAAATGTAAGTTGAATGTTTAAAGTAACAAAATTCATCACAGCAAAAGCATGTTGCTGGAATCACCTTCGAAATGCTCTGGCTTCCTTAAACATGTGGATTCCATCATGCCTGGCACTTTCGGAAGCAGTCCTAAAAGTCCTCTTTATGAGATATGGAAAAACATATCATGGATACTACTGTTGAGAGTCACCCAACAGAAAGACAGACACCTCACATGTCCTATATGTTCCTTACTCTACAGACCCGGCACTGTGAAACTGCTGGCTTTTCTCCAAGGGCAAAATGCCCATGACAGGTCTTGAATTAATAGAGGGCACCGGGGCAACCACAACAGAATATGTAAAGATGTCCTCAAAAGGCAGCTCCCTAACTGCTTCAGAAAGAGATTGTTACTTGCTGTGTCATTCATGTGGCATATTCTCTTCTCAGATTTTTGAATGGCCAAAATCTTCTTACTTTTAGGCTCTATCTTATCTTTTGCCCGTTCAGAACACACTTCTGGATACACAACATCACCCAGTTTCCTCCGTCTTTTCTTATCAATACCTTGAAATTGTTTTCTACCTTGCTGAACTATTTTATGCTATTATATCACTTAACATCTATGTGATGTATGTTATTTGTTGAGATATTTATTATGGTTTCTTTTCTATATCATGAGCTTCTTAGCACCAGGGTTACTCTTGAAGAGAGAGGAGGGGGCTGGCGTACAGGCAGTGCTGTATGAAACACTGGTGGATAAATGCATAAGCATTTGATGCTAGTTTATTTATATTATGAAGTAGCTACTGATTTTTTTTCTCTTATTCAATGTCATAGTTGCAACTTTCATGGATTTTAGGACAGGATATGCTAATGCTTACAAAAGTCCCCATATCATTTTTCAGCATATAGTAGACAAATTAGCCACGAAACATTTGGTTCAGTTCAGCTACAGATCCCACTGAAAGATTTTGCCAAATAGTGACAAAATTGCTGACTCCAATGAGAATATTTTAATCATGGTGAAATCAGGTAGTATATAGCATATTATATTATTTTTATATAGTACATATTATATTTGATAGAAACTATATGATCTCAGATAATATATATTTTACATTATATATTTTATAAATTTATTGTGTACTAATGACATACTTTATTATTACTGGAATAAATATTCACTAAATCTGAATATCTCTTCTTAATCTAAATTAGTACATAATATTTTTAAAATCTGTCTTTTATGACAAATGTCCTATTTAATTAATACTTCTTTCTTCCCATTTGATGTTTCCAGGAAGAACCTTATGTCTTGTTTAAGAAGTCTGACAAACCACTCTACGGGAATGATCGATTTGAGGGCTATTGTATTGATCTCCTCAGGGAGTTATCTACAATCCTCGGCTTTACATATGAAATTAGGCTTGTGGAGGATGGGAAGTATGGGGCCCAGGATGATGCCAATGGACAGTGGAATGGAATGGTTCGTGAACTAATTGATCATGTGAGTGTCTTTCCTTATAATTTCTTACATTTGGTAGAGTATTAAATTTTATTTCTTTTATTGCTTATGGGTTATGACAAAGCCAAAAGGTATATATAATTATCAATACTGCTATTTAAATTAGATGTTACCTTTGTCATTAATTATAAAGAAGAGTGTCTAATATTATTTGAGAAATGTGTTTTGTCTTAAGACCACTGATATATAACAGTTTAGTACCTTAGACAACTAGATTTTTTTTTCCAGAACCAGGGCTTGAACTCAGGCCCTTGTGCTTGCCTGGGAAGCACTTATTCCACTTGAGCCATTTCCCCAGCCCCTAGACAACTAGTTTTAAGGTTTTTTTTTTTCAGTATTGGGGATTGAAATCAGGACCTTGCACTTGCCTGGCAAGCACCTATTCTACTGAGCTATCTCCCTAGCCCTTAACTTTTATACCGCAATGTAATTTCCCCAAAAGAAATGTATTCTTCATCTTTATAATATTTGCTTCATAATCAATAGAGAAAAAGAGTAATGCAAATTTTGTATTCATGATAGAAGTTTCCTATGTTATATTTATTTCTAGAATACAAACAAGACAATTGTATCTGTATCAGAAAAGCATACAATAAGATATTATGCATAAAGCAAGAATAATAATCATATTGAGCCTAAAATATGTTTTTAATAGAGCAAACAAAAATTAATTCACTGATCACAAAAGTATTGTTTGAGAATTTCTCAGATAATGTCAACTAATTCGTATTTTAAAACAAATTATCATCTGTTATACATCATTTTTTATTTGATTTTGGCCCCTTTTAATTTATTTAAACAATTATATTAGGAATGTATTTATAATTAATATAAAAATGCACAATCTGTAAGAGTAAGTATTCTGTGAAACACGTGGTGAAATAAAATTTCTTATCAATGAAAGTAGCAACTAGGGGGAAATTGCACAATTATGGAATAGTTTATTGGTTTTTGTTCATTATCATTACTAAAGCTATGAGTTATTTGAGTCACAGAAAGACAAACTGAGATTTGTATATATACATGTAGATATGGAGTCATAGGGAGAAATTAGGCTTTGAATAGAAACAGAGTAAAGATATAAATAAACTATTACTTTTTAGAACATTGAGCATATTTCTTCAGTTGATTTGCATTTTGCTCAATGAGATCTTGAAATTATAGTCTCAGTCATTTACTTTCAAAAGTTCTGCTTAAATTGGACATTTATATTTCATCTTGGTTAAGTCCATAAGAATATGAGGATATATTTATGTATAACTAAATTTGAGGTGATTGGCAGGATGACCACAAAAATGAGCCAGCATTCAGACCTCCACTGAGAAGAATTACAGAAATAGGGATATAGCTGAACTGAAAGAGTGAGAGCAGGAGATCACTAGAATTCAATAGTGGAAAATGGAAATCTTTAATAATTAAGACACCTGGGTAAATAGCACAGGAAGAAAAATACAGCATTTCATCACTTTCTATAGTTCCAAGACCTGGAGAGAAAGCTTCCCAACCACAGAAGTAAAGGTGGAAGAAAGAGTCCTTACCAACTAATGGCATGGGTACAGGCAATCCTTGATATTGGAAAGTTTTGTGGCTACTGTAGGCTTTCTATTTAGAGACCTGAAGTTTGCATACCTAGTAATCTGGCTTTGGAAATAAAAATGACTTCTAGCAAAACCATAAGGCATTGTAGCCATGGATCATGGTGAGAAGTGGACTCTTGTCTGAATTAGAAAGAATCTTGGGGTTCAGAAATCCCTATATATTCCTGTTTCTGGGACCCCATTCCAGAGACATCCCACTGCAGTGACTCAGAAGTTACCTGTCTCACACACCAGGTGTTGCTCAATAGATTCTGACTTAAGCTGACTGAAAGTGCTGCCTTGCGAGGAACAGATTTTGCAATTCAAAGGGGAGTTAACATAACTAACTATAAGAACAGGGGATCCCAAAAATGCTCCCTGAGACCTGGGACATAACCACTCGCCCGTGATTTCATGCAGGTTCCAGAACAGAGGGTGATTGTGTACACGGTTCCTGCTGCACACAGACACTTGTAGCTTGTGAGTCAGAGGGTGCACTGAGGTTCCACTGCCGCCTTACCCACAAAGCATGGTGGTCTCAGGTAACTCTGCTGTGGCTTAGGCTATGGCCCCACCAGTAGGTCATAGGTCAGAAGGGCAAGAGATACATTTTGACCAATGCTGAATGCATTGTCTCAGTCGAGAGGAGTTTTACCTACAGGAATCTTACCTCACCATTACAGTCACATACAGGCTGAATAGGGAAGACACGAAAGTGACATTCCAACCAAATGGACTCAGAAGACAAGCAAGAATAATTTCATTTATACCTAACAGAATAGACTTCGGGCCACGAAAAAAGAGTAATGGGTGAAAATGAAAGTCTCTACGTAGTGATCAAGGATTCAATTCATCAAGAAGATATAAAAAACATAAATCTGTATGCACTTAATGTTGGAGTTCCCAATTTTATAAAGAAACACTACTAGATAAAAAGGGAAAATAAGCTCCTATACAGTAATAGGGAAATTTAGACCTTCACTCATCAATGGATAGATCATCTAGGTCAAGAATCAACAAGAAAGGTTGGAGTTAAAACCACACTACAAATCAATAGCTATTTATAGAAATGTTTCATCAATAGCTACAGAATACACACTTTCTTTTAAATCAGTGTATTGTTCTAAAATTGGCCACATCTTAGGCTCCAAAAATCTCAACAAATTCAAGAAGACTGAAATTACAACCTATAATTTTTCTGCTGACAATGGAGTGAAACTAGAAATCAATAGCAGGAAAAACATTAGAAAGTATATAAATACATTGAGATTCACAATGCACTTGTGAACAGTGAGTCATTGAGGAAGACAGGAAAATTTAAAATTTCCTTGAAAAAGTGAAAATGGAACAGAATATACCAAAGTCTATGGGATGCCTAATAACAATACTAAGAGAAAGTTTATAATAATGAGTTTATTTCAAGTCTGTCAAAAAATAAGAAACAATCTATGGATGCATTTCAGGCCCTGAGTACAGTAGGAAAAAAAAATATATACCCAGGCTGGGGACATAGCTTGGCAGTCTAAGTGCCTGCCTGGCAAGTGCAGGGACTCGAGTTCAATCCCAGGTACCACATGCCGTTCTGGCCTTGCACTGAAAATGGGCATGGTGTTGCACACCTGGAATCCCAGCTCTGGGTTAGCTGAAACAGGAGGATGACTATGGATCTAAGCTGGGTAGCCAGACCATGTACCAAGTAATTAAAATGAAAGAAAAATCACGCCCAAAATTAGATGAATAGGGAGACAGTACAGCTAATAGCGTAGAACTTCAAGGAATCGTTAGCTATTATTTGAAAATACAAAAATGTAGTAAAAACAGACACATTTTAGCAGGGCATATATGACTTGTTAAAATAAAACCAACAATATATAGGTGAGTACCAAAGAATGGCTATTCAGTATTAAGAGACTTTCTTCATATTTTTTATTCTAAAGATAATTAGAAAGACATTAAAAATGATACAAAATTTCAAAACGAGATGATAGGAAACCAAACCAATGGTGTTACATTGCATATTGTTAACTTCAAAGGAATTGTTCAGATAATCAGATGTAGATATGCAAAATTGATCAAAACAGTTAAGTATTAACTGTTATAAACCACCAACAATTAGTAGTAGAATTATCTTAGCTATCGTGTGTGTGTGCGTGTGTGTGTGTGTGTGTGTGTGTGTTTCTTCAAAGGAAAGCCCAGGACTGGATGTATTTGCTGCTGAATTTTAGCAAACTTTTAAATAAAACCAGCAACAATGCTTCTCAAACTTTTCCAGAGAATTAAAAAAAAAAAAAGCTTCAACACGCTGTAAGCACACAATTGCCCAGTGACCAAATCTTGACAAAGACACAATGAAAAAATTAGCCAATGTCCCTGATAAACTTAGGGAAATGTCCCCAATAAAATACTTGCAAATCAAAGTCATGCCAAAACATATACAACATATGTTTTATATATATAAATCAAGTTTATATTATTTCAAAGGATACAAGGATAACTCAACAAGCACATCAATAAATATATCAAACAGAATTAGCAATATGTGAATAAAAATTTTGTAACCATATAATTATCTCAATAGATACAGAAAATTATTTCATAAAATTCATATATCTCTAGTTTGTATACCTTAATAAATAGAGTATACAGAGATCCTGCCTTATCGTAATTAAAGCTTTGTATAACAAAACCATAGCCAACTTCATATTGAATGAGGAAAAGTTTAAAATATTTCTTTTAAACTCAGGAACAAGAACCAGGGTGTCCACTCTGTCTGTTTTATTTATGTAGCGCTAGAAATTTTATTCAGAGTATTTAGGCAAGAGAAAGTATAAAATTCAGCAAAATAGAAAAAGAATATCCTATTATCTCTGCATGCAGAAGATAAGATTCTCTGCATAGAAAACATGAAAGCTCCACAAAGAGGATTAAGAATAAAATTTAGTAAAGTGGCACAATTTAAACTCAGTATTCAAAGGGCTGGCCAAATAGCTCAGCAGATTAAAGTGCCTGCAAGCAGGAGCAAGGGCCAGGGATTTGATCTCCTATGTGCCATGCCAGCCCTGCCCCCAGGGTGCACTGAGGTGATTGAGACTGGGTGTGGTTGTGCACCTGTATTCCCAGCACTTGGGAGGCTGAAAACAAGAGGATCACTACGAGTCCAATCTGTGTAGTGAGACCCTGTACTAATATATATA
>NW_004524666.1:349611-361241 GCF_000260255.1 Octodon degus
TAAAAAGCAACAGCAAATGCTACTGGGAAAACTAGATGTCAAAAACAAACAGACAAAACTAGATGTCCACATGTGCAAGACTGAAATTTAACCTTTCATGTTATAGAAAAGTCTGCCCAAAATCACCCAGAGAGCTTTATGTAAGACTGGCGCAGTGTGCTCGGGTTGGGCCCTGCACAGCATGTAAGACTGTGAATCAAAACCAGGTCCTTAAGCTTGCCAGGCAGGCACTTAGACCATTGAGCTACCGTCCTGGCCTCAAGATAAGGTTTTAGTACAATGATTTTCTGGAAATCAAATACACAGCAATCAAATGCAACAATTGATAAATGGGCTGACATAAAATTAAAAGTCATCTGCATAGCAAAGGAAATAATCAAGAGACAACCTAGAAGATAGGAGAAAGTATCAGCCAGCTATTTGTATGATAAAAGATTGATAACAAGAATTTAAAGAACTCAAAAACTGGACAACACAACCACGTAATGTAATGATGCAAGTATACTTGTCATGACATAAAAATGACCAATAAATATATCAAATATTGCCAATATCAAAAGCAAGTGCAAAATTAAATCTACAATGAGATAACATTATACCCCAGTTAGGATAGATATAGCCAACACATCAAAATAATGAAGGCTATTGAGGACATGGAATAAAGAATCTTTAAACATGATTGGTGTAATGTAAATTAGCGCAGCCACTGCAGAAAACAGTAAAGAATTTCCTTCATAAAACTAAGATTAGAAATACATTATGACCCAGCTATTCTATATCCAGGTGTATATATAAATGAAATATTATTCAGCCACAAAATACAAAATCTTGTCATTTGCAGAAAAATTGATGACATTAGAAGATATCATGTCAAACTGAATAATCAAGAAACAAGATACAAGTACTGTTTATATCCTCACATATAGGAAAACTTAAAAGAAAAAATATATATACCTTCAATAGAAGAGGCAGCAAGAAAGGATAGATGAAGGAGTGGAAGATAATGGGAGATGGGTGGATGGATATGGTCGGTGTATGATTTAAAAACAAATTGAATGATTTCATTATAAGTGCACTACTGTACAACACACATTACCATTAATTCCTCCTCAAAAAACCCTCCTCCTCACTTTCATCCTCCTTATCTCGTCATTCTTCTGAAGCAGTTTTCAATGTCCTGAGTGTCGTCAGTTGGGCTGTCGGGGCTTCTGTGTGTCAGGAGTTGATTAAGAATGTCTGCTTTTCATGGTCATTTTGAATTTGTGGAACAACCAGAAATTACATGGTGGTAGATGCGCTGCATAATGTGGATGAGCACGTACTATAATGTTTTCCTGATCTTGCCTTTCTGTGGATGGCACCGGGAAACACAGTTCAGATTATCTGCTTCCATCTTGTTAGGAAACTCACAAAAGAGAACCCTATCCAAAAATTGTAAGAATGATGTCAAAAATGTTTTGGGGTTTTTAGGTTTTTTTGGGTTTGTTTGCAGAACTGGGGATTGAACTCAGGCCCTTGCGCTTTCCAGGGAATCGCTTATTCTACTGAGCTATCTCTCCCTGGCTCCTGTCATAAGTGTTTTTAAGTAAATATTGTGATTAGGGGTAGTGGCAATGTGGTTTTTACCATAATTTTAAAATAGTCATTGTATATTTTTATTGTATCTCATATGCATAAGAAATATCACAAATGAGCCAAAAGTTATATAGCTATTAAGTATTAATAGTACTAAAACTGTGACCTTAATGTTAGTTGCTATTGATACAGTAGCAACTATCAGAATCCTATTTTAAGCTGGTTACCAAAGATGATACTGTATTATTTATTTGCATGTCTGTGAAGTTCAGAGATAGCAAATGTTCATTGGCAGACTCGGGTTAGGGTGTCAGGATTTGGTCTCTGACCTTTTATCATAATTTAATTTTTGCTTCCTTTGTTTTGCTGGTAGGCTTATGCCTCCATATATGTGGTAACAATTGCCCCCAGCAGTTCTAGATTAACTTTATTTAATTTATTTATTCCAAGCAGAAATATAGCATGCATATGCTAACAATTTCTAAAAGATCCCACTGGTTTCAATGACCTGACCTTGTTTATGAATTGAGTCCTGAACTAGTTATTGAGCAGGGGGAAGGGCTCTCATCCAATAGCCTGGAGAATATAGGCTCACTCAAGCAAGAGCCTAGGATATAGTACCAATTCCAGAAAAACCACAGAGCTGTTGAGTTAGGCAACTGTGAGGTTGCAAAGGAAAATCAGGGTGGCTATGTATAAATAAACTGGGAGAGAATCTTTCAGAGATTAATGTCATGTGTATTCACCATAAAACTCTGAATACATAGATTATATGATACGTATCATTTAGTCAGAATGTAGGAATTATAAATCACACATTTGTCATCCATAGTCAATATTCTTTTAATGGGGCTTTTATTAATGGTCTTCAAACACGCTTGCAACTTTTATTTTCTTGAATCACTTCCTTTCTCTAAATCTCTCAACTATGTGTCTTTCTCAAGAAAAGTATAGAGCCAAAGTTGATGGTTCAAAAATAATAATTTAGAAACACAGCATAAAGGATTAAGCAGAGTGAATGCGCACTGTTTGACATTAGTTTCTCTAAAATAATTTTTAGTATTGAGTTGAGACTATTATTATGATCTTCTAGTTATTTATTTGTTGTATTCTTCTTAATACCAAACTTGTTAGCGTGCCTTCTATTTTTCCCTTATGGCATTATGGTCTTATTCAAGCATACTAATTTTTGATGTTTTCCTTGTGTCCTAATTGATTTTCAATGTTTAGTGTGTGTCATACTAAATTAAAATAATGATTATAGTCAATGTAGTTTTCTCCATACAACTTTTCTGTATTTTTCACATTAATAAATATGCAAATTTCATTGTAACATAGTAATTCATGGTGACAACTTGCTAACTCAGATCATCACCCTAAATTTTTGGTTCTTTATATTCCCTGAACTAGGACCTCTCATTTTTATTTAATTTTATTTATTTAGTTAATTAATTTGGCACAGGGTCTCACTATGCAGATTAGACTCTTAGTGATCCTCCTGTCTTAGCCTCTTCAGTACTGAAATTATAGACAAGCACCACCACACCTGGTTTTGGGCCGGCACTGTGCATCCAGGGTTTCTGGCCTATGTGGCATGCAGTACCAAGGATGAAACTTCAGACCTTGTGCTTACTAAGCAGGCACTTAAACTGCTGAGCTATCTTCCTAGCCCTCTCATGACTTTACTGCCATTCTCATAATAAAATTTCACCTTTCTAAAACTTTACTTAGGAGCTTCACACCAATAGGTATCTAATTGTGTCTAATAATTTTCTTCTTAAATAACTACCAAGCACATCAAAGACATTGTTAGGTATGAACCCATGCAATTGACCAGACCAGTTGTTCTGACACAAGAAGAAAATTTATTAGAGGTAGGAACAAGTGCACTGGCTATTGAGTGGACTGAGAAAGTAGCGAACAAGGGAAAGCAAAACATAGGGCTTTTAAGGGGAGGGTGTTTGTGGGTTGGAGCAGCTGAGGTAGGGCTAATCTTGATATAGCCACCTAGTCTACTGGGGGGAATTTTGATGTTTCAGGACAGGGAGGTCCTGTGGTATTACCCCGGCTTTGGTCCAAGGTACAAAGTTGGGGGAAATTGTTTCTTCGACTTGGCCCTGACTCAGGACCAAAAGGAAGTGAGCCTCGGAGTGAGGGCGAGGCTCCTAACTTGTCAGACATCATGTTCAAGTTGCATTAATCATTTATGTTTTCTGAATCTCTTTCTTCTTAGGAGTTTCCTCTACCAGAACATGGCAGAATAATTCGTGAAGTATTTCATATTGAAAATTTAAAAGTCAAATAGTCATTTCTAGATTATTTTGCATACCACCATGGCTTATTGGGTATGCTCATCAAATAACTTTGACATTTGTCTATCCTTACTGTGGAAAGGAATAATGTTTCCTTGTGACATTTCCTTCTAATCCATTATCTTCAGTTAGTACTCAATTAAATGTTATTTCTTTCAGAAAGAGAAATCTGATTACATTCTTCTCTTGGCTAAAACCTCTTCAGATACAGAGCCATATACGTTATGTATTTTACAGGCTTCCTAATGAGGTTATTTTGTATGTCTCAGCTACTCTTCTCTCATTGCTGGGACAAATACCCAACACCCAAAATGAAGAAGGAAAGGTTTATTTAGTTCACAGTCCCTGGAGGTTTCAGTCCGTACTCAGCTGGCTACAAGCCAGAGTGGCACAAGGCAGAGAGAAACCTTTTGCAGCAGCAGCAAAGAGCAGAGAGAAAAATGGAGGAGTAGCAGCAACAACAGTAACAGAGAGGAAGCCTCTCTTCCCTTAATTCCATCCAGGCTATCTGCCCCATGTGGGATGTAGTATTCACATCCATAATCCCAGCAGTACTAAGAACCATAATCTAAGCCTTGGTCAAGAATTAACCTCAAACTCTAGAAGTCTCCATCCCATGACTGCATGAGACTTTGGCAGGACAACTAGACACAAACTATAACAGTGTATTTCTCCTGGAAATTTCCTTTTTCACTTTTTAATGTATTCTTGGACACCCCCCCCCCATCATCAGATCTCCACAGCTGCAAATACAGGGAGGCAGAAAGGGAGGAATATACTTTTACTTATCTCTCCCCTCCCTCTATCCCTTTGTAGAATGTGATACTTGCTCTGTACAAATCTCTCTTGCTCTGTGATCCAGTCTGTTCCCTATAATGCTTTGTTAATTCCTGCTGCTACTGACATCAAGTTCCTATACCGTCTCTTAAGGTTTTTCTGTGCTAGTAGTTTGCAACGAAATTAGTAGCACTTACACAGTCTTAAGAAATGCAGAGCTCGGGAGATAGCTCAGTGGCCTAAGCGTCTGCCTGGCAAGCTCAAGGTCCCAAGTTCCAACCCAGGTACCACATGCTTTGCTGGCTTTGAAACTAGGTGTGGTGGCATATGCTTGTAATACGTAAATATTTTTTTTTAAATAAATTCAAATGTTCAGGCTGTACCCTAGACCTGCTGAGTCTGAAACCAAGGTAGAGACCAAAATTATCCTTAAAGCTTAGCTAGTGATTATGATCATCCATCAGGCTTGATAGACCATTTCTTATCTTTTGTACTGATTACTGTGTTGTAAGCAGATCTTTCTCACTTGTTTTGGCTTGAATGTTCTCTCAGTGATGTTTTACAATCTCCATTTATGTTTCTTACTACAGTTTTATCTCTTGCTTTTTCAACTATATCCATTTGGACCACTGTTGGTCTTTTTTCTTTAATTGGTATTGTTGGCAGTACATAATAATTACACTCCTTGTGGGAATTGGTACATGTACATACATGCCTTACTTCTATAAATCCCCCTAGCATAGCTTCCCTTTTTCCTCTCTGAATTTCATGATCTCCTTCTTTTATACAAAAGATTCATTTCCTTTATTCTGCCTATCTTTAGTGTGCTCTTTATTTATGTATGGGTTTTCTCATATAAGAGAAACCACGCAGTACTTAAGCTTGTGTATCAGATTTACTTTCCTTAATGTTATGGCCTCCAGGACTTGGGAGATAGCTCAGTGGTCTAAGTGCCTATCTGGCAAGTGCAAGGACCTGGGTTCTATCCCTGGTACCACGTGCTGTGCTGGTCCTGTCCTGCATTCCCCAAACTGGCCACTGAAACCAGGCACGGTGGCACACACCTATAATCCCAACCCTGTGGAAGCTGAAATAGAAGGATTTCTGTGAGTCCTAGCTGTGTAGTAAGACCTTGTACCAAATATATAATATTTAAAAATAAATTAAT
This sequence comes from Octodon degus, assembly GCF_000260255.1. Taxonomy (NCBI): domain Eukaryota; kingdom Metazoa; phylum Chordata; class Mammalia; order Rodentia; family Octodontidae; genus Octodon; species Octodon degus. Next base: position 355,444 of record NW_004524666.1, read on the forward strand.
TTTTAAAACATATGGCTTCCAGGTACATACATCTTCCTACCAATGCATCAAGCTTATTAAGTTCATTCTTCCTTTTGTACAGTAGTGCTCCGTGGTGTGTACTCCACTGTGCTTCCTTTGCTGTACATGCTCCTTTTAATTCTTTGTCTTACCTCATCGATCTGGCTAATATTTTGAGAACTATATTAAGGGTGATAGTGGGCATCCTTATCTTGGTCCTGATCTTTGAGGGAAAATTTAGCTTTTCCACATTTGATACGATGTTGGACATTTGTTTGTCATAAATGTCTTTTAGATTGAAAGAAGTTTCTTCCTTACTTGTTTTATTATGATTTTTTAAAATCATCAGTAGATATTGAATTTTGTCAAAGGCTTTTTCTTCATCAGTTGAGATGATCGTGTGATTTTTGTCCTTGCTTCTTCTGTTTGTGGGGTGTGTGTGTGTGTGTGTGTGTGTGTATTTCTTCTTAATTTTCATTACTATGATGAGTTCTATTTTGTTTTGATATGTCATATGATCCTTTTTGATAATCTAATTCTATTCTTTTTTCCAGTATCTTATTAAGAGCTTTAGGTGTATGTTTATTATATACAGATTGACCTGAGTAGTTTTTGGGGGATTTTTCTTCTCTTTTTTTTTCTTTCTAGCTTTTTTTTTTTTTTTTTTTTGAAGGGGGAAGGGGAATGGGGTGGGTATTGCTTACTTTTCTGGTTTTGAGATCAGGATAATGTTACTTTCCAAGAATGACTTTTGTAATATTACTTCTTTTTCAATTTGCTTAAGGACTTTAGCTGCATTGTTGTTATGTCTTGCCTAAAGTTCCTATAAATTTCAGCAGTAAATCCATTGGATCCAGGGCTATTTACTGTTTTTTTTTTATTATTGCATTAATTTCATTGCTTGTTATTGGATTATTCAGTTTTTTCATATCTTCATGGTTCATTTTTTAAAATTTAGATGTATCTAGGAGTTATCCATTTTTTTCTGAATTCTCCAATTATTCAAGTATATAGTCACAAAGTAGTTATTAATGGTTTTCTGTGTTTCCATGATGATTTTGCTTTTTAAATTTTTAATTATGAGTATTAATGCATTTTATTTATTTTTTGCTTACTTTTCTTTTCTCTTCCTCTTTTCCTTCTCATCCTCCTCCTCCTCCTCATTTTTCTCCTTCTTCTGGCTAAGATCGGCTGTATTTGTTGATTGTTTGAACAAACCAGCTCTTTGATTCATTGCTTCTTTGTAATTTATTTGTCTCAATTCCATTAATTTATACCCAGATCTTTAAATTTCTTCTCTTGTTTTAGATTTGGATGGTTCTTTTGTTCTCAGGCTGCTGAGGCCTGTCACTGATTATTTATTTGGGCTCACTGTGTTGCTTTGATGGGGATACTCACAGCTATAAATTTCCCTCTTAGGCTTGCTTTCATTATGCCTGCACAAATCTCTTCAGCCTTATCCTAATTTATTTTAATTGACTTCCTTCCATAGAACTTTGGAAATATTTCCCCATGCGATCCTTTTACTCTTCCCAAAAGGTCACTTCCAAGAGTATCGTTGCTGCAATTCTAGCATAGTGCCTATCGCTTTAATCACCAGCTTACTATTTCTTTGCTACTTATTTGCAAAGAAGTTATGTGAAAGCTCCACCATTGGCCAGGGAGATAGCTCAGGAGAATAAGCACTGTCTGGCAAGTGCAAGGGCCTGAGTTCAATCCCCAGTTCCACTAAAAATAAAAAAGAAAGTTGTACCATTAATCAGACTATGATAGTTGCAAGGGTCAGAAAGGTGCCTGAAAAATAGAACATATGTGTGCTAATATGCATTTATGACTATACATAAATATTTTATGGATAAAAGTATAATTTAATATAAATGTATGCATAATGTATAGGTATGCATATAATACAGATGTGTACATAAACATAGTATATATATATATAATTTTAAATCTTGTAGAAAAATTTATACTAGTGATTTTTTGCATTAAGTGTAGTTACATACAATGTTTTGAAGTACTTCTTTAAAGCCACGCTTATTGGTGTACCTATAGTCGTAACTACACAGGAGGCTAAGGCAGGAAAATTGCAAGTTTAATTCTTGTCTGCCAACATAAACAACATAGTGAGAAACTCTGCCTCAAAGAAAAAAAAAGAGCACACCCTAATTCGTGTCTAGTTTTGGTTCATTGCTACAATTTACTTCAGTTTTTCATCTACAGATGATGTTCTTAGCATTCTTCCCACATGGTGACAAAAATGGTCCATAACAACTCTAGGCCAGTAGTTCTCAACTAGAGACAATTCTCTTTTATTTAGGAAAGTTGGTATTTGTTACAAAGTTTTGCTTCTCACAAAGCAGAGAGGTGGGGGAGGTGTTGTATATTTTCACTCAGAGCTGAAAGAAATGATAGGAAGACTGGATTAACATAGCCTCAGAGGTCTCACTGAGCCTTATCTCACTCTAAATGATAGAATTCCCCTTAGCCAGGAAAACTTCTCACATTTATTGAAGGCTACATACAAGCTAAGGAATATGTAGAACTAGTTTGATATAAACTAATGTTATTTACCTCACCTTCTTGCATTCACCAAATTGCAAATTTACATATCACTAGTAGGCAGTTTCTCAGGTAAAGGAACAAAGAACAGAGGGGCACCACCTCCAGGAATCTGTTACCTTGGCTCCAGCTTGCCAGAATTACAAGGGCCCGTTTCCTTAGGCTCTCTAAGCTTCGACTCACATCTCTAAAGGGAGGTGCTGCTTTTCCTTTTAAAATGTTACAAAGCCTCCAGTACTGCAAAAGGCAGCCTCAGACAACCAATAATGAACTTCCAAGTGCCATCTGGATCTGAGAAAATGCTTGAGGCTTTCCTTTTGTTATGTTGTTTGGTGTGTGTGTGTGTAGGTGTGTGTGTGTGTCTTCATAGAAAAAGACAGATAGCCTTTTCCTCAACATAGTCCATATCTGTGGTTTAGATGGGGTTATGGTGGTTCAGTGACCTCAGAGCATCAGCCTTACTCAGAACAAGTCCATAGGACTTGTTACAAGGGCCTGTTGTAACAAGTAATACTGGGAGGCAATATTGGGGATGACCAAACTGGAGCCATGCACCCTGTTGGGACAGCCACACACATCTGAACCTTCCTTGTAATTTTTCTGTTGGGTGCAGATACAAGTGATATTTATGTCCCACCAGCTATCAGTCTGAAAATTTTCTATATTCCTTACTTATAATGGTGACATTTAATGGGTAAAATTTACTTTAAATGAACCTATAGGAAAATTAATAGAAAACCAAATGTGGAGGAAGCCACAAAAGTACAAGTGCGGAAAATATCTAAGTGGAAAAGAGACAACCACCAGCAGAGTGCATGTAGGCCATTCTTGTGTTGAAGAAATATAATTAGATAGAAAAAATTTTCCTATGCTGGAAGAACTCTAAGAGGTAGAAAACAAGGCATTTTATTATTGAGCAGTAAAGATAATGTGATGGTCATCCTCCTCAATCCACACAATGACTTCATCAACTGAAAGAAATGGTACTTTTTAAAGATCCATGAAGATGGGCGGCATCACACATTCATTCTCCATGCAAATATTAGTTACTTCTTAATGAGAGTACGTAGCAGCACCCACTTGCACACATAGTTCGTGTATCAATTCACTTGGCACTGGAGTGACTTGTTAGCTAACTGATTTTATTCACAGGCGACACCTGTTGGTCAATTGATGAGAGTTAGTTTTGCAGTAAGGCTTCTTCCATATTAGGCTTTTGTTCTTCCCCAGAAAACGAGAGATGCAGATTTATCTTCTTTGGTGATTCTCTTTCAAAGAGGTGCTTCCCAAGTCCTGAAGAAAGTCATTCCTCCTTTGACAGAAGCTTTTACAGGATTATATGAAAGGCACTGGCTGCAAATTTCCTAACTTGATGCTCTAAGAACAAAAGTTGGTGGTGTGTGCCTTTGCTTCATTTCTATTGGGACAGTTTGCTTCTATTTTAATTAATATTTGTATTTAGAATTGCAAGGCTTTTGTATCTTAGAATCAGCTTGTTTACCACATTCTCCTGTTGTATCTTTTTTGAGAAGGCTCTAAGTTACAGAGTTGAGTATGATGCTTCAATTTCGTCATGATCAAAGCAGACATAGTTCTTAAGAGTACAGTACGAAGATCAGACCTCAGTAGGTTATTAGGAAGGTGCATCCCAGTGGGGGCAGTTATTTTTTGTGAAAGAATCTTACTTTAAAAACACCTTTAACTACTATGAAGACACCAATATGCAATGTATTAAGTACTGTAAACATCCTACTAACCTGTTTTAAAACTTTTCATTGCTATTTTATCTTTTTTTCATTAAAATGAATAAAAATTTTTAAAAAAAACCTTTAGGTCCTTTGTCTTCTTCAGACCTATAGAATATGAATCCGTACATGGGTTATGATGAACTAGATGGCCCTGAAATGGCTGAAATGAGGTCAAGTCCTAATTCACCTAGTGTACATTTATATGCTTTAAGCATATTGACATAATTTCTTTGAACATTAATTTTTGCACATATAAAACAGAAATGACAAATAAAATTAAGGGGCCAGGGAGATAGCTTAAGTGCCTGCCTAGCTAGAGCAAGGTCCTAAAAACAAAAGATAAATTATATTAATAATTAGGAATAATTTTTGATATAAATGTATAGGATTTACTTAGTATACAGTAATCAATAGAGATAATAAATTCAAACTTTTGTGTTTTTCTGTCTACTACAGTATTCATGTTTTCTTGTTGCAGACTAAAATGCAAAACTTTAGACATTATTACAATGCAAAAGATGTATAAATGAGTTATCATTATTAATTTGAAATTCGCCATAGTTAAATCAGTGTTAAATTTTATGATAAAGTTTATCAAGTGAGTACTTTAGTGTTTGTAGTCCCACCTTACACCTGGTTTTACTTTTTGTAGTTTCACTTACCTGCAGTAGACTATGGTCTCAAGATACTAAATAAAATTTCTAGAAATAAGAAATTCATAGTTATTAAGCTGAATGCCATTCTGAGAAGTGTGATGGAATCCTGCAGTATCCCACTGGAGGCAGAGGTCAAGCTCTGGGCTAGTGGAATTTACATCGGAGAGGCTACCTGCCCATTGGGAGCTATCTGAGCTGGCAAACAGTGTCAGTGGTCATGCAGGGCTTGAGTTCAAATGACCATTATTTTAGTTAGAATGACCCTAAGGCCAAAAGTAGTGAGGCTGGTAAGTCAGCAACTCAAAAATGCTGAAAAGAGGCTGTAAAGTTATTCAGCTAATTGAAAACTTTAAACATCTTGAGGTAACTTAAAAGAAAGAAAACATGGCTGAGTGTGACAGTGCATGCCTGTAATCTCAGCACTGAGTAGGCTGAGGTGGTAGGATTGTTGTGAGTTTGATACCAGCCTGGGCTGCAAAGTTAGACCCTGTCTCAAAAAGACAAAAAAAAAAAAAAAAGTAAAAGAAAATATTTTATGTGTTGAACTTGCTAAGGACAAATTTTCTGCTGGGTGCAGTAGTGTGCTCAGGTCTCACCACATGGGAGACTGAAATGGGTGGATTTCTTGATGACAGAGTGTAAAGTCAGCACCAGCAACATAGGTGCATTTGAAACCTTTTTTCCCTGTCTCGAACAAACCAGCAACAAACAAAAAGAAACAAGTCTTCCATCAATCAAACTGTGAAGGAAAAAGAAGTTTGTGTTTTTGTTATCATGCTTCAAACTGTAAGGTTGTAGACACAGTATATAAATGCTTACATTAAATATATAT
>NW_004524666.1:361341-363777 GCF_000260255.1 Octodon degus
TATATATAATGCATGGAGTTTGCTATTATCTGTGATTTCAGATATGTGTTTGGAGGTTTTGGATTGCACGTCTCTCAGATAACAGAGAGTTATTGTGTATTAGAATATCCCTGTTTAGTTGCTTTACATTTTAGAAATAACAATGTTATATAGTAAGTAATTAAACATAGGCAGATATTAGAGGGTTATACTCACTATTAGAGTTGGATTAGGCAAGATAAAAAGAAATTAAAACAGATGTTTAGGGTACCAGAAAAGTTCAGACTTCCTTCTTGGGGAGGAAAGTTATGATTTAATATTTTTTCAAACTTCAATTAGTTATTATAGAACACACAACTTCATATGTGTTTATACTTACCTTATAGTCTGATTGATATGAAAGACTGAAATTATAGAGATATACTTAAATTCTTAAAAATCCTACTCCACTTTTATTCAAGTATGGCTTTTAAGAAAAAAAATTCTTTTCACCTTATTATTGGGTATATTTCAAAATGTTAATAATATATATTTAACTGTGGAGAAGGTAAGGGAATAAAAATTTATGTCATTATTCGTTCTTGTATGACCTTTCCAAATATTTTAACTCAGGCATATCTGTTAAACTGAATATCTTCTGAGTTTTTATGATGGAGACCACAACTGTGTTATTGGTAATGTATTTGTCAGCTAGAAAAAGTCAATAACTTTAGTGAAGCATTAGCATAATTAGAGACTACGTTAGGATGGTTTCGTGGAGGGCTCAGGGCCTTCACGGTTCTCTGGGTGTACTTCAGCATATTCAATGGCATTCATCTGCTCCAACTATTTTGAAAGTAATGGGATGCATAACCAGTGCAAGCCCAGAAAATACTCAGATTCAACAATATGTGTGGAAAAAAGAAGACAAATGTTCCACAGTGTTCCCCAACCAATGTTAAAATCAAACACCTTACACATTTTCGGAATGGTTTCAGTCTAGATTGCCTTCCACGGGCACCAATGAAACTGTCTATTCAAGGAGCATGCAAAGAAACAAGCAGAGCTATTTCTTTCTTTTAAAATTAAAGTGCCATAGCTTTTGTATCATGCTTTGTGAAAATATGTACCAAGTTTTTTACTCCTAAACCCAAGCTTAGATGTTGAATCTAGTAAAGTAGAAATGTAAAGACAGATAATGCCTAATACAAACACTGGATTAATATGGAGCTATATTTTAGTTGAAGCTTTGGGTCATGTATTTTTATAGCTAATAATTCATTTATAGGTTTGAGGGACAACTATTGTAATTATTTATTTCACAAAGTTAACTGGACTTGTTCATTATCATAAAGGAAAAGAGCTAAATGGTGCTAAACTAGCACATATAGTATTACATAGCTTTCTAAAAACAAGAGCAGCTAATTGTTTTTAAAAATATGGAATGTTTGCTTTGACATTGGAAAACACTATGAAGATTTTTGTATGTAAATTTCCATACATAGCCTAATAAGTAAGCAGTACAAAATCTTTCTGTATGTGTGCTTTAAAAAAAGACCTCAAATCTGTCTCTGCTTATCAACCTAGTTCAAATTTTTGCCACACGAAATACATCTACTATGTATATAAATGCATCTATTACGCATTTCCTGCCTCTGATACTGTCTCTTAGGAATCTACATCTAAATCCTGTTCACCTTTTTATTTAATCATCAGTGTTGTCTCAAAATTTTCCCAATGAAATCACTGGAGAGGTCCTGAGAGATCGTGTTATGTAATTTCCACAACTAGAGACTGAGTCTGGAGAGATTTCACTACTTTTATTTCAAGCATCTCTTTGAATGTAAGAGGTATAAAATATAATGCGGAAGACCATTGCTGTTTCAAATTTTATTTAAAATTTTATAATTTTAAATTAAATTATTAAAATTAATAAAGTTAATTAGAATGGTTCATTAGCATAAAAATAATTTTATAAATTATTCATTTAGTAATTTTTACTTCAATCATAAAAGACTATTATATTTACCACATCCTTATATAGTTATAAGCATTGTCTTACATTTGATACTATCTTGTTATCTTTTGCATAATTTGCTTAGCGATTTTTTTTTTTTTTTGAGACAAGGTCTTGCTATGTAGTGTAGGCTGGCCTTGAACTTGTTTATGTAAACTCAGGCTGGCCTGGAACTCACAGCAACCTTTCTGACTCAGCCTCCCAAGCACTGGGATCGCAGGTGTGCACCACCACAGCCGGCTGCTCAGTGATACTTTGTGACTGGTATAAATCCTGTTTTCTTCTCTTTAATAGCATATATTTGTGATACAAAAGAAATGCATCTATCTTGGGGACTTGATATATGTTATATGGGGACTTGATATGTGTTATATGGCATCTGGATTCTTTTCATGTCCCCTCCCTCAGGCCCACCCCCCAGCTTCTTTCTACCCCATCTCCAAAGAATTTGAGTTGTTCAC
>NW_004524666.1:363877-365173 GCF_000260255.1 Octodon degus
TATTCATTTAGTAATTTTTACTTCAATCATAAAAGACTATTATATTTACCACATCCTTATATAGTTATAAGCACTGTCTTACATTTGATACTATCTTGTTATCTTTTGCATAATTTGCTTAGCGATTTTTTTTTTTTTTGAGACAAGGTCTTGCTATGTAGTGTAGGCTGGCCTTGAACTTGTTTATGTAAACTCAGGCTGACCTGGAACTCACAGCAACCTTTCTGACTCAACCTCCCAAGCACTGGGATCACAGGTGTGCACCACCACAGCCAGCTGCTCAGTGATACTTTGTGACTGGTATAAATCCTGTTTTCTTCTCTTTAATAGCATATATTTGTGATACAAAAGAAACGCATCTATCTTGGGGACTTGATATATGTTATATGGGGACTTGATATATGTTATATGGCATCTGGATTCTTTTCATGTCCCCTCCCTCAGGCCCACCCCCCAGCTTCTTTCTACCCCATCTCCAAAGAATTTGAGTTGTTCACCACATTCGAATATTGCAAATAACGCACTCATGAAGTTCTTTGTCCTGTCTCCTAGAGAATTTGTGTGAGGCCTCCTGTAAGGGACATAGCAAAAAAAGAATTGTTGGTCATTTCATGTGTACTTTGTTGATATAATAATTTCCAAGTTGTTTTGCACAAATCGTTTACAAATGTTTATTTCTCTACAATATCACAGATCCCTGAGATTTTCACCATGTAACAAAGGCCTGAGAGCTAAATACACTCTTCACTTGGGCCAGGAAATGTCTAGAGGAGGACACACAGTGTCAAACTTGACATGTCTGCCCTGGGCTTGCATGTGTCTCCCGCTGTCTGAGTCCTTCTTTCGGGCAGTCATCTTGGATTTCAGGAACAAGAAGTGTGATCCTCAAACATCTTTAGAGCACTTAAAACTACCTCCGTCAGTAGCAGTGTACCTGGGGCAGCGACCAAACAGACTGCCCCTGACCAAGACTGCTTGCGCAAAGGCAGGCCCCCTTATGTATGCAACCTGAGAGTTTATGTCTGTCTCAAAGACTGGGCTTGGGATGTGGTGCCCTCATCTTCCTGCAAAGCTCTTCTGATCAGAATCCCTTTGCCCTGCTGGCCTCTCGGAATGACATCTTGGGACAGATGGGATTGCCCCAAACCTCCAACTATTTGCATTTGCCATGCTGGTAGCACAGGGAATCACCTTGTTTAATGTTCTGTCTCTGGACAAGGAGCTGGTCCTTTTCCTCGTCTTATTTATAGACTTCTGGTGTCCTTTTTTTGGAATTATTCTATTATGTCATCTTTT
>NW_004524666.1:365273-371780 GCF_000260255.1 Octodon degus
TGGAATAAGTGCTTGCCTGGCAAGCGCAAGGTCCTGAGATTGAATCTGTACTGAAAAAAAAAAAAAAAAAATAGAACTTAAGTTTCCTTTCAAGTGTGTGTATCTGTGTAGAAAGGTTTTAAAGTTTGAACCTTCCTATGTGTTATACCTTATGCTTGTCACAATTTTCTTCCTTTTAAAGAAAAATATTATCTCAAACATTAGAAGTTAAAAGATATCTTTGATAGTTTTTTAAAAAAGGCTATGTTTAAATTTTTTCTTGAAGTAGATTTTTATTATAAGTTGTTTCATGTAAAAACAAATTGCCAAAAGCTCACTTTACTGAATTTGTATCTATGAGGGATGCTAAGGACCTATAGCACAGTAATGTCCTTTAATATAATAATTATAGTTTACCTAATAAATAAAGCAAGTTAAGTCTTAACTTTTTCTTTTAATACTAGGACATAATACTCCTCCCCTTTGGTAGTTGCATGGAAGCATATTTAGAAATATTTAATTTTTTAAATTAAAAAAACATGTTTATTTATTTATTGTAATGTATTGGTGCAAGGTTTAACTACACAGCTCAGAATCATAGTGATCCTCTTGTTTTCAGCCTCCCCAGCGCCAGGATTACAGGTGTGCACCATCATGTGCAGTCTCTAAATTTTAAAAATTTAGACTTTCTTTTCTTGTTGTATTTTGTATGATATGTTATCAATATTTAAAAAGTTAGTTTCTTAATAATAATCTTTCAGTAATATGCTATGAATTAAAATACTGTAGCAAAACTTAGAGTCAAAAATTATTTTATTTTACAATTTGATCATAAAGTGTTAATAATGTCCTTCCTTTATACTAAGGTCTTTAAATCTGATTACCAAAATTATACAACTTAAAATATCTACAGAAATATTTTGTACAGAAATATTACCACAAACATGGTACAAAAACATAATGTAAAAGGTATCCTGCATATACACTTGCATACTTTTCCCCCTTCCTTTTCTTCTATCTTTTCTACTTTCCTCCATCTTCATTATTTATTTCTTATGTTCACTGTCTGTTTTATTATATCTATTATACCTTTAGGATTTTATTTATTCTTTCAAGTTCCTATACTAGGAAGACAATATGATATTTATGCATGTATTTGCTTCTACTCTTTAAAATAAATAAATACTTTTTTTTTGTATTTTAGGGAAGGGTCTATAGGGCTTTCAGGGTCTCACTACTAGATCAGACTCATGGTGATCTACCTGTTTTTAGCCTCCCAAGAGCTGGGATTACAGGTGTGTGCCACCATGCCGAGTCTCAATTGCTGCCTCAGTGTGCCCCTGGGTCGGGGCCAACACAGCAGGCCCAGGCATCATACCCCTGACCCTGGAGCCTGCTTCCAGGAGCTTTAATCCACTGAGCTCTTTGGCTAGCTCAATAAATATAATTTTTTTAAAAAAGAAGAAAGCTTTCAGAAGTTTCCTACACGAGCAAAGGGAAAGACACCTGCTTGGAAAGGCTTGAAGTTAAGAATGGGAAAACTCAAGCAAAAAAAGTCTTACATAAAAGTAAAATTATAAATATAAATGAAAGGCCAAGGTATTCTTGGAAGAAATTGTCCTACATGAACAAATTCAAAAATCTCAAATTATCTGAAGTCAATAACGTGCATATTTGATTTAGAGAATGAATTTACAGTTAGATTGAGCAATGGGCTAGAAAATTTGTTTATCTGTGGTGTATGGAACATCTGTGTGTTATTAAATAACAACGCTAATTTGCATATATTATTACCAGAGAAGGAAAACAAAAGTAACTGAAAATAGATACAAACAAATGTGGCATTTTAAATATGACAGTTGCTTTAGAAGACAGAGAATATCTAAACAGAAATAAAACAAGGCAAACCTGTAAATAAAAGCAGAAATATTTTTAAAAGCAAAAGGAAAATCAAAGCATGGAGTTGCTAAATACAAAGGTGTAACTGCTTTATTAACTGTGAGTTGGTTGTCCTTTCACAAGAAATTGTTAAGTTTCTTTTTAAAGTAAATTTCATTAATAGAAATAATATAATTGGATAATTAGATATTCATCATGGTGTCACTATTTGTGTGGTGCAGTACTACTTATTACTTCAGTGTTTTATGTCAATCACAGCTTTAGACACTGACAATATAAAAATAAGTCATAGGTGAGAGAGAAATTAGGTATTTTGTATGCTTTGCATACTGGTAAAATAGAGATATCCCAAAGCTATTTTGAGAAACATGAGTTAAATTGTTTCTAGTTTAGAGGGAAAGAACCTGAGAAGTTCTTAAGGTTTACTTCTCAAAAAAGATGCTTTTTTTCAAATCACTATTTTTAGGGTTGCAGTGAATTTTACTGCATAATTATATCGAGAGTTACTTTACACAAAAAACAAACATGAAACATGAACTATAACTTAGGTTCACCTAAAGCTATTGAAAACAATTTAAAGTGAAATCTGATGCATTACAAGAAGATTAAAATAAAAATAAATTTATATTTGACTTTTTTAATAAGATATATTTTTACCAATTGAAAACAAACTATAAAATTCTTTGGTTTGGTAGTATGAGTGATACAAATATTAAACCACTATTGTTTTGTGCCTTAAACATATTCTTATACAAGTAATTGTCAGATAATTTCTATCATATTTTCCCCAAAATAAGACCTAACAAGAAAATAAATTCTAGCGTGATATTAGAAATGGCATTCTTTGAAAATATGTTTCAAGTTTTTGAGCAAAACATGCAAAACAACACGATTTAGGTGTTTCTTTTCTAAAATCATGCTAAGATTTATTTTCTGAGCAGGTCTTATTTTGGGGAAATAGTTGGGGGAAACGATTTACTGACTCATTTGTGCTAATAATGTACATACTTACCTGTAATTTATTTTTTGCATTTTTAACTGTGACAATACTCACCTAGTAAAGAACAATTTAGCGCTGGGGAGATAGCTCAGTAGAATAAGAGCTTGCCTGGCAAGCACAAGATCCTGAATTCGATGCCTGGTTCCACAAACAAACAAACAAACACACAAACAAATTTAAACATATTCAGCATGGGTCATTAATAGATCAGAAGTATTACCTACAAATCTATTTACTTGTTTCTGTGAAAATATTTATTATAATATTAAGAACATAGAATTTTTTTTACAAAATTTTAAATTTAAAATGTTTTACTGGGACTAGAACGATAGCTCAGCAGTCTAAGTGCCTGCCTGGCAAATGCAAAAACCTGGGTTCAATCCCAGGTACCACATGTCATGCTGGCCCCAGGATGCTGGGCATGCTATGCCAGCCACTGAAACTGGGTGTGGTGGTGCGTGCCTATATTCCTAATGCTGGGGAGGCTGAGACAGGAGGGTCACTGTGAGTCCAAGCTGTGTAGTGAGACCTGTACCAAGTACATAAAATATTTAAAGTAAAATTAAATAAGTACATAAAAAATATATAAAATATTTTTCTGTAACATCACTTTCTATCATTCAATATGTAATCTTTAAACTCTTTTCACAGTTAGACTGTAAACTCTTGGAAGCTGGAAACCATATTTATAGGACTTACATGATGCATAGCATGTAATAATTGACCACTCTATAACACTACTTATAAATAACAATAAATCTCATATAAATTTCTTAAACCGTATATTCCAGCTACTAATATTTGTTTTTTTTTTATCCCTTCCATATAGATATCAGCATCTTGATTTAGGTTTTCTTTTTTTTCCCTGCAGGTAATATTTTATTTGATTTTTTAAAACATTGTGTTATTAAGGTCTACAATTATAAAAATCTTATGAAGTTCAATTACATTAATTTTCAGACACTGATATCCCAGCAATTGTTTGTTCTTATGAGGATAAGGAAGACTTGGATGATTTAAGTCTTCTTGATATGTCCTGTAATGTCTATCACAGGGGAGATATGATCAATTAATTTCTACAGAAGAAATAGATATCTTCCTGGCTTCTTTCTCCAGTTTGTATGAGTACAACAAACTTTACATTGCACTTGTCAGTTTAAATCACAGCTATGATACTATCACACATTCCTTTCTTTCTTTCTTTCTTTCTTTCTTTCTTTCTTTCTTTCTTTCTTTCTTTTTCTGACTTAGCCCACCCTGAGGGCGGGGCTGGCATGATATGTGGTGCTGGGGGTTGAACCACAGTCCCCTGTGCCTACCTAAGCTTGCCTAAGCAGGCACTTTAGACCGCTGACCTGTCTTGATGGCCCTTGCACATTTATTTTCAAAAATAAACTTTGACAATATTTTTGAAATTTCATTAGAATTTTAGAGTGGAGAGTGTTATGATTTGTGCCTTGTGTCTACTTGTCTGCCCCGAAAGCCTCATGCAGTCTTGTGATTAATTCATGACCCAATCCTGGGATTAGGGGTGTGAGTGCAGTGGGGCAGATGCGTCTGCATTACAGTGTGAGGAGGGGAGAGAGACACACTAGCTGCTGGAGCTACTGATTCTCCCTTTTCTCTCTTGCTCTATACTCCTGCCTTGCATGGCTGCTTTCTGCCTTGTGCCACTCTGCCTTGGAGCCAGCTGAGTAAGGACTGAAACCTCCACAAACTGTGTGCTAAATAAACCTTTCCTTCCTTTGTTTTGAGTGTTGAGTATTTTGTCCCAGCAATGAGAGAAAAATAATTGAGACAGAGAGATAAAACACATCTATGGAGTAAATGGTAAAGGCATTACAAAACACACAATATCCCAAATGTGGGCATGTAAAGAATTTATTTTCAAAAGTTTCTTAATCAGATTCACTCACATATATCAGACAAATAAGGTGTGATAAAAAATTGATGAGTGCTTAAATTTGATGGAAAAGATTATTATAAGGCACTTGACATTAATCCCAAAGTAATCACCTCCTCATACTTGAAGCACATGTATTCCATTTTTCCTACCATTTTCTGAAAGTTTTGGAAATTGTCCTTCATGAGGGCCTTTAGTTGTGCTGATATGATTGACTAACTTAAGTCAATCAACATATTTATCTTTCCTGGTCATTTTCACTTTGGGGAATAGTTTTTAAGCTTCAGATCTGGTGCAGTCCTTACTCCTTGCATTTTCACGGCCGGCACTCCAGCATCTCTGACCATATTTTGGATGACAACTTGGAAAGGCCCACAACCAATTTGGCTTCCAGAATTGTCTCATATAGTGTGCAGAAAAACATGCCAAATGTGTTAAAAGTGTGTATGTGGGAGGTATTTTGAGGTTAACTAAGGTAGAGTGTCTTTTTCTTGAATACACTTATTATTTAAGCAAACAGAGATAGGTTTATTTATTTATTTTTAATGTATTTAGTTGTTGCAGGGTCTCTATGCAACTCAGACTCATAGTGAGCCTCCTGTTTTCAGCCTCCCCAGCACTGGAATTACAGGCATGCACCACCATGCCCAGATTCTGGCCAGATCAGCCCACCTTGGGCGTGGGATGGGTACGGCATGTGGTGCCAGGGATTGAATCATGGTCCCTGGGCTTACCTAAGCTTGCCTAAGCAGGAGCTTTAGTTTACTGAGCTATCTTGCTGGCCCCAGAGATAGGTTTTGATCATCCCTTGTATGACATGGGGTAATCTAAAATAATATGTTTTTTCTATAGAAAACACTCAGCATAAGATATTGAAACAAAGTGACTTTGGCCCTAAATCCTGAAAAATAATAGATAAAAGTTAGAATTGTCTCTATTATATCTGTGCAATTGAAGTGAGATTTGATTCCTTACGTACACTGTCAAGCTATAGCTCATCCTCAGGGTATGGGTACAGGATGAATGGTGAGCTTGATAATCCAATGATCAATAATATGAAACAAAGCTTTAGCATCAAGATACTGAAGTATAAGTCTTCTTGGTCAAATGAGAATGTGTATTTTGAGTGCCACAATCTTTTTAGATGGACTATTCTTAGATTGTTTATGTGTGTTTTACTCTTTGTTTTACTCTTTGCCATATAGTTAGTTCGTCTAATCTAAACTCCATTGAAAGCTTCATAATCACACTAATGCTACCATGATAACTTTATACTTAGCATTACAGCCATCCATTTTTGTTTGAAATTTGTGTCTCCCAACCTACTTGTTCACATTTTGTGCCTGAAAAGCTGCAAAACCTTGCTCGCTAGTAAAATATTTTCACTGTCTCTCACCTTTTCCACAGGTTGAAATGAGAACTTAGCCTTCGATTCACCACGATTCCACTTCTTTGTCCCCTCCAACACGTGTGTTTGCTTTACATTATCATTTACCATTTTTGTCTTATTTCCTACATCTATTGCAAAATTCCTCACATGCGTATTACAACATTATACAAGTTAGGTAATATTATGTCTATTGACAACTAGCATTTAAATGATTTGAAAAGACAATGTCTTTCAAGATATGTTGATAATAATCTGATTTATTAGCTATCGTGCACTGAAGAAAACTTGAGCTTAGCATGTTTCAAACAGGTGCCCGTCGCTTAGCCAAGCCATCTG
>NW_004524666.1:380455-380988 GCF_000260255.1 Octodon degus
AGAGCAGTTGCTCAATAGTTCTAGATGAAGAATAAGGAGCTCTAAAAATGATAGGTATGCAGGACTATATAAAATATAATTATACTAGGCAAACCCATTTAAAAGGTCATTTAAGATTTCCACAAAACAGTATCAATCTTAGGTTATATATGTATTGTTTCATATGTGTGTGTGTGTGTGTGTGTGTGTGTGTATGCAGGACTATATAAAATATAATTATACTAGGCAAACCCATTTAAAAGGTCATTTAAGATTTCCACAAAACGGTATCAATCTTAGGTTATATATGTATTGTTTCATATGTGTGTGTGTGTGTGTGTGTGTGTGTGTGTGTGTGTAAAAGACAAAAACTAATATAAAGTCAATGGAAAATGGAAATACGCTTTTTAAAGTTTCTGATAGTAGGAGAAAATATCATGCCATGTCTTATAAGTAGATTCTAAGTCAAAGAAACAGTATAAATCATAAAACAAAAATTACAATTAAACAATATTCAGAAAATTAAATATTTATTAATTCAAAATTAAATATTT
>NW_004524666.1:382376-424959 GCF_000260255.1 Octodon degus
ATTTCAGATGTGTGGTTTTCAATTTCTTCTATGCTATTGTCTCCTGCATTTGTTCTGGGTGGGCTCAGAGCCTGAGAATGCCTTTTGCTCCTTCTCTTTGTCACTTTGTTTAACACTGTCTTCTGACCTTTGATGTAGAGCTTTGGTAGAGTTATCTTAGCACCAAGTCCAGATCTACCAAGTTCAAACTTGTCCAGATGGGCGTGGCTTGGATCTTGCTGCTGTGCTCCACTTCTTCCTGCTGCAGCCCTTGGAAGTGAATCCACTGTGTCACTCTGGCAAGATGTTCTGCTCACGAATCAGCTGGGTGGGTCTTGCGTCTAGCCTGTCTGCAGGAAGTTCTGCCACAGGGTTCCGCACTGGGCCTGTCTGATGGAGGAAATCCCACAGAAATGCCTGGTCTGGGCACTGGCTGGGGTGAGGGTCCGACAGGCTCCAGGTGGTGCCATACACATGCCAAGCCTTGTGTTACTTTTTTCTATGCTTAATTGTTATGTACATTTTCTCAGTGTTTTCTACTTTTCTTCTGATGTCTCCCAACACTAACCCTTTCAAAGCTTAACTTTGTGCAAATCCCATGGTCTTTGTCATTTTCCCCAAATAGAACAATAAACCACAACCAAGTGAGATAGAAACACCATAAAATGCATCCAACAAACTCAAATAAACTGATAATAGTTACAGACTCTACCAAGCCTTTCTCGCTACCACACTTTTCCACAGCACACTTTAATCTTTCTATTCATTATCAAGTCTACCAGTTCCTCTTTACTATGTATGAGTCACTTGCTTTGTCAGTCAAAATAACTTTGTCACCCACAAGTTAAAGGACAAGAGATTTATTTTAGTTCATGTTTCCATTCACAGTCAGGTGGTTGTAAAGCAGGAGAGCCTGGCAGAGCACATGGCTGAGCAAAGTGGCTTATCTCATGGCATCCAGGGTAGAGGAAGACTGAGGGAGGAGCTAATGAGGGAGATATGCAGGTCACCTCCCTAGTGACCTGCCTTTTCTGACCAGACCCCACCTTCTTAACAGCAAGTCAGCTCTAAGGCATCCTTCAAAAGCACCACCTATGAGGGCCTGAGAACTGGGGGAGGGGTGCCTAGCTATAAAGCCTAACCCCTAGTAGGATGGAAGCTGGCTTTATGGTGCTAAGAGAAGCAAAAACAACTGGGCCAGAATGATACCGCCAGCTTTCACAAATCAATTTGTCAAGCACACATTCTTGTCTTTTCTTCTACATGTAATAGAAAAATTGACGATTACACTTAAGATTATTCTGTTTCACCTTCCTCTTGCATTCTAACTAACCTGTTGTGGAAATTTGGGTGTGATTCCACTGTATTTTCCTCACTGGATGTCACTTTTTTCTGTCATAGTCCATTTTTATTTTTAAATTATGACCCGAGAGAACAGCTGAAAGCAGCCTAGGTTCATCAACAGAGAAATGAATGAAAACACTGTGGTATATGAACATCCGTAAAGCAGAACAAAACCATGTCACTTGTAGAAAAACGGATGGAACCGGAGACCATCATGTTAAATAAAACAAGCCAGACTCAAAAAGACAAATACAAATATGTAGCATGTTTTCTGTCTTACATGGAATGTGACTGGCTGGTGAGGGATGGAGAGAGGGAGGGAAGGAGGAAGGCAGAGCTGGGGAGGGAGAAGAAGAGCATAAAAGTAAAAAGGCTGGCTGCTAGAAAAGAAGGAAAGCAGGTAGAGGACACAGAGAGGAGTGGGGGTGGATGTGCCAAGAAAGGATGAATTTTAGGAAAAAATACTTTTAAAAATGTGCTAGGGATAATAAACAGGATTTAGATCCAGTGTATTCAAAGAAGTGACAGATAGGGTCAGGAAATAATCTGTTACTTTGCATTTCTTTCTTTCTTTCTTTCTTTCTTTCTTTCTTTTTCTTTCTTTCTTTCTTTCTTTCTTTCTTTCTTTTTTTGGTATTTTAGGGAAGGGTCTACAGGGTGTTCAGGTCCTCACTATTAGATGGGACTTGTAGTGATCTGCCTGTTGACAGCCTCCCAAAGAGCTGGGATTACAGGTGTGCACCACCATGGCCAGTCTCAATTGCTATCTCAGCATGCCCTGGGGGCAGCGCCGGCATGGCAGGCCCCGGGATCAGACCCCTGGGCCCCCATACCTGCTTGCAGGCGCTTTAATCCGCTGAACTATTTGGCCAACCCAATCTATGTCACTTTGAAACACAGTCACACAGAGAATTTATGAAGCCATTGACTAATTTAGAGGTACCTAAGATGAATAATTTTAATTACTCAGACTGTAAAAATCTAAGAATTTCCAGTAGTACTAGGATGAGGGCAAAAACACGGTCTCAGGAAGTTAGGAGGACAGGAGCTCCATGGGCTGCGTTTGGGAGTAAGAGTACTTTTCTTGGAGATAATAATCAGTGCTCTCAGCCAAGTAATAAGCAAGGGGTGAGAATAAAAAGTGTTTTACCCCCAGAATATGATAAAGAATGAGTAACAGCCCAGCAATGAGAAGTAGGACGGAGGTTTACTGCCTGAGTGGAAGCTAAGGCTGGGGAAGAAGGTGTGAGAGTCGTGAGAATAAGGCTGCACACTTAATAGCTCCAGAAATTGTGGGTTTGCTTGTCTTACATTCTTATTCTGGGGTAAGTTATCATGGCCTCTGGAAGTATCACTTCCAAATGGAAAATAAAGGTTTGAAAAGTGAGTGAAACCTTTCAAACAGAAATATTACATAAAAGAGTCATGTCATAGTACAGTAAAGAGTCATGATATATCTCGGCTTTAGAGAAAGAGTGGTAGATGATGACCTTGAGAAAATGCTGCCTCTTCCACCCCAGTTTACGATTAAATTGATAATTCAAAAACGTTCTAGATTCTTAAGGGTTCTTTTAAATGTCAAAGGTTATATCCCTAAGAAATGAAAATATCATGATGTGTCCATTGGGTTATTATTACCACCTAGTGCAGTACAAGCAAAAATGAATCCAAACTGAACACAGGCATTTTCAGGCGTGAGCAGAATCCAAGACCATTCTCATCATTTTAGCTACAACGCAAGCTAGTGCCAGTGCCCTGGATGCTTGGCATGGCCTTGGGAAGCTACAGGTTGGCCGTTTGCATACGCCTTCCACTGGGACAATGAGATGCAAAATCAGACAGTGGTGCTGAATGGACAGTTTAGGTCAGTAACGATTTCAGATTCTGTTTATTAATAGTCGTGTTATATCTTCTCCCTCATAATTTGTGTCAAATGTCTGCTCAATCTCTATCTAACAACTCCACTGATCTCTTTCTTATATAATTCATTGCGGTTTTATCATTTCTCTGGGTATTTCCTGCTTCAAGGAATCTTCTATAAGCTCTGGGAGATATCCTGTTTAAATGTCTTTGCACCTCCACTCTGCCTAGTCTACCAGTAAATACTGATTGATAGATTCTGTCATATTATTTCACAGCTGAGAAAAGAGAAATGTATTTTCTTTATTGTGTACTATATTTATGTGAATTTTTTAAATCAGTGAAAAACTGTGATTATCTGCTGAAATCATGGGTACTTGATAGGTTTTATAATTCTGTATTTACCTACAATCTCATTTTTATATCTAAATAGGAAGATAATCTGGTTGATTATTACTCTCCCTTATTCCTGGAAAAACTACATGCACATAGAGAGAGATAAGAACTGGGAACCTTTAAATAGACTAGCAAACATTTTTTTCCTAACAAAGAATTTAATATTTGATATCAGAGATTCCATCTGAGATGTTCAGGTTAAAATATGTTTGTGGTAAGGAAGTGCATTTATCTTTGTCCTAAAAAAATGAAAATACATTGGCTTCATTTCAGAAACTAAAAACAAAACACAATAACCTCTTAACTGTTTACTCATTTCATGTTTCCATTGTTTATTTTCAGAAAAGAATTATTTTTGTATTGAAGCTCTGGTCAACTATGATTTTTTATATAGGTATATCAGTATTAGATTCTTAAATATAATGACTATGAATTCTATAGATTAACATTATGATTATAACAAAAGTATCATGGAAATATATATGCATTTAGATAGCATTTCTTGTATTGTGTTTCTTTATTTAATAAGTAATATGATTTCATTGTAAAAATAATTAAATATGGAAATACTGTTAAAATTGTGGTACATCTCCTGAACACAAATGTTGCTGACATTTTGTTAATTCTCTTAATTTTATACCTATAAAGTTTATATTATAGAACTTTAAAACATGCACAAATAGAAAAATGAAATGTAGTCCATAGATATGCTACCAAGCTTTAGAAAATATAAATTTATTCCTATTTTCATTTCTTCTCTACTTTGCCTTTTTCCTTCCCACTTTTAAAGTTTTAGATGAGTTCTCAAACTATGTAATGTATATATATATATATATATATATATTACTAAAGGAAATAGTCTAAGGGAAAAAAATCATACTGCTATTTTCACATCAAAAGAATTTCAGATAGTACACAATCTATACTATTTAAGTGCATTTTCCTAATTGTATTATATTCTTTACTTATTCATTATAATTTACTTATTTCAATCAGACATTTTAAGGGTTCAGTGGCACAGAGCTTTCCTTGGAAAGTGAAAAGTCTTAAAACACAAGTAAAAGAATAAAAAAGAACAAAAATTCTAGGGAGTTGAGTTTTTATAAGTAGATACCAATAAAAAGTAAAATAATACCCATTCATTGAAAGGAACAGTTAGTGCTTGTTTGATCAATTTTCATGCCTTTATCTTGTAATCTGAGAAACTAATTTGAAGATAACAGTATGCAGCATAACAACCATTGTTAATTTCCTATTGTTTTGAAATTCTGTAGGTTTTTTTCTCTTTAAAATAAAAAGATAAAGAAATCTGACATTTGAAATATATGGTTTTGTTATGAAGATCCCTCTAATTTTCAAGTTCCTCTTCTTAGAATGTTTTCACTTAGTTAAATTGAGTTTTAATGTCTTATACTTTTATTTGTTCCTCCCCCCAGTCCCTATTATTTATCCTGTGTGATAATCCCATCGACTGTTGGGTCATGTCTTCTTCCATCTTTCCAAGTTGCTTCATCTCTCCTTTATACAATTCTTACAGCTCTGCTGGTTGGTATTTGCTTTTCCTCACTCCATTTATACCCCTTGGATCTGCGTTGGGAGAGTTGGGGGAACTTCAGGGTCTTCTGTGGCCTTATTTTCCCATGCCCTTCTATGTATTTATGTCTGCTTTATGGGTTTTTTTTTATGTCTTCC
This sequence comes from Octodon degus, assembly GCF_000260255.1. Classification (NCBI taxonomy): domain Eukaryota; kingdom Metazoa; phylum Chordata; class Mammalia; order Rodentia; family Octodontidae; genus Octodon; species Octodon degus. Next base: position 387,648 of record NW_004524666.1, read on the forward strand.
TCTTTTGTGGGGCTGAAGGTTGAGGTCCAGTAAGAGAGTAGAGCTTGTAATTGATATGAAGATAATTATAGTGAGGTGCCGCTTTCCTATGACATGCTTTTAGCTTCATTTGTCCATAGATATTAGTTATACATTTGGTTAAATAAATTGCATGATGTGGAGTCTGTCCCTGTGTTTTGAGGGAAGAGTTAGTTCTGACTATAACAACCTCATCAGACCTAATCATACACCGCCCATATATGATAGACTTGAAATTTATGCCTTAACGCTTTCTCAATGCTTTTTGCAGTTGCTACACTCATTGTTATTAGGAGTTGCTCAATATTATGGCAGGAGAAGTGGAGGAAAGAGGTTGAGGAATGGGTGAAAGTGGAGTTGAAAGTCACTAAATTGGGAGGTTGACAGAAGGAACAGTAAAGAGAATGAAAATTAGGTATGGGATCAGATTCTGTTGGAAGACTTTCAGTCGGATTGAAGGGCTGTGTGGAGGGTCTTAAGAAAGTGTTGGTGGAGGTGAGGATGAGATGTAGGAGAGGAAGGTGTGCTTTGGAATTGAGGTGTTATGGGGCTGTAGAGAATCTTGTTAAGTTTGTGCACTTGAACGTGGAAGAGAGGCAATATCTAGACAGGATTTCTTGTAAGATAACTTAGAGCAAAAGGAGTTGAAGGGAGAGGATAGAGGGTTGGCGGAAGTGAAGAGTGGCCAAGTGAGTAGAATATGGTGAACTAAAAACTGGAGAGGATGCATTTAACAAGTGGGAGACACAAGGAAGAAAAAAGGTAGAAGCATCCCTGGAGTGGTGAAGGTGGCTCATGGGAAGATTCACAACAAAGGGCAGAACCAGAGTGGGGACACTCTCGTGCTTTGCAGGGCTCCTCAAGGATCCGTAAATGTGTTCATGAACTTTGGAGTGTGCAAGAGCAGGAAATGGCTGGTGTGAAATTGCAAGATGCGTTGATTGATTCACTCTCAGTCCATGGATTTTGGAGAGTGCAAGTATATGCTTGTGGGAATTGACACATTTTGTTCACAGTCCCTGTTTACCCATTTATCCTCTACCAGCCCAGTGTGTGTGTGTGTGTGTGTGTGTGTGTGTGTGTGTGTGTGCGTGCGCGCACGCACGTGTGTGTATGTGCGTGGTTAGTTTCCCTGTCCTCAGTAGCCTTGGTGAGGAGGCTGTAAGAGCCCACACAGCTGGCATGGAACCAGGACTCAGCTGTTCTCTCTCATGTAGCAACCTGCAGATTCCCCTAGGCTTGAGTGTGTGCCTGGGGATCTATGTAGACTGTTTGTCCATTTATCCTCTCTCTGTTCTGGGAAGAGGGGAATTCATTCGCCCTCAGAGCATAGTGGAGGTGTGCTGACAGCCTGAGGCTTTTCCTGTGTTCAAATAGAGCTGATGTTGCCAAGGGGCTGGCAGATACAGAGTCTGACCCAGGATTTCTCTATCCCTGCACCTGTTGGTTCATCTCCTCCCTCAGGTTAACTGGGGTGCTCATGGGTGGCGGCTCCCAGAAGGAGGGCAGGCAGGAGAGGTGTAGGCTAGCTGAACTGGCTCTATTTTCCCCTAAGTGACCTCCTTAGTGGGTTGCATCTACAAATTTTGTTACTTCAGGGTGCCTGTGGCTTCAGTCAGTCCTCTCTGAGTGCCTCTGACTTTAATTTCTCCTCAAGTTCACACTGCATTGCCTGTAGTTTGCTTCTGTGTAACATTTCTGAGTTTACTGAGGGAGATCAACAGGACTGTTGACGTGGAAAGAAACAGAGAGGTAAAAATATGTTTGTTGTTCTTCTAGTATGGCCAGCCTTGAGCCTTTGTGACTCTCTTTTCCCCCTTTGGGCCACCAGGAGGATTCTTCCCTTAGACTTGCTCAGGGCTTTTATTTTTGCCTTTCAACAGAGCTGGAATGGAAGGATTTCCTCTGGCCATGTTAAAGAACACCTCTGTTTATTACGTTAGTCGTTCTGTTCCTCTATGTTAGTTTTCTTTTATTATACTCTTCTCACCTTGAAATTACATTTTCTGATTGTTTTGCAGAGTTTGTTTACTTAATATTGTTTGGCTTTTGCTATGTTATAAATATCTAGAACAGGTTCTCTTACAGACAAGTCATTTAATAATATTTGTTAAGTAAACTAGTGAATTGTTCAATATTAATTTGATGAATAAATTAGTATCATTAAACTAGTTTATTATTAATTTATTAAATATTCTTATTAATTTATAGTTTTATTGTTTTAAATTCTGAAATAATTAAGAAATTCTAACACATTGTAATATTTATAATTAAATCCTTAAGCTCTTCGCTGTATACTTGCAGGTAATATCAGTGAATACTGGAACAAGATAAATCATTATACAAATATTTTTGTTATCAAATTAATCATAAAAATATCTACCTATATTTCAAGAATTAATAATTGCTTACACATGTGTTTGAATAAATGTATTAGAGTATTTTTATACATAATATTAAGCTTAACTGCCTACCAAACACCAATATAGTATGTACTCTGTATTCATTATGATTATAAACATAGATTTTTGAAATATAAAAAAGGAAATTTGCATTTTACATTGGACTCATTTTAAGACACTTTGGCTTAGTAATTAATCAGATGAAAGCTCAAGCAAAGGATTACTTTATGGAGAAAGTTACCCTTTTTCTGTTCGAAGATGTACTGGAGACCTTGCTACAATTTGTTCTCCATAGTGCTTAAATAAGCCCAACACATGTTTTCAGGTAAGAAAAAGCCTGAGCCATTTGTAGGAAATAGGTTCTCTTCAAGACCATAATGTAAAATAAATCAGACACACAAGCTTAAGTATTGGATGGTTTCTCTTATATAAGAAATAAAAGGTTGGTGACAGCAATTAGGGAGATAAATGTTGTTGCTCAGATAGAAGAGAGATCAAGAGATGGGGAGGGATGAAGAGAAAAAGAACTCAGAGGTGTTCTGTGTGTACCAACTCCATCCAGTGTGAACATGTACCACACGCATGCACTAACCACATTTCCACTCATCTTACTCCTTCTGAATTGAAGAAAAACTTCTGGCATTTTAAAAAATATAGAAACTATGAGTACAAAATCAAGAGAAATAGTGTCCGTTATCACAAATAGCAATATCAAAGTTATGATGACTATCTATGCATATGCATATTACCATCACTGATTACAGTCAGTCACCCTCAAAATGCTCGCTCTCACTTCAAACATACTTATCCCATCTTTTTGTTAGTTTCTCTAACAGTTCTGGAAAACTTCTTCCTGAAGTTTCTTTAATTGTGACATTGTAATGCCTCTACATCCTAGGTTTGTTTGTTTTCTTCTTTTGTGCTGGGAATCGAACTCACAATCTTGCACTTGCCAGATTTGTACCACTAAGCTCTATCCCCAGCCCTGCCTCTACATTGAAAAACAATCTGAAACATTTGCCTTTTTTATGGTTTGTGTCTAATTGTTCCCCCAAGCCTCATGCAGTCATTGGGGCAGCTTCTAGGGTTTGTGATTAATTCATGATCCAAGGCGGGAATTATAGCTGTAAGGGCTCCACCCACCCTGAGGCGGACAGCCTGAATACAATCTGGGGAAGGGAAAAAGGCTTGTGAGCTGCCCCAGAGGCTACTCCTCCCTTTGCTCTTTGCTGTTTTCCACCTCCATGAATGGCTGCCCTCTGCCATGTACCTCTGTGTCTTGAGCCAGCCAAGTATGGACTGAAACCTCCACTAACCCGGAGCTAATTAAACATTTCCTTCCTTAATTTTGGGTGTTGGGTATTTTGTTCCAGCAACAAGAGAATTTAACAGTGCTCTCATGATCATTTTGCCTTTGGGGAAGATTCAGAGGCCCCACAGTGACAGCTCAAGTGAGTAAAGCGAACGAGGATAACTAATACACATCATGATTGCAATACTTTCACAAGCTGGCCTTTCACTGGAATAACACTTGGCAACAGCAGTCACCATATTTTTTAATCATACTTATTAAAAACACTAATGAAAGAAGTCCTCCAGAACCGCTTCAGAATGTAGTGACAGTGATGGGATAAGTATGGTCAAAGGGATGATGATTATTTTGAGGATTCTTTTTTTTTTTTTTTTTTTTGGTCTGGGTCAGGTTGCGGGTTACGGGCGGGTCTGGTAATGCATGAGGAGCTAGGGATTGAACCGTGGTATGCTGAGCCTGACTGCATAAGCAGGATTTGCAAAAGCAAGCACTTAAACAACTGAGCTAATGGGCAGGTCCCCCATGATGATTATTTTGAGGGAGAATAAGAGTATTATATATTTTACTATAATTTAAAAAAACATACGTGGTTGTTATTGATTATCCTTTGGATGAATAATTATGACTTGTCCTTCTTAAGTTCATTGCACTTTCTTTATTGTTAAATATGGAGCATTTTGTTGGCCTTATTGCAATTCCAGGCTTTGCAGAATCAGTGAAAATTATGAAAATGAATTGCTGTTGATATTAACCCATTGGACCAAGCACTGGGGAAGACAGTAACACTGCCGCATAATTGTACTCAGACATACTTCACCGAAGCCCTTAGCTGACATTTCTAATTCTTTGTTTTCATGTTAATGCTGCTGTAAGCACCTGAAAAATGAGTTTGTGTAAACACTTCTGCTCCCATGTCATTTAAACTTGAAAGTTAAAAAGGTGTTAGCAGAAAATACAGCATATATAAATATATATACATATATATATTGCTGAATATGTATACTTATATATAGTCAAGAAAAGAAAAATTATACAATATAAAGTGAATGTTATTCTGATTTATCTATGAGTCACCCTAATGGACACCTTATATGACAAAAAGAAAACAAACACCCTCTGTACTGCTGACCCTTAGAGAAGAAATTGTAATGTATATGCAGCAATCTCGACTGACACATTGACCAAGAAGGCCCAAGCAGCAGGTCTCTGTGCTAATAAATGTCTGGAAGCTCACAGCGACCACTTTGACCACTTTATGTACTTGTAGAAGCCCAAGGTAATGTGTATTAATGTCACAATGTTTTAAAATTATAATTTTAAAATATTTATAAAAGTTTTCTTTCCCTGAACCGTGTATACCTATATGTGGCAGACTCTGAATATAGATGATCTGCTGCTAGCTTAAAATCAGTAACAAACACTTTGGGAATGTCTTCAGAATTCAAATAATAACTGGGTGCTTTAAGTAACATGGTGCATTATTTATAACTTTCTGCTTTGAATGCTTGATAACATTCATTTAAAAATCATCCCTTTAAAGTTTATATTTGAATAACATTGTGTTTGTTTTGTTTGATAAATGTTTTATATGGAATTCCAAAAATTATAGAATATAATAACTTTAATGCTCAGTGATTATCTTTGGCAGAATATATTTTATTAAAATGATTTTTATAAAGTGGTAATTATTTTAATTAGTGAGTAATTAATACCCAGAATCAAGAAGAGAAAATATTAGATAGTATTGTTTTATTATTGTTATTCCTATGAATAGTGGTTATATTAAATTGAATCTTGGAATCCTGATCTATATGAGATCAAATTATTTTTTCAGTAAGGTTGGGTTATTTCTTTTAAAACTTATCAGCATATAAAAATGTTATAAACTTTTCTGCCTGGCTTAGAAAGCTAACCTACCTCAATTGGCCTAAAATAAACTGTAAATTCCATGGACATATGGAAGTAAGAAGGGACAATATTATGGTAATTACAGTGTTGGAATACTAATCTTTTGAACTATCAAACTGAGTTTAAAATAAAATCAGGGCTGGCTGGATAGCTCAGCAGACTAGGGACCAGGGTTTGATTACTGGCTTGCTGTGCCACCCTACCGCCAGGTAGGTACTCTGAGAGGGTGACTGACTGGGCGTGGTGGCGCACACTTGTAATCCCAGTGTTTGGGAGGCTGAAAATGGGAGGATCACTATGGCTCCAATCTGCATAGTGGGACCCTGTAGACCCTGTACTTAATACATTAAAAAGTAATAATAAAAATAAATAATATCAAATTCTGTTGAATAAAACAATTGATTGGCCCATGTCTTTATCTAAAAATAGCCCACTAAACACTTAGACGAATGGCTCTTCTGTAGATTTTTTTTTTTTTAATTTATTTGTATGTGTGTGTGTGGTCAGCTCAGCCCACCAGGGGGTGGGGCTGGCTGGCATATAGTGCTGGGGGATTGAACCGCGGTCCCTGTGCTTTGCTAAGCTTGTTGTAAGTAGGTGCTTTAGACCACTGAGCCATCTCACCAGTCCTCTTCTGAAGACTTATGTGTGGAGTGGTTCATTTTTATTCTCTCATCAATGGCGGGTTTGTTAGATTAACTCATTTGAAATTAACATAAGGCTTACTTAACCATTAATATAATAGCAGCTGTTGAAGCAGCAGCTGAAATTGCTACTGTCTGTGCTTGACTATTTCTAACTCTTCCTATTTAAGGCTGTACAAGTGAAAGAGACATCTCCACATTTGATACCTCACTTATTTACTTTCCAGTGAAGTAGGGTGGAAAAATCTTTGGTTTAGAGAAATGGAGACGCAAAAAATATTTCTAAAATATATTTACAAAAATTAAATACATATTAGGTTTTGTATAATGGGCATCAAATCTAATTTATAAAAGTTCGATCTTCTTATACTTGGAATAGATAACTTTAATTTCATCAAAAGTATTTTGAACATCTACCTTGTATTAACATAATATTGTACTGAAGGTTCTTGTTGATTGCATTAACTAAAATCTAACTTACCAAAGAGATATTAATTATAAAAAATGTGAACACTGCTGTAAGATTATATATTATATCAGAAATGGAAAATGTGTACCTGGAATGCTTCAGTGGCTCACTCTTTTTCCTCTTCTTATGATCCCAATATTAACCACGTGATCCAAGGTTTACTTTTTGCAGCACAAGACTTGCAAGAGTGGGCTGAGTTTGTAGGGGGTAAGAGGAAGGGTGAGGTACAAGATCATTTTTCCTAAATGTTCCTGTCTTTTTTCTGTGTGGTCCTTATAATAAAATTAGTTAATAACCCACCTAAATCAAGTATTTTGTAAAAAAATCAATTAAAAAAACCTTTCAGGATGCTCTCTTCAATGAAAAAGTTCAGGACAATTCTGAGTTTAAAATTAGCAATAGAGGGCCGGGGAGAGGGCTCAGTGGAATAAGTGCTTCCCTGGCAAGTGCAAGGACCTGAGTTCAATCCCCGGTTCTGCCAAAAAAAAAAAAAAAAAAAAAAAAAAAAGCAATAGACACAGTTTTATTCATTCATTCATTTAAAATATTTAATAATTATTCTCAGCCATGTACTACACTGAGTGCTGGAGATGAAACAGATACTTTATAAAGAAGGTTTTTATATCATGACCAAGTTGAGTTGTGGTGCTATTCAGGGGTTAATGCATTGTCATCTGATTTTTCTATGATTTTTGCCATTGTTCCATGAGACTGTAATCAATGGATTGCTCTCACGTATATAACTCTAAGAATAATTATTCTATTCTGTCTTTGTGTTAGTTAACTTGCATTTATATTATTACAGAAATAAATCTTATTGAATGGGATCAGAAGAGAAATTTAGATTTCTCATTGAAAATTTCCATAAGTGTATTGAGTAAACATTTCCTAGGTGGTGCCACATTGTCAGATTTTTCTGGTGCCTTAGAGATATCAGGTTCATTATGATCGTACAGATGAACAAGACAATTTGGCAGGCTTTACCACAAAGATTGGGGTATTAAATCCATAGTCATTAATTTAATGAAATTGCTGCTGCCTGTTCCTTAGCTTTCTAGGAAGGGAAATTTTGTTGTTCATTCAGTTCAGAGTTCTGTGTTTTGATAGAAGGAAGTACATTCAGGTTACAAAGTGTTTCTATTCTCATAGTAACAGAGAAAACACAAGTATAATCGTATGGACGTTTAAATTGCTCATATCCTTTTAGCTGATTTACACAGGATATAATTAGAAATGACAAAAAAGACATTGTTACATGTTTTGTTCTGACTGAATATAAATATATAAATATAAATTTTATCTATCTATCTATCTATCTATCTATCTATCTATCTAAAATGACAAATACTGGATAAAATATTAAGGTGTGGCTGCAGTGGAGGGAATATAGCCCCACAGACATGTATAGAATTTGAAAAGGGAAAGAAATGAATAATCATTTGGGTCAAGGAAATAGTGAATGAGTATAACAGGCCAATATAGAGATGTATTTAATGATAAGGCAGAAACATCCTAGGAAACGGGTGCAACAGTCATTTGGGGGCTGTATTTTCTTAAAATCATGTTTCATGTTGACTGTTCTGGGGTCTTTTATGTGTACAGAAGTAGTCACATGACCAATATGGCAGAGCTCTGGTGAGGGTTTGTGGGAGTGACAGGATCAAAGAATGCAGCACACCGTTGTTCCGTAAAAGATGCAACGAACACTCGCTTTTCCTGTGATACTCTTTTCTCTTTCTGCTTGTAACACTTCCAGTTCAGGGCTTGGCCAGCTCAGACTCCTTGTTTCATATGAAAACTCCAGTATTTTTGTTTGGTGAAGGCTTCTTGTCCACTGGTTTTGTCTTGTGCAAGACTATAGTCTTTGAAATCAGAAATCAACTGCTAAGCCTATTTTCATTAAGTTATTAACATTTATCTACAGAGATAATATGTTCGTAGATTATTAAATTGTACCATTAGATTTTTTTCTCAAACTGCTGTCTATAATAACACAACACTTAATAGGAAAATACCACAGCTATCATTATGAACACCTTTAATCTAACAATATTTTGATTAGCTTTCACAATTATTTTATTAATAGACATGTAATGAAGCTGGATTTTATGGGTAGAGGGTGCTACTTGGTATAAATAAATGTTCTCAGTTACTGCTCCTTGTTTTCTGAGATTGGTTTCTTAAATGGATTGAAAAATACATCTTACGTAATTAAAAACTATTTTTAATAGTTGGTTAATATTTTAATAGTGCTTGGTCAATTTTGTATGTTTAACTATTAATCATAATTAAACTTTAACCAGTTGATCAATATACATTAAGACACACTAAATAAAGTTGTCATAAAATTATACTTAAAAATCAGCATCATCTATTTTCTAGGGAAATTTGAAGCTTATAGAAAAATTATATAGGAAGTAGTTTTACATTGCTTCTTCCTTCCCACTTGCTGTGCAGCTTCCCTGTTATTACCATCTTGCATGAAGTCAGTGTGTCTGTTACCCTTTAGGAACCTTCATTGAAGTCCATCAATGTAGGACTCTTCACTGCCTCGATTGCAACATTCTGCAAAATTTGTCCAGTGTCTTAACCATGTTCTGCAGCCTGCATGTCCATCATTCTCTCTGCCTCTCCTAGGCTGCCACTGGATATGTTTCCTGTTCTTTAATGTTAGCTTTTCTAGAATGTCATAGAGTTAGGTTTAGGCTGTGTAGGCCTTTCAGACTGATGCCGTTCAATGAACAATGATATGCATTTAAGTTTCTTTTTATGGCTTGCTAGCTCATTTCTTTTTTACAATTGAATGATACTTGATGATATGACTAAATTATCAGTTTATTTATGTGTTTAATATATCAAGTGATCTACTTGAATATTTTGTTATTAATGACTTATGCATGATGATATTTTACTATTAATTTTTGTCTTTTTCATTTCATGTTTGTGATAAACCTTTTTTGGGGAGGCAAAATTAAGTAACCTTGAAGTCTTATACATGTAGTGCAGTCAATTCTGATATAATGTACCCAAAGAGAACAACTTTTTGGAATAATGTATTGGGTTGCTTCATTATTATTTGAATTGTTTTATACATTTGTGGATAAATATGACAATTTAAAATGTTATCATTTAAATAGTGTGATTAACCAATGTCACCATTGGATACTATATTTCCTGAACTTATTCTTCTTCTTAACCAAAAGTGTCTATCCTTTGATGTGCATCTTCGCACCCCTCTGTGGCACCCTCACCTCCCATACCACCAACAGCTCCTGGTAACCACCATTCTGATCTCTGCCTCAGGGATACCAACTTTATAGATCCCACATATACAAAGAGGATGAATTAATAAAAACTTAAACATTCTCACCATAAAAATTACCACTATGTGTGTGAGATAATACATAAGTTAACTAGATAGATTTAATTGCTCCATAGCAAATATATGCATATGTCAAATAATATAAGTATTTGACATACGTGTGTATATGCATACATATGAATATATGTACATGATGATGTTATACACAAAAACATATATACTTTTGTCAATTAAAAAAGCTTACTAATTTAAAGCACCTTAATTTCTATGCTTATTTGTGATGACATTTTCCTTCTTTGTTCTCAAGAAGAGATAAGGGCCAGAGTGAAGTGGCGCATAGTTGAACAGCACTGTATCTCCAACCTTCAAAACTGGACCAAGTCACTGTATCTTATTGTGTATATTCTTACCTGGGATTTGTATTCTTAAATTACTACTTTCTTTTTCTAACACAATTACCTCCTCTTTCAAGCTGTTCTACTTCTTTCTGCCTTCCTCCTTTCTATGGAAAAACACTGGCCTGCCTGATCTTTGTATTGACCTCCTAAATTTCTATCGCTTATCAGCCTTGCTTCTGAATATTTTCCTTTGCCCTATAAATCTCTTTCACGAGTGCAGGAATGAGTGCATGCATGCATGAATGAGTGGATGAGCACCTTTTGCACAATTCCTTCACTGGTTTCTATAACTCGTGGCATGTTTAAATTCTAAGTCAGAAACTCTGACATTTTCTGTCATTAGCTTTATTACAGTAAACACATTTTCTAACTTCTGAAGATTTCAGTTTCTTTCTTTCTTTTTTTACTTTTTATTTTTCTGCAGTACCCAGAGATTGAACTCAGGACCCTGTGCTTGCCAGGCAAGCACTTATTCCACTGAGCTATCTCCTCAGCCCTCTTTCAGCTTCTTTTTCTGAAAAAGGAAATAGCACTAAGACTGTGTGTGAAGATTAAATATGACAGCCTATGTGACATTCCCAATATAGTACCTGCAGAGCAAGTTCATGAAGAAATTTTAGCAAGCATTATTCTTGATATTTTCCCTGACTTATGACTACGAAATATAATGTCCTATTTCTCAGGACCTTGAAAACATTTTTTTTAGTTTTCAGAAATATGGTTTTATCTATTACAATTCCCAAAGATAGTCTCTCCACACACCTGAGTGCCTTCCCACAAACCACCGACACGCAAAGACACATAAATATAGGGTATTACTTGCCAACAAATGTATCATCTTAAAAATGTTTCTTTCGTAAGTCCTTCAACAATGCTTAAGACAAAAGGAAAGATAAGGTGGTTCATTTTATACTTTTATTCTTTTGTTGCTTTTTAAAATTGGAATTCATTCTGAAACCTTTTGTTTATCCAAAATAAAGGGACTGTAGCAATGTAGTCTCTCACCATAGATGCTTTTGTTACTCTAAAATATAATTACTTCTCGTAATATATTAGAGCATAAATTCATCTATGACAGATGGTTATAACGTAGTAACTAAAAAGCATTACTAATTTAACATATTTAAGCTACCGTGAAAAATTAGCAAGTTTGTGAAAATTGAAAAACTCATTTCCTAATGTGATTTAGGCAAAGCTGCAAGGATTTTCATTAAATAATAAAAAACAAATTAGAGGGATAGGAACAAAGCTCAGTAAACAATCACATTAAAGTGATTTTAAAGATGTTTTTAACTATTTAAAGTCTACAACTTTTTAATTCCAGGTTTTGAGGCTTTCAAAATCACAAAAATGTTTCTTTTTTTCTTTTTTTAAAATGTATTTAGTACAGGGTCTACAGGGTCTTACTACACAGCTCCGACTCGTAGTGATCCTCCTGTTTTCAGCCTCCCAAGGTCTGGGAGTAGAGGTGCTTGCTACCACGCCCAGCCTCAGTTGCCCTCTCAGTGTGCCCCAGGAGTGGGGCTGGCTTGGCAGGCCAGGAACCAAACCCCAGTCTCTGTGCCTGCCTAAGCAGGCACCTGGCCCTATAAAAATGTTTCTTGTTTTCCCTGATCATCTGATGTAGTTATTTCTGCAAGTAGAATTTGACCAATATATGTAGTAAAATTTTAGTTGATATTAAGTGAATGTTTCAAGCTTAAAAGTAACTATGAAAGGCTCAGTTACATAATAATTTATGTATTAAGCATAAAGTTTTTCAGTTTTTTTTTTTAATTTTCTTCTGCTATGTAGTTACCATAAATGCTGATATGTCAGCACTGAAGCAAACAGAAAGAAGTAGCAGAGTAAATCAGATGCTGCTCTTCAGAGTGGAAGAGTACTTTAAATTTTGAAATAATTCTCTGTTATAAACGCTTGATTTATTTACTTCCTTTTCACTTTCACTTAGCAGCAATTTTTCTTTTGTGTCTCTCTACAGAAAGCTGACCTTGCCGTTGCTCCACTGGCTATTACCTATGTTCGAGAGAAGGTCATCGACTTCTCCAAGCCCTTTATGACCCTTGGAATAAGTATTTTGTACCGCAAGCCCAATGGTACAAACCCAGGCGTCTTCTCCTTCCTGAATCCTCTCTCCCCTGATATCTGGATGTATATTCTGCTGGCTTACTTGGGTGTCAGTTGTGTGCTCTTTGTCATAGCCAGGTAACATGCTCACTTTTGTGATTGTTTTGGCAATTGTTACCTCCTTTTTCTAACTAATAATTGTCAAAAGTCACAATCAATTTTACTTTCGTTCTTTATTTCCCATCGGGTGCTGGAGAATCAGAAGCTTTTAAGAAGGTTATCCGTACATCCACTTACAAATGAAATCTGTTGCCTCTTCGGGGCAGAAAGCATGCTGGTTTTGTCAATAAGCTATAAATATGCTAAAGTGTACTATTAATTAGCATCTCAAGGCAGCACCAGTTACTATGGTAAAGAGTAACTTCTTCACTTCGAGGGGGTCTTCAGAACCACACAAGCATGTTTTGATTAATTAATAAGACAAAAACAAATAGCAATATATAAAAGGAGTCCTTTCTAAAGGAACTGTCTAATTTAACATAAGGACTCTAATATTAAAATATAAATAAAATTTCTCACTCTTCACAAAATAAGCATATCAATACAAATATTACTTATTATCATTGGCAGCTATACTTTTCCAGTCATAACATCAGAAAACCAATGTCTACTTGAAAAATACAATTTTATACCTTTATAATGGCCTCTATGATCTATGATATATCTCAGTGTATGCTGACTTTTTCTTCTTTATTGCTTTTGGAGGTGGAAATTTATAAACATTTTCACTTATTTTACCTCACTATCAAACTTTCATTTCCTAGATCCTTTCAATATGGCCCTAAGATAAGCATCAGCCCTCAGGCCTCGTATCTCTATTGTAGATCTGAGGAGATTGAAGGCTCCAAGCTCACTGTGTTCACTGCACTTTTGTATTCTATTAAATATCAGATGCATAGATGAGCCAAATATAAATTTTTACCTACGTATAATTTTTTCATGTTCATAAAAATTCTTACAATGTACACCTCCAAGTTTTGCCATTTTATAATAAAAATCAAATAAACAATGTTTAATGACATACAGAGTTCTTTTGATAAATTAATCAGTGAGGATATTTATCTGTCCTTGAATTTATTCTCTTTATAATAAAGTTAAATATTTTTCCTTATCATAAACCAGGCATGACACACATGCCTGTAATCCTAGTACTCAGGAAGCTGAGGAGAGGATCATCACAAATTTGGGACAGACTAGGCTCCATAATGAGTTTAAGGCCAGCCTGAACTACACAGCAACAATCTGTCTCAATATATATGTATATATTTTCTACTCATGAAAAGTAATTATATTTCATTCACTATAAAAGGAAATGAAATCAGTTATATATATTTTTACATTTAGCGTATTGTAAATCTATTAACATATTTTAAAAATTTTAATATTTTGATGTATTTATATACAGGTATTACATAAATTTATCATTTTTTATCTAGTAGGTTCAGATTTTGTTTCAAGTAGCTCAGATAATAGCATTTATATTCATCTGAAAATATATATTGAAACCGTGTAGTTATATAGCATTTTAAAACTCCATGATAGTGCCTGATAAAGTTTTCCTTAAAATTTTGAGTTCTTCTTCTAAAAATGAGAATTTAAAGTGTGAAGTTCATAATTTTTAGCTCAACTTTTTCTTATCTTTAAAATAAACAGGGTCCACATTTTTTTAAATATCTCTGGGCCAATTTCATCTTTTTATAGTGAAGAACACAAGCCACCTATTTTATATGTGTTCAACAAAATGAGTTCAGGAGCTCAGCTTAAGCACTGCGATGGGTCTTAGAACTGTTCAGCTGGTGCATGGACTACACATAAAAATTAAATCTCCACATTATAGAAGAAACTGTTCCTGATGTCTGCATGTGTACATATTCTTCTTAGTTAAATTCACTAAAATTCCCAGGTAGCATATCTTCACTGATACCTATTTCTATATCCTAGAAAAGAAGGTCCTAAGAGATTTCTGAGTTAACTCCCTGCATTCAAATTGAAAACATAAATTCACTGGCATATTATTTAAATCTTAGAATGCTTCTGTTATAATTTGACATTAGTTATTAAATGAATGGACTTGTAAAGATCTTATTGTAGTTTCTTATTTAACAATGTAAAAATGAGCTCTCTTGGGCTGGGGAGATAGCCCAGTATCACAGTGCCTGTCAGCAAAGAGAAAGTCCTGCGTTTGATTCCTGTACCAAGTAAAATACAACAAGCACACACAATGATTTGAAAAATGTAAAACCCTTATTTATTGTCATAGTACCAAATACCCTATTATGTAATAATTTCTAAAACATATACTAGATTAAACATTATATTCTTGTTAAAGTAATACATAGCTATAGGAATGAATGTATTACAACTCTCCATATTCTATCAGAATATTTTGTCCAGTTATTTATATTAAAATAAGATTAAAAATTTCAAAATTAAAAATTTATAGTAGAGGAAAGGGCTTTCAGTATACTGAAATTAAATCCTAACCTAAACCTCCAAACTTAAATGAATATGTGTAGCTAAAGCCCATTCTGACATGGTATTAATTATGAAAGAAATTAATAAGATGCAAATGTACATAAAATGTTCAAGTGTCGATTGCAGAAAATAATTGCCTTGAAAATGGAATCATCATATTTCTTAGAACTTAAAGTAAATGTAGAAGTTTAGTTTTACGTTTTTATAAAAGTCATGTTTTGTGTCATATAAAGTTTTACAACAAAATCACTGACACCACTGCTTGTTTTATGACAGGGGAATTGTTTTATTTTGCTGTGTTTTGTTGTTTGAGACTTAGTCTCACTATGTAGTGCAGCCTGGCTTTGAACTCACAATGTAGTTCAGGCTGGCCTTGAACTCACCATGTACCCCAGGCTAGGCTCAAACTCCTGGTGGTCCCCGTGCCTCAGTTTGAGTGCTAGGATTATAGGCGTGAGCAAATATATTCAGCTATTCTTTATCTCTATGACGATGCCAAAGAAAGATAAAAAATGTTTAACTCTGTGTCTCCTTTTACTTTTTAAAAATATTCCTATATATACAACTTTTATCTGTTTTTCTTTTTATTAAAATTTAATTTATTTTTTATTGTAAAGAGATAAAATAACAATAGAGCAGTTTCAGAACAGGCAAAAAGGAGAGTAACAGTGAAAACTGCATTGCATATTGTTATCTTCATCGTAGTTATTCATACTACAAGATATAGGCATGAACCCTTGTCAAAACAATATTAGTACAAACCTTTCATTTCAGTGCACTAAGAGAAATTAACTGTGTAATTATCTTATCTTGTGTATACACATATTTCTTTCTTTATTCTTTCTTCCTTCTCCTTTAATAAACATAGAACAAAAGATCTAAAATGACTACAACCCCAATGACAAAATTCGTTTTATAAATTAATGCATTATGTAACATTGAATTTTAGACAATTTTGTAATAACTTTTTAGGAATGAAAATGATTTATTGGAGTTGAGGAGATAGGTTGGTGGTCTCAGCACCTGCCTGGCAAGGCAAGGACCCGGGTTCGGTACCACATGCTGTGCCAGCACAGAACCCCGTCACACTGAGCTGACCACTGAAATCAGGAGTAGTGGCACACGCCTCTAATCCCAGTGCTGGGGAGACTGAGACAGAAGGATCATTATGACTCGAGCTGTGTAGTGAGACCCCATACCAAATAAGTACATAAACAAATAAATAAAAAGATTAAGAAAAGAAAACACTTGCAAAGGGAAATATAACAAATGATTTAAAAGTAGCTGAAATTCTTAATTGCTGTTAGTTTTAATTTTGAATATTAGCTGGTACTGTTCTTGTCATAGTTAATCTCTATCTTTCTAGCTACTAAGCTCCAACTTCAGAACATTTTCAGGTTTCACTTTAATTATTCCATCATTTATTCACTCAAATATGCATTATGTCTCTAGGAAGCACTAATTTTGGAATACCTGCAAAACATTCAAAATTTGACTCTCACTTATTCATAAATTTAGTAAATAAATATTTGTTAAGTACCTATATTCTAATAAGAATTACATTAGATGCTGAATCCAAGAATATGACTGGACCTGTAATTTTCATTAAAAACTCACAATCACTCATATACCTCATAGTAGATCTTTATTGGCCATGAATAAAATTATATAATTATTTTCTAGTTATTCTATGCTTTTTATTATTGCTATATAAATTAAACACATTTTGTCCTGCATTGTTTGACATATATATATATATATATATATATATATATCATTGGAGAGAAACACAGAAATATAAAATAAATACATATGAAGCAGATTGTCACCTATTACACTACTAAATTTAAAACTTATTGTTCTTTCATGACAAATTAAGAACTAATATCAATGACTAGAATTCATGTTTTTGCAGCTCTTTTTAACAGAAAAAAATTATGGTGATTCTCTTTAAATAATCTTCTCACTCTTTTGTAAGAAACATGTAAGAAAAATTAAAAATGGTATCAATAGCTTTAATCAGTATTAAGAAAAATACATAGTGTTACTTATAGTCCTGGTATTGGTCTCTTACATGCAGTCACGTTTCATTTATAGCATAATGACAGAACTGGCATGCTTATATGAATTATCTGAGAACTCATTTGTCCACACAAATGAGCCTGGGGTAGTGCATTATAGATTTAAAAAAATGGCTTTTTCTCAAGGAGCCTAACAATAGTTCTTGTCTGATAGACAGATTGATAGAAGTTTTGTCCATGACAGACTTACGCTTATATTTTCCCTAAATCTTTTTCCCTTTCTTTCTTTTTCTTTGACCCAGGTATATTATTATAAAGAAGACAGGTAGTCATATAAAAGGCTGATTAGGGCACCCACCCGTTATACTGATAAGATGCAATTTTCACCTTGCTTCAAATATTTCGTATACTGCAGGAAGGATAAATTTCTACCCATTTATAGACGAGTCTATTTAAATTCCCATAAATATTAGATGATTTTTCTTTCTTTTAATCATAGATGTCTCCATGATCACCAGAGCTGGGTTGAAATTCAGAATAAAAATTTTGTTTTAGGGTGCTTGATATTATACAGAGATGAAATTAGAATGGTATGACCAAGGATGAAGGAATAATGGTATGCTTGTGTCCCTCCAAACAGGATTGATGTAACATTAACCACTATTCACTAAACTTAGAAAAATATTGCATATTTTATTCTTACATTAATGTTTTAAAATAAAATACAAGTAAAGTCAAAAGAAGAAGAATACTATGCAAATTTTTCTAAGAACACAACAAATTTCAAGCTACTTAAATGAATATGGTCAGAGGAAAGAATAAAAGAAACTAAACAATATTAAGGATTCTACTCTTTACTAGAATAAAACAAAATAGCTAGCAAGTTAAACATATCATATTAGTGTTTTATATGTTAAAATACATGTTTCTCTTGGGTTTTTTTAAATTAAAATTTAGAATGACTTAGAATATTTGACTATTACCCATTATGTTATTGGATCAGGCATCAAATGATGGTCTCTACAGAATCTACTTAACCATTTATTGTTACAGTGACCAGGGAGGCTGTCTTCACTTATGTTTTGGTTCACGCAGGACCTGTGGTCTTGTGATGATATGCCTATTCCCTTATTTAGAGACTTTGGAAAACTATGTCCAAAGTGATCGCATCAACAACCTTGATCTTGACTCCAGACTAGTCTGCAATAGCTTTTATAGTCCTGTCACAGAGATGAGTGACCTTTCATCTACAATGAATGAAGGGCGGCAATGACTTATTGTGTGCTCAGAAATGGATAACTGCTTTGGTGAGATGTTTGGTGTTGAAGTAGCCTGCTGTCCGAAGGACTGGTGTCCCGTCAGAGGGAAACGCCCCTTTGTTGTGAGCCTATTCCAAAGGCTTGCCCTCTTTATTCAGAAGAGCAGTTCAGTTTTTTCATTTGTATAACATAATCTTAAATGGATTTCACTTTTATTTTCAATGTCTTGTTTTTTTTAAGTAAATTGCCAGAAAGTCCGTTTGTTACTTCTGTTTCCATTTAGCAGTTCTCTTAGAATTTACTGAAAATTTGGTTTTAAGTAAGTGGTACTCTGCTAATATGTCTTTTACACTTATGAAAATGATAGATACAGTTGATTATGGATTAAAAAACTTGGCCAAATAATGAACCTAAAAGGCAAAATGCATGAAAACAGTGCACTTTTAAACTATGGATGAAATGTTTCCAGAGGTATTGAGACCTCTTCTACATTAAGCATTTTTTTCCTCAATTTTATTGTTAAATCAATTATGAAATAATGTATCTCTTTACTTTTAGTGTTTTGGTAATGCTCATAGCTGTGAAGTAGACATAAAGTCACTAACCCAGGGTGGGGGGATGGATTATTTTGTCACGGTAGAATGAATAGTTGCAACTAAATATAATCAGTGAGCTTTTTTATTTGCTTGTTTTTGTTTTTTTATCGATGGTGAAGATGATATTTAGATAAATCAGGCATGAGGGACATTGATTGAAATTATCTAACTAGAGGGAAAAAATTACAATAATCAGAAGAAAAAAATAAGTGTATTTTTCACCACTCAATTTTATAATTATGCTAGACATTGACAAGAATAAAATATTTGAGGAAAAATTGACTGAGGTAAGATTAAAGTGCTTTTGCTGTCATTTCTATAATCAAGCACTTGTTGGCATTTCTTAAGAATAATTATATTTGAATATCTTTGATACCTACATATATCCTTCCCTTTGTCCCTTCCTCATACCCTGTTTGTCCTGTGTCCCTCCCCCACACCCAAACTAAGACTAGCTCCACACCTCTGAGCTACATCCACATATACCAAATTATTATATTTGATTGGTAGGTTAAAATTAAGTGTAAATGCGAGAACAGGCATTTCACAGCCCATTTTTGCTGTTCAAATGCTATAAACAAATTGTTTCTGTACCTTTCCTGTCCTCTTCCAAGAATTGAATCTCTTCCCAAAAAGAGCAAAAAAGTTGCTTCTCTCTTTAGTCATTGTTAAATGTGTCCACTCCATAAAATCTTGCCAGTAAGCAGCTGGTAGCTTATAGTCATCCTCACTGATATGTGTCCAATTAGGGTTTACACGATGTCTAGTTCAATAAATTACAAAAACTAACTATACTAATTTACCATTAGTATAGGGTGACTAAGAAATTTGAAAATACTAAACACTTGAACTTTAATGCTATTGTACTTTTATATTTGCTACCAAAGAATTGTTCTTAGTGATTTTTTTTGGGGGGGGTATTACTGATTATTGAAGTCAAAGCTTCCCACTGATTGTCTTCCCAATACTTCCTATTTTTTTTCTTTTTTTTTTTTTTTTTTTTTTTTCAGGGATTGAACTCAAGACCTTGTGCTTGCCAGGTAAGCACTTATTCCACTCAGCTATCTCCTCAGCCCTATTTTTTCTGTATAGACAGAATGTCATTAAGTTGCCAAGCTTGAGCTTCAAATTTGCCATACTCATGTCTAAGCCACTCACAGTGCTGGGTTTACATACGTGTGCCACCATGCCAAGTTTATGAATATGATAGTACAGACTGGCACACAGCACATACACTTGCTCACGCCGGCGCATACCCACACATGCATGCAGTCTCCTGAAATGCAGCATCCTTCTAAGAACTTTTTCCCTTTGAAAGATTCAGAAAAAAGTGTGCAGCAGTTTCTTTGGCAACTGCCAGCATGTGCTTTGTATGTCTTTCAGTATTGAAGTCAGTCTGAGAAGCCAGAAAGTGAAGGACAATGTTGTGGATAATTCAGTTCTATTTCATATTTTTCTGTCCTTCCTTTAATTTTATTTTATTATAGTTTCAAATGCAAGAAATTATTTGATAAGTCTTTTAAGATCTTATGAGATAGGGAAAAGCCAATATTTTTTCTAAGTGATACACTTGTTCTTTCAAGTTTTGTAGCTCTGGCAGCAGTTTTTGATGTTCTGAAGCTGTAGTGTCCTGAGGAACTCCTCTAGGAAGTCTCTTCCCCAGTTTGGTTTGTTTTCTTTCTTCTAAAAATAAAGATGCCTGGAAATGTAGTCCTTTCTTTGACTTTTACGAGGTTTCTGAGTCTACCTAACAAATATCTTCAGAATTTAAACTTCCCAAAGATGGCCAATTTTTTAAAAAAATGATGTTCTTTGTGAAATGCTTTAATTTTCATGACAAACTAATAGCAGTCAAAGCTTTCCTATGACCCTAAACTTCAAAATAGTAGAGTCTGCCCACAAAACAAAGATGAAGAGAAAAATCAGTATTCACTAAAGTATTATACTTTCTGAATATTTTGGTGTAATCAGACTACTGCTCTGTTGAAAAGACAATTTTCTTGAGAAATGAAGTGAATGAGATATTTATTGCCTTTAATGACATGACACCTAAGTTAGTAATAGGCTTTAAAGCTGTCATATCACCACAGATTCTTTGGTGTAAGTATTATGCAAGGTAGATGCTTCTATATGTAGTCTTCTGTAGTTTTAGATAATGTAGAGAAGACCATGAAAGAGAAAAAGAAGGAAGCTAGTGCTTATGGCTTGTTAATAGCAGCCAGGTTCTATTTGAAAACCATAGCTGGGGAGATAGTGCAGTAGTATAAACACTTGCCAGGCAAGCAAGAGGTCCTGAGTTCAATCCACAGAACCACCAAAAAAAAAAAAAAAAAAAGCCGTAGAAAGATTTATTTATTGCTGTCCCTTTTATAAGCATCAGAATGTCTTTATGATTTTCTATGAAAAACAAGTATACATACATGGGCAACTGTTTCCTACCATGAGCCCAAATGAAATTAGAGGTATTTTCTATTTCATGAATTATTGTTGCATTTTTAAATGCCTTTTTTTCATTGCAATGGAGGTGGTTTTAAGGGAAAGAACACGTTTTTTGAAAAAGAATTTATCATTTGGTTTGCTTGAACTCTATTGTTAATGTCACTTCTACTTTCCTCTTTTTTAATTTTAGAAAAAAGAACTTTGGTTATCGTTTTTTCTAAGTGTTCTGCTAAGTCTTTGAAGCATATATTAGCAAGATATTTTTTATAATGACAGCTACCACTTTGAAAAATTACCTTACTTAGCTACACTTAAGGGGTATGTCTTTCTCAGTAGTTTGCAAATAAGAAACTTTTAAAAAATTTTTCCAGTCAGCTGAGAATGCAGGCAGGAGATAAGCAGCAGGCCACAGTGGTTACATGTGAACCAGTTCTCTAGAAATTCTAACTTTCTTTTCCACAAAATTACTAGCTGTATGCGGTACAGTAATAAAACTATATTTTAAGATTATCTGGAGACCAAATGCTAGCTATTTTGGTTTGGTTTTCTCCATAAATCATCAATATGAAAGAAACATCATCAATACTAAATGAAAATGTAAAGACAAAATATTTCGAGGTAATTTATGACTGTATTTCTTCATACGAAGTAAAATATAATGCTCTGTCCAAATAATTAATGAGTAGGAGATACAGCGTCACCAACCAGTACAGCTTCATTCATTAGAGCATGTCACAACACCTTAATTGCTATAATTTTTTTACATTTCATTACATAACTACATCATTCAAGTTAAATTGTTTTCATATCAATCCTGTTGACTATCTATATGTACATGGAAAGAGAGATAGAGAGAAAAATTTTTCTGTTAGTGATAAATATAATGGATTTCCCGAGTAGACAACTTTCAATATATTTGGTAGAAAAAGCTTGATACTCTATATTTTGTATATAATCAGAACTGGTAAAATAAATGAAAGAACAGACCATTTCATTCAGTTTTAATACTTAACATTTTAAATATTTCAAGTTAACCTTTGCCTAAAAAGAGACATTCTGAAAATGTAGAGTCATTCGTATTAGAAATTTGTTGCCATTGGATTCCTTTTTCCCAGGCATTCTATGACATAGTTTACTGTTATTCTTTAGGAAAGATGTGTAACTCCAAATTACCTGTAAAAATTGCTAATTCTCATGTCTTTCTTACTAAACCTGGAAAGATAAAATGAGTTGAATGAATTTATAGTAGTTATTCCTATTAAATCGTTGAACTTAATATTTGAAGCAAAGGTGAAATTTTAGGCTTTCAATGTTACTGGCATGATAAACATTATGAACAGAATAGGGCTACAACTGTCATCTAAGTTGGCTCAGAATATGCACCTGAATATTATTTTAACTTAATAAAATTAGGTAAGTGTTTCCCCGCTTCCCTTACTTTTTTTGGTACTGAGAATGGGGGTGGTGTTGCTGGGAGGTGTATTTCCATATAAGTATAGCACTTGGATAAACTGAAGATATGTTTTGGAAACAGATATGACTAAAATGATTTTACAAAAAAAAAAAGTAGAAAATAATGAAAATTTTGTTTATATATTGTGATGTAACAATGAGACTCTCATTGAAATACATATTTATTTACAGTGCTTATATTATTTTAATTTTCAGCTAAATGTTCATTTTTAAAATTAAAAGGATATCACAAATAGTATTTTAAATCTACTGGACAAGAGTTTTTAAAATATTTATTTTGACAGTTTAATAATTTGGATTGATATTTTAAATCAATTTGGATTTTTTAGCTGAAAATTAAATTCATGAATGATTTCCAAACGTACTTCAGTTGTTTTATGTACTAAACAGAATATAAAGTGCATACAAAGATTTTTTTTAAAGTATGATTAATTTTGGAATACAATAGAGTGTCTATATATTCAATAGACAATTTACAGTTTTATTTGGAAACATAGAAAGCCCACAAATTATAAACGTTATGAAAGCTCCTTAGAAACAAATGTCTCAGTTAAAATTTATAGATAATGAAAACAGAACTTCTGTGCCTCGCACGTTTACGGTTGCTCACTTGATATTTGTGTCCAATCCTGACAACCGCATATTAGCGAAGTCCATTTAAAGGTCCAAATGGCGCTAAACTGGAAATGTTACCTTTTCAGTGCTAACTTCACCAACTTATTTGTAACATTCTTTCTCTCCAAGTGTCCAGTTTTTAAAAGAATAGTTTGCTTCATTTTTCAGTCTTAGACACTACCTGGCCACCTGACTGGCCCTCCCACGGTCAGCCTTTCACTTTGCATTCAGGACTTACTGCTATTAAAATCCTTAGCAAGTGTATTGCAAGCTAACCACTTGCTTCTGATGTGTAAGTCTAAGACCTAACTTTTTCCAAATGAAAATTATGCTCATATTTATTTAAAGGAAGCTTTTCTTCTTCTTATTGCTGGGCGCTTCATTT
This sequence comes from Octodon degus, assembly GCF_000260255.1. Lineage (NCBI taxonomy): Eukaryota > Metazoa > Chordata > Mammalia > Rodentia > Octodontidae > Octodon > Octodon degus. The sequence continues at coordinate 411,511 of NW_004524666.1, forward strand.
ACAAGGAAATAGCTAACACTGCATGTAATAAAGTCACAGGACAGACCTCTTTTCTTATGCAACAGTCATGTGAATCATTGGCATTATCCTCAATTTAAAGCCACTCTTGATTTATTTCGATGGAGAAGTTGGGCATTTTAGAAAAACTGGTATTGGTAGCAATCTAATGGGATTACACAAATGATACATTTTTGCATTATTTCAAAAATGTAGTCTATATTTCAGTGCAGTATAAAATTTTCATTTTTACTTTGATGTTTGTAAAGTTATCTGAATTTATGACAACCCATATCATTACTTTCCTCCAAACATCCTAAATAGAATCTTACAAGATTCTGCCAATGGCATGATTATACTGAGGTATTTTAATGCCCCTACCAATAAAAAACTATATGATACATATTGAATAACTTAAAAAAGTTATAGTAAACATTATAACTTAATTTGAAAAATATTTCCTAGGATATGAGTCAGCTTATTGATGTAGTTAATTTTATACTTCAATTGAAAGTTTTAAAAATGAGCTAGCAGGAAATCCTAAATTTTGAAGAGGCCCATAAATGATTGTTTTTAGTTATTTATTCACAATTTCAATTTGCTGTCATTAATTATATTATAGATTAGTGAAAATTATCATTTTCATTTCATTAAGCTCTTCCAATCCATCCAAACACATTAAATAATATGCTCAGGGGCATATTATTATAATGTTCTTGTCTAGTAATTCTTGTACTTCACTAGGTAGAACTGCTTTTTTTTAAGTGCTAAAATTACCAATTAAACAATAGCATTGTGTTCTAATGAATTCTGGAGCATGTTAGCTTTAAAGCAGTTATAAATATTAGGTACTGTTGACTAATATGAAAGAATTTGGTTAATGATTGTCTCTGGTAGTGAAAAAAATTTTTGTTTGTAAATTTTGACCCTGTTTATGGTTTCAATATTCCCACTATGGCCAATATCAACCTACCAATGGAATGTACAGAACTGGAAAAATAGGTGCAAAAGTGACTCTCAAAGAAGTATGAAAGGAGAAATTTGAATCAAAAGAAAAGCAATTGATCATAAAAGTGAACAAGCATCAGGCCCAGTAGAACTTGTTTATTTACAGACATAGAAAATGTAAAAGTAGGAACACCCAACTCTGACAAAACAAAACGAAGAAGGGGGATATATTGGGAGCCCCAAAGCTAGGAAATTAATCATATGCATGTAGGAGGGACTTGGCCCAGAGCCTAAAACAAACAAGCTACCTCACTCCTGAGAAACATCCTGTCTGGTTAAGGTTAACTATCAGTTGGTACGCAACCTACTGTCATGCATCACTAACTTCACAAAAGTGTAAATAAAGGACCATTTTGTTGTGAAAAAAGAGAAAGATATATATGTATACACTCAAGAGAGGATAGATATACAGCTACTTTCTCTTAGTTCAATGAGAATAAAAGTTTGTACTAATATTGTTTACGAAAAAAAAGAAAATGCATGATGGTAGTTAATAGATGATATTGAGCTATAGATCCTTAAAAGTTAGCGGGAATATTAGTTTCTTTTAAAAAGATTAATAGTAATATATTGAAACTGAATAAGTTGAAGCTTGAAGTAAATGTCACTTTTCTTTTTGGTACTGGGGCTCAAACTTGGGACTTTGTGCCTGCCAGGAAGACTGTTATGCTGCTGTGCTCTCCCTGGTGTAAATATCACTTAATCAATTTGCTCATGATAATAATTTGAAACCACTGAACTAACTGCATATAGTTATCTCTGTAATAAAGAAAATACATTGAGAACACATTAGCCTATATAATGTTCTTATGGAATGAATATTGATCTTTTCTCAATTACTGAGCTCTTGTCATTACAGTAGAAAACTTTGATTCCTTACTTGGAAATTTGAAATCATGATGTAATCATCATGACTGCTTGTAATTTTTAATCCTAAATTCTAAAAGAAGTAACGTTTTCTATAATCTTTGCAGAACACTATCATTAATATTGTTTATTGTCCCTTGACTTTAACAAGAGGTTCCCACTGCAGAGTGACATCCACGGTGTCTTGTCCCGGGCCAGGAAAATAGGAGGCAGGATATGAACAAAAGACAATAGCTATTACATTTTCACTTGAGAATGAAATAGTTGCTCTATTTATCCATTGTTTCGTTTAGGTATTTCTAGCTGCAAAAGAAGCAGTAAAAGTAACTTTCTTTTACTGGGGTGTGCCACCTCGATTGTTTTGGAAGTCAGTGAAATGATATTATTTGCAGCATCTGCCTTAGGGAGTTAGTGAATTGCCAAGTAATGTTCATCACATGTGTCGAACGCTCACATTTTTCTATTTCAAAGGCCCATTTCTGGTGCTCTCTGTTTCTCTGTCATCTGTTGTGGGAATGGCCATCTCTATTTTACTTTCTTCATTTGTGTTACTTTAAATTATCCTTTTCTAGTATGTGAAACTTATTACTGTATATGAAAAGGAAGTTCAAATATTTTGCAGTTTTTGGATACTTGTACTTTATTAGCCTGGCTTACATTGTTGAGATAAGGATTTGTCAAGTGTTGTTTTTGTAAATAAGTAAGAATAATCACAGTATTTTTTAAAATAAGGCTATTAAGATACAAATGTTCAATGTTGTTGTATATACTGATAAATCAGTATTTTCCCCCACATATTTAATGCCATAAACAACTTTGGCCAACATACAAATATTTAAATGTGGTGTTTCCCATAATACTCATAGAGTATAAATATCGCAGTATATATTAGGAGAGCTTTTATGATCATTAGATGATAAAGTGTTTCTAGTGTGGAAAAGAATTCTATGGCTAATAAAATCAGGAGGATTAAGTATTAGATTATCTTCTCAGGCTATGTTTAATAAATAATGGCTCCAGAATGGCTTAAAATAAATTGATTAGGTTTGTATAATTCAATAATTCTTGGACTCTTTTAGTCCTGAAACCACGTTTCTCTGTGACCCAGTGTGTCTTATTCAATGTTCTCTGACAAGCACCAGTCATTTAACCTGCTTAATCAGAGGTTTCAAACATTACTTCACTGAATGGTTCATTGAATGTTTTTAATTTAATCATCCACATTCAATATTGGTTAAATCCCCTGAAACAAGACATTTATGCTCATGGTACATCATGGAATTACTATCAGTTTTGATTTTATTGATGTATATGTATGGAAACATAAGAGAGTATCACATTATTTAAATAAGTTTATTAGTATTTATTTTAATCTAATACCTTAAATTTTTATATTATTTTAATAAATATATAATTTCTTAATTTTTAATTATTTATACTTTGTATATAATTTAAATATAGTTAAGAAATGTAGTGTCACTTAAGAAGATCTGCTCTTACATCAATTTGTATCTACTTATTGGTGAAGTAGGTTAAAAAATCCTGTTCTGTTTTCAAGTTAGTAGAATGACACATGATTAAGAAAGCAGATTATTGCATGCATAAAATTTATAAAATAATTTAAAAACTAGAGAATGGCTACCAAACAAGGTTTCTATTTTGTACTAGCAAGTTATGATTCAAAGCAATAATTTCATTGAAGTGAAAGTTAGTTTTATTAATAACATTGCTTCATATTTTAAAAGATGAAATACATTATAATTGGTAGTTTTCATTTTTATTATAATAGAGATAGTAGTAATATTTAAATAATTAGAACTACTTGTTTGTACATGAATTATGTAGATTTTAATCTGAGTCCTAGGTTTAAAGCTCTGTTTCCCAATGGAGTTCTAATATTTTCTGTTGGGATCTTCTTTGTCTAGCTTGTGATGCACACAGAATATATAGGCCTAGAAGTCCTCTGTACTGTGAGTTTCAGGAACACATTTGACAACAGTGATAATTGTCGATGCTCTGTATCAGTTGTATTGCATCTATCAGAAGTGCAAAACTCTGGAAGATAAATAAGAATTGAACATAGGTGTGAGCCGAGAACATCACAACCTGACATTTAAGGTATCAGAAATGCTGTCTGGGAACGATCAGCAATTTTTATCAAAATACAGGTTTGCTAATCTCATGCAGGCTGGCCAGGTAGCAGTTTTAAATGGCTCATCTTAAGATGACTCTTCAAAGTTTCTATCTTTGTAAGTGGTAGGTACTCTTCAAATTTAGAATAAGTGTCATGATTCATTTTAGTTGTTTAGTTTCTGATCATAAAATGAAATCCATAACACATATTAAGTCTACTATCATAATTTACTATCTAGATTGATATTTCCCTAGTCACTAGTACAGCAGGTACTATATTTAATGACTTTTTCTACCAACTGAAAATTATCGTTTATCAATCATCATTTTATTTCAATACATATATTGAGCAATTTATAAATAACTATTAATATATCAATTACATTGTGTACAACTTATTCCTTTATATCTCCCTCTCATTTATTGAGACAATGAAGAAATACATTGTGCAATAAAATGCAGACATACCGTATTTCAAAATCCAGTTTTGTTGAAACAAATTGCAATTTTTATTTTCTTGTTTTGGCTAGAACTTTCAAAGCGTTTTCATGTAAAACAATGTCTTGCAAATTCTTAAACTCTTTTCGATTTTAATTATAAAGCAGTATCTTGTGTGTAAATGTATTTATGTGTGGCTTTTTAATACTCAGAGTAAGGCTTAAAACTCCAGACATAAAAACTCTTTTTTTCTGGATTCCTAGTTTATAAAATGTAAACAATTGAAAATCGGATGTGTGTACACTAAGTGGAGAATTTTAAGATTAGTGCAGAGACGGATAAGTGTGAGAAGATACCAGATACTAATAAATTCCTACACCTACAGACAGTGCTCTAAAAAGCATGAAGGACCCGCACTTGTCCAACAGCACACAAAGATTGCTCAGTAGGCTGAAGATATTGGAAGGAGTCTGATATTCCAGTGTTGAGCAATGCCTACAAGCCATGTCATTCTTTTAACATTTATAACATATCTAGGCTATGTAACACACTAGCAAACACCAATTTTATTTGTTGCCTCTATAGCTGTTAATTGTATTACCTGCTTGAGATTTGATGTATCAGCTGAGAAAGCATTAGTCCACATTAAGAAGTAGGAACCTAGCAGGCAACAAATAACTTTTGAAGGCTGTTTTTCCTGATTTACTATTTTATAAACAAAGCACTTATTGCTCAGATATCCAGTTACGAACAAAGACAGAGTGATATCAGTAGAGCGATGCAATGATGAAAGTCTTACAGACATGGAAGTAAAACACAGAGATTTACAATAAAAGGATCACAATTGGTGAGTAAAATTCAGAAAAATATCTTGATAATTTGATGGTAGAAGTACAAATAGCTAGAAACATCATCTACATGCTAAGGAGTATAAATAGAATATCTAATCCTTAAATAAAACATTGAGATATAGCAATTCTGTTTAATAATTCAAAGTTGTAAATTCTTGCACAGGTTTGAAGTACACAAATTAGATTCATGGAATGAGGTTTATAAATATTTAAAAACATTATAACATTTAGGAAACATGCATTATACTCCATATTTTAAAAAATAAAATTACAAGGGCTGGGGAGATGGCTCAGTAGAATAAGCGCTTCCCTGGCAAGTGCAAGGGTCTGAGTTCAACCCCCGTTCCACCAATAAATAAATAAATAAATAAGATTACATGTATCATTTCAAAATTAATTATCTGCACCAACCAGATAGCTCAGGGGAATAAAGTGCCTGCTCAGGCTGATGCAGGTCCCAGGTTTCGATCCCAGGTGTGCCATGTGGGCCCTGACCCCGGGGTTCAATTGAGACTGAGCTGGGTGGTGTGCACCTGTAATCCCAGTACTTGGGAGGCTGAAAATAGGAGGATCACTATGAGTCTGATCTGTGTAGTGGGACCCTGTAGACTCTATACTAAACACATAAAAATTTTTAAAAAATCAAAGTCAATTTTCTGTGATGTTCTAGCTTCCTGTCTGATTAAAATAGTTTAACATGTGGAGGTTTTTGCCATAATTGGAGAAATAGCCAAAGTTCAAACAGCAATGTGACCCAGGTCTATAGTGCAGAACTAGAAAGTCTACTAAACATAAGCACCATAACACATTCAGCATGAAGGCAAATTTTATCTACTCATTAAAAGAGCTTCACTTTCACAATTATAAAGAACATTGAGAATTTTGAATGTGGAGGACTTTAACACAATAGCTAAGGATATAGTTCATAATTTTTAAAAAGATACTATGTAATTCTTGATATTTATTTTAGGTATTGGGTTATTGATATTGTGCATTGCTTTATTTTCTTTCCCTTCCCCAAGAAGTTCTTGAAGTCTCTTTAAATTTTAATATAAAACTTAGAATTCCAGGAGCTATGTTTTTGTTAGGCAATATGCTACCATCCTTGGGATTTCCCTTAGTCCTTCATTTAGTCTTTTGAATCTATTAAATTGATTCTGATGTACTCTTAATTCTTTCATTGTCTTCCAGGTCACTGACATTTCCTTACTCCTTTTAACCTTCTTTTCTTTGTCTTCTGGTTGGCAAGGAATGCACAGTTTCCGAATGTTTCCTTTTTCTCTCATTTTTTTCAGGCATCTAGTCACTTGTATGAGCTTTTCAACAAGATCCACTGTATTCTTTTTTTTTTTTTTTTTTTTTTTTTTTTGAACCGGGGATAGAACTCAGGCCCTTGCGCTTGCCAGGGAAGCGCTTATTCCACTGAGCCATCCCCCCAGCCCCTCTATTTTTTTAATTCACTGTTTTGACCACTTTTTATCTAATGAGACATCCTTGCTGTGGCCGGGGTTCTATACCCTGCATGCTGAGCAGGCCCCACCCGCGCTGGGCGATGGAGACTGCACGTGGTGGTGCATGCCTGTAATCCCAGCATTTGGGAGGCTGAAAACAAGAGAATCTCTACAAGTCTGATCTACCCTGTAGGCCATGTAGACCCTTACACCCTGTCCTAAATATGGAAAAGGAAAAAAAAAAAGACATCTTCTGGCAAAGCCATGTATTAAAAAATTTGTTTTTCCTGTTTTTTGAAATTTATTTGTTTTAATTATATAAAATATAAGTAAAAAATGAAGGTAGGCTACATTCAAAAGAAATCTTTATGTTACGTTCAACTTCTCTACACACAAATATATGTTAAATATTTTCTTTATTATTCCTCATAAGGATATGTAGATATGTATATAAACAAGTTTAATTTCTTTAAAGTAATATTTTGTTTTAATCAATTTACTTGCTTCCATATTATTATCATTTTATAATACCAATGAATATGACTAATGTATATATGCTAGAAGCTATAAGGCAATGATTTTATAGAAGTTGTCAAAGGAAGAAAAACACAATATAAAAATAAGACTTAGGAGAGAAATATAATTCTATAAAATAGTGTACTTATTTTTCAAATAATAAATTTAAAAAATGGATTCATTTAAAAAATGAATATATATTTACTTACTTCCATATATATATTCATATACATATGAATATACATATATCCAGAGAAAGCATTTTTATGGAAAGGTGGGTAAGAGATAAACAACAGAATGGATGCAGTATTCACACAGAGTAGGAAACACAGAAATTTAGGAAAATGAAGTAAGATGAACCTTGATAGCAATAAAAATTTCTTCAAAATAAGATAAATTTATGAACATAATTTGTTTTGCAAATAAAATGTTAAGGCACAAAGAACTTGAAAGACCTACTGGAATTCACTGTGTCAAATGTATAACTGCTTAGATGTAATTCTCTCCAATAGAGTACAAAATGGGAATGCTTTCTCCAAAAAGAAAATCAGTAAGAATTTTTATATTAATAGAAAAATCTTCAAAGGAAAACACATCTAAAAAGGTTTTATTTAATAACTGACTTATTCATGAAATAAGCATTTTAATTTGGAAGCTACTTAAATTGTTTGCCCCTTAAACCATGTAGGAAAGTTTTGATATTGAATATTCTGATAAATTCTAATGAACTACCATAAATTATAAAGCAATATTTTAATGATATAATTTCTGATAATGTCTTATAGATTTCTGTAAAGAATTAACAGGAATATGTAATTAATTTTTAAAAAATTAATAATTTTATTGAGACATAAATAGCAATGAGACAGTTTCAAAGCCAGTTACTAGAAAAAAAAAGAATGCTGTATGAACAAAAAAGACTCAATTAAAAAGAAAAAAAAAACAATTAGTAGAATAGTCTCAATAATTAATACATTGCATATTGTTGTCTTAGTGGTTATTCATTGTATAAGATGGAGACATGATATCCTGTCCACAAACACTAATAGAAAAAATATTTCTATTCATTGAATTAAGAGAAAATAGCTGTATGTCTATCCTAACTATTTTGAATATACAGATACAAAATGGTCCTTCATTTGTATCCCCTTTTCTTTGTTTAGTTTTGTCAGAGAAGGGTATTCCATTGTCATTTAAATATTGTAGGTGCATGAATTCAGCAAAATATTCCAATATAGTCCAGTAGTCCATAATAGTAGTGGGATTTCCGTAGCACTGGCAATGGCAGAAGTTGTTGACTTGAGCCTTTTACAGCTCAGCATATTAATATGGCTTTTCTTTTTATACTTCATTTTTATACTTTTTTGCTGGATGGTTAAAACTAAGATAAAGCAAGACCTATGTAACAAGCACTGTAGCTTTTGGATCTAATAAGGTCAGTGAAATCCCCTCAGGATTTATCCTGAGATCCTCTACCTCGGATTGTAGATACTTCGTCAGTGTCAACCATGTGGATGAATCATGGCCATTGCTTGACCAATTTGCTCTCTAAGAAAGCCTCAGAGAATATTTTCTCTCCATGTGACTCAATCCCTCGAACCATATGCTGTGTGGGACTCATGCCAGCCTGGGCCAGGGAGGCTAAGAAAGGAAGATTAGTACAAGTCAGAGCTGCAGAGCGAGTCTCTATAACAAACAAATAAATTATTTTTTAAAAAAGTAAACACATAATATGTCTTTGAAAATACAAACTTTCCAGGTTAAAAGTAATTGCTCTATAGTGCCTACCTGATCTTAGTATTTCTGTCTATCCCTCCAATTGGAAAACTTAAATTCTTTCTTTTTCTCACAAAATAAATCAAATAACACATCCAGCATACATGCCCAGAGGGTCAGTGTTCACCTACAAGAAACATCTTGTTATATGTTTTTATTTTCTACAATATATTTCTGAGAAGAAACTGAACTGAAAAATGCCAAAGGAAGAAATAATACTGGAACTAAAACATTGAAATGCAGAGACAAGCTTCAAAAGTGATCTTTTGAACTCATGGTGGTGTTGTTTTGTTTTGTATGAGATGAGATCTTGCTCTGTACTCCAGGCTGACCTTGAACTCGATATGTAGCCAAGGGTAGCCCCCAACTCAGAGATCTCCTGCCTCAGCCTCTGGAGCACTGGGATTACTGGCATGTACCACAATGTCCAGTGAATATGTAGTTGTAAAAAAAAAAAAAGAAAAGAAAAAAAAGATTCAAAGAATAAAAACAGACAATCTTCATTTATAATTTTAAGAAAATATTTTAGATATTGTTTTGGGTAAAGAAAATGTAACTTGAGTTTGTACCTCTTGTTCACAAACTGGAAAATCATAAGAAATCACTAAAATAATTCCAAGTCCATATCTTGCATAATCTATAATAGTAGTGTGAGTGTCAAGTCAGCTTCCTAAAAATTATAAAATTTAAAACAAGTTTGAGGACTCCATAGGTTGTCTGATGGGAAGGACTCAAAATACCTGTAATCCTAGGACTTGGGAGGCTGAAAAACAGGAAGAATCACTATAAGTCTGATCTGTGTAGTGAGACCCTGTAGACCCTGTGCTAAATACATTAAAAAATAAAAAAGATGGGCCGGGTAGATGGTTCAGTGGAATAAATGCTTGCCTGGCAAGCACAAGGGCATGAGTTCAGTTCCTGTTTCCACCAATAAATAAATAAATAAAATAAAAAAGATTATATAATACCTGCATCCAACTGGTAGACTATTAACATATTCTAGAGCTCATTTCAACACTAATAAAGTAATTTAAGGTGATAATTATTTTTTGGGTGTTGAGGAAACATGCCGAGTGATGTATTACTTCTTCATTATCAACCTATATAACAAGTCAAAATGTAAGTTTTCTAAATCACATTTTGATTTCTATCTGTTACAATTTTAGTCCCATTTTGATGCTATTCAGTTAATCATAAGCTTCTATGTAACTATAGTTGCTGTAAGTCAATATTATATATTTAAATGTACTTATAAAAATCTTTTATTCATATTTGTAAAAAGAAATGTTAATTAAATCATGGCCAGTTTGTTTTGCACTGAAGTAAAAGCTATAAATATAAAGTGATCCATTCATTAAAACATAATATAGTTTAACTAGATCCAATATTCGAGCTAATTTCAAATTTGTTTTGGCCATAACTGAAAGCATAATAAAGAAAATATATTCTTCAATTCATAAACTGGTAAAAGATAGAAGCTAAAGTGATAAGAATGAATTCTGGGTACTCAAAGAAAATTGAATTAGTTTGTAATATTGTGAGATTATTAATAAGTATAATGTATATATTTATGATTAGAACACAATTCCAATTATGCTGCATATGTGCGCATCAAATCATGGTTTTCAAATGTATGTCTTATTATTTTCATTTGTTTGCAAAGTACAGTAACTAGATAAACCTACTTTTAAATAATAGGACTTACTCTTTATCTTGAAAATCAAGTAACAGTTCAGAGAATGGTGTAGACATTCCAGCAAAAGAATTGGATAACTATATCAAAAGTAAATCAGAACACATACAGATATGACCATACACATACGCATACTATCTGCCCAACAATTATTCAAGAATTTGTAAGAATTATCAAAGATAATTTTAGTCTTACCCTTCAGTGAATGCATTCACATACATGAATGTCAAGCCCTTAAAGAGAGAGAGAGCCTATAACTAGCTTCTTATTACTATACTACAAATAAAAGAGTTATTTTATCTCTAAACAGTGATGTAGCAAGCAAGGAAGAGAAAAGCTGTAATGGACAAGAGAAAATACACCAGGAATAATCTGCTATTTTATGATAGTTGAGCATACAAAGAAGATAAAAAGGAGAGTAAAAGGAGCCATAAATGCCCTTTAGAATGTGGAGCTCCAGCAAAGTGCTTTGTTTACAGCCTTCAAACAAACAAGTGCTGCTTGCCACAACCACAAAGCTCTATCTCTTTATCTGCATGAGTCAAATATGTTTTGATTTCATCAGTACATCTACAGTTATTTATTTGAGTGAAACAGTTTTCTGTGGGAAGAAAGAATTTTGAAGTCTTTCACCATAAGTAAATGATAATTGTTTGATGAGATAGATTTATTCCCTGATTTAAATATTGTACAATGTATACTTAGTATCTTAAAAGGAACCACTACACATTGATTATTATACAAAGTTGTGTAAGCCAAACAAGTGTTCTATCCTTTTCATGTATAATAAGTGAGTGATAAATGACAGCCTTGTGGTTAATCATGGTCATAATGTACAGAGTTTTCAGAGCTCTATCCAAGGACTGATTTATGGAACTATCTTCGTTTTTAGCAAAATTTTAATGTTCACATTGCTTCTAATTAGACATAGTTGAATTATTTTTTAAAGCTTTACAATAAACTACTTGTTTCTATCTTTGTAATATCCAAATTTGTGAACGAACAGATGAAAAATCAGAATACATTTTTTAAAGAAAAATTAAATCTTGCATTGCTGACAATAGAAGGAAACAAAGTGATGACCAGAGGCCAACTTCTCACCCTGATGATTCCAGAAAAGAAAAAGAAACAGAATGTGAGAATAGAAAGCAGTTGATGATAGTTGACACTACAAAAAGAAATGGAAAATATCTCTCAGGAATCATCACTGCAGGTTCAACAAGTAAAGCCTTTTGATCAATTTATGTAATTTACTAAAAATTGAAAATGACAGAATCGAATGAAAAGTGACAAATTAATTTGTGAGTTTTTCTTAATTTGGCTTAAATAAATCTATAACATACTATTAAAGTTGCTGAGGAGGATGTTGAAAAATAATTTCTAATTCCTTTAAGGATTAATAGACCTAAAATTTGACATCAGGATGCTATAAATATCTTAGTAAGTAAGGTAATATAAAAAGTGTCTGATATATTGAATGAAGCAAATATCTATCAAATTACACAAAAAAATTCTTTAGACTTTTAAAGAATTCAGGAAAAAATGAGTATTCCTACAAATGTAACAACCATCTAGGTGTAAACACTTCAGTGTTTCACTTTTGTAGATGTTTAATTTTAGGAGCTATCAAATTTAATATTTGTCTAGCCATCCTTTAAGTCTAAAGAAACAAATTTTATTTGAAGCAATTGTTTATTTAAACATTAGCTATTGAAATATTTGTATGTAATTCAATATTTGACATTGCCCTTCCTCTGTCTCATCTGATTCTAACCAACAGAAGCACTTAGAAACACTTCTTCATGAGAATCTGACGTTAAAAATGTCAAGCAGTGGTCTCATCCAGCTCTTCACAGAGCATTCTTTGCTCTCATCATATAAATCTCAACCTTAAAGCATAAAGGAAAATTTTAAGCATTTAGCTTAAAGTGATTATTTTACAAGATGAAGTAATTGGTCTTATTTCTCAATGAGAGAGAGAGAGAGAGAGAGAGAGAGAGAGAGAGAGAGAGAGAGAGAGAGAATATACAGCACATTGACAAGACTACAAAATGTTACAACAATCAATTATATTTTTCTCTAGGCATCTAACAATAGTCTCTGCACACCCAAAGCATTTCAGGTAATGTAAGGTAATATAGCAAAACAACAACATAAACCCCAATTATCCTTTATATTAGGGACTCAGAAAAAGGATTTTGTTTGCTTTTTTGTTTTGTTTTGTTTTCCTTCTTTTTCTCTATCATTTTCAGGTGAGTAGAAAACAATAGCCCAGTACACTCTGTAAAAGAATGCTCCAGTTCCCAATGCTTAGCATTACTAGGTGTGGGAAGGATGCCTAGTCTCCACTGCTCTATCCCCGCTGGTTCTTAGTGTTTCTGCACACCTCTTTAATTCATACTCAAGCATGATGCTATCAACAGTGATTGCCCATGGTGTGAGAGCTGGCTTGACAGGGCCAGCTGAAGGCTAAGACTTCCTTCTCTTCATGCATATTTAAAAGCAGTGCTTTCATTCATAGCCAAGAGCTGGCTAACAGGGGTGGGTATATTATTCTTACTCCTCTGTTTCATTGTGAGATCAGTTGTTTCTTCGAATTTCTGGTTACTTCATCTACTTTCATTATCTTTTTATTCGATTAAAAAATACCTGGGCACACTGATTTTTGCCTCTCTCTCTCTCTCTCTCTCTCTCTCTCTCTCTCTCTCTCTCTCTCTCT
>NW_004524666.1:425059-432559 GCF_000260255.1 Octodon degus
CTCTCTCTCTCTCTCTCTCTCTCTCTCTCTCTCTCTCTCTCTCTCTCTCTCTCTCTCTTGCTGTTCTCATTAAGGCTAGTCATCCAAAAGCTGACTGAGGTTAATGCTATTCTTGATTTTTAATGGTAGCACAACTTCTAAGGAAATCTTTACAGGCCAGCCATGCTTAGTTCTCATTTATCTGTTGTGAAATTCAAAACATAAAGCTTGTTTTTGACATTTGTGCATTTACAAGTTGATAGTCATTTTGGTAGTTAATATTGTGCAAAGAGAGAGGGAGAGAGAGAGAGAGAGAGAGAGAGAGAGAGAGAGAGAGAGAGATTTAATTTGATAAAATATAGAAAAGATTTGATTCTAAATAAATTTTGTTATCTTTGTATTTAAAGCAGCAGGACTCATTCCATCAGGATTTTAGGAAATAATCCTACTCAGGAAGATCACAGAAAGACAGGCAGCGTTAAGATGTACTTAAGACAATACTATTTATCCAAAGTATTCCATATAAACCTGCTACTTTTTTAAAACATGCAAAATGAAAAATAGATAAATCTTAGTGATAGTTTTATAAACTGTGAGACGTTGCTCTGATAATTATTCACTAAGAAAGCAACTCTGCTCTGAGTCTTCTACATTCAGTGGTACCATATATTCTAAACAACACTGAAGAATGTCTTAAAGGGTTTTACTTTGCTCTATGTAGAGACTGAATAAAATATCATTTTGAGTACTTTTTAAGAATTCTAAATCTAGTATTATTCTAACTCTGTAAAAGATAAAATTGAAATGACAACTCTCATCCTTTAAAGAGCTATTATCCCAGCAAGTGGACTATTATAAATCTATTATTCCAATAAGAGATAAAGAAAATGACACTAAATGAAGGATAATCAGGAAAGTATTTCAAATGGAGGAGGTTAAAATAAATATAGCATGGCCTGTCCTTTTACTGGCCCTCTTTTATAGTAAGTTTTAAAGTATAGGTTTTTTATTAATTAATGGACTATAATGGCATAGTGTAATATTTCAATTGCTATGATTGGCATTGAAAAAAATGTGGAAGTGTTAATATAAACATCACTGATGATGTTAATATGAATGTCATGTAGAAATTACTTATTTGATAAATTATCATCATTTATTTATGGAATAACAGGAGTTATGATGAAGTTTTCTAAAGCCTTGATATTTTGCAGAAGGAGTCGATTGAAAATTAATATTGATTTCTTGCAGTTAATAAATCAAAGAATGAATTATAAAATTTGGAGATATTCTCTTCATAGTTAAATGTAGGATCAAAAAAATTTAGAGAAAATTCAAAATGCAGGGAAAGCTTAGGTATTAGAGATAACCAAACACTAACCTACAGTTCTAATAACATTATGGCAAAATGGGAATATTTCAAAAATTGTTTTAGAACGAAAACTGAAAGAAAATTTGATGATACACTGAATATGGAAGACTGAAGTCAAATGACCAGTGACAGTAGGAGTTCGTATTCGAGTGATTAGAATACGCCTGGATTATCTGTCAGTACGGCTGCTCATAGACAGCATGGCAGCTTGCTAGTGGAAGCTGCTCAGCTTGGTATTGGCCATTCTGGGTTGGAGGACTGCCACACTAGTGATCAGCATGCGAGATCCAGCTAGACGTTCTAGCCAATCCCCAGTGAGCTTTATAGAAATATGGATAGTAGTGAGTGTATCAAGACTGTCATTAGGGGCCAGGGAGAAGGCTCAGTGGAAAAAGCGCTTCCCTGGCAAGCACAAGGGCCTGAGTTCAATCCCTGGTTCTGAAAAAAAAAAAAAAAAAAAAAAAAAAAAAAAAAAAAAAAAAAAAGACTGTCATTGCTACACTCCTTGAACTGTAAGAATTACTTTGGTTTGGCATTACTTATTCCAGCCATGTGTATTTCCTCCAAATATCACATATCCTCTTTGGACAACTTTTAGCATTGCAATGGCTAGTTAATACATTTTCATAGTATTTCTTTATGAAAAAAGGTAGTCTTGAAGCTTTGCACTATATTTAATGGAACAGCATGTGTTTATACTCAGTTGTGTTTATTTTACACAGAATTCTTTTTAAATTGTAGACTTGTATTATTTTCTAAAATATGTAATGTCGTTTTTCAGTTGTCTTATTCCTTCTATTTCTTCCTTAACCATAATTTAATTGCATGCAACTCTGAAACCTCACCATATCATTTTTCATTATGAGACCTTTTACATCTGAGCATAGAAAACACAGTACAGCCTTAACTAATATCCTGCTCATTAATAATTTGGAAGGTAACTAAAATTAACTATAGATGGGAAAGTCTTTTCCTTAAAACTGCTTTTTAAAGTGCTTAATGTATATATAATGTAAAAATTCCATATGAGCTATTGTGGCTAATACTGTAATTTACACACAATTCCATTTTAAGACATAAAATTATATCATATTAAGCAGTAGAAATTAGATTTGGGATACATATATTATTATTGATGTCTAATAACATCAGCTGATACAGAATATCAGTCCTCTACTTCTGAAAAGAGTTCATTTTGTGGAGTTTCATAAACTGTTGTTTGAAATATATCACAATAAATACAAACATGGCTAATATTCACATTTAGAATTGAGAAAAGAACAAGCAATGGTAAAACAGACTAAAGGTAGGCTGCGTGGAAAACAATTTCACATTAGTTTGCTATGTTGTTAGAAGAGGCTACTGAAAAGAAACAATTGTTTTATTTAGAGTGGAGCAAAGCAGCATTTGAGAATTGAATCTCTAGGTCTTAGACCTCTAGCAATGTTAAAAAAGATTAATGCACAAACACAAGAAGAATGATGTTTTTGCACGAGGTTCTTGCGGTGAACTTCTATGTTTTATGGGTCTTATTAAGAGAATCTAATAACTGTGTTGATATGGCACATTTTTCAAAATGAGATAACTTTAGCTTTGATAATTGTTCATAGCAGCCACATAACTAATTAAGGGTTACTTGTTGATAATTTCTTTCCTGAGGTCCAAGTTAGCTGATAATGAAAAGTTTTGGCATGTAAGTCATTTGTCCTAGAAGGTTTTTCTTTCCAATCATTCTAGCTAAGTTTGCTCAACTTCAGTTATTTTCCACAGACTCTCTGATGATAGACAAAAACTACTTAAGTTTAGGCTTTTAGCCTTTCTGTACAGATACTAAGGGCTAACCTTTTCTGACATTGTGAAAAAAGAAATATTTTATTCCATGTGCAAAATAATTAGAATTTTAGTGACTTAAAAAGAGAGCAAAAGTAATACTTTAAAAATAGTGTAGATTTCAGATGAGTTTGAATAGCCCTGAATGATTTCATGCTTATGCATATAAGACTTAATGTTAACATTTGAACTGTTTTTTATTTGACCTCACATGATGTTAGATGAAAAAATTAGCATATATTTGATAATGTTTCAATAGTAATCAAATGTAGTTAATGCACTTATTATCTTTGTTTTTTTTTTTGGCAGAACTGGGGATTGAACTCAGGTCTTTGTCCTTGCCAGGCCAGGGCTTATTCTACTGAGCCATCTCCCCAGCCCCTGCACTTAATATCTTGAGTATGATTTTTATCTTAAATATTTGTGATTTTTCTCATTCCGATGATACCATAAGCAATATGACAAAATCTTACATTTTAAATGATCTCAATGCAGACAATTTGGCTCTACGAAATACAATATGTAATTGCTAAAGCACTAAAGAACTAAGGACTGCTCAAAGAAAAGAAATAACTGTTCTAATATGAATATTCCAAATTCACATTTACTGGTCAGCAGAAAAACAATGTTTCAATTTACCATTCATTTGGTGGGTCATCTTGTGTCACTTGGAAATTAATTACAGTATAAAAATTTCCTTTTTTTAATGAGAGATGATAAAAATAGAAATGCTAAGTGGCATAGATTACATCAAGAAGTGCAGAGTAAGTCTCAGGAGAACCCCCTTACAGATATGCCCCAGTATTCTCCTTCCTACTGGGCCAATATTTGATCTAGCTGAAGCTCATGTTTTATATTAATGATCTTCTTAAATCAATAATTTAAGATCAAAATGTTTAAAAATTAGCATATATGAGAAATATAAGGTGATAATTATGTCTCTTATTCAATAGTTTAATATTTAAACTTGCCCTATCTGTGCTTTCTTTATTGATCCTTTTACGTTTTGTTTAAACTTTTAGGATAAGGTGTATCTGGTTTTCAAAAGGTTGAGAGTTCTTCTTTAATGTATTTCCTCCAGTGATATAGCCCAAATGAGATTATTTCAACAGAATTCACATGTGATTTCAGAGAGGCAGTCAGAATTATTTATCACTGATAAGCCTGTGGAAAACCCTCCCCCTTTATTTTTGTTTTTTAACATAGCTTCTCCTAAGTATGACAGCTCTTATTGCTCACCTTTTTATAGCACTTGTGAGTTAAACTAAAGGTAACTTCCTCGCCAGAAGTAAAATATGTACTGCCCATTTTCATCCATGATAGAGAAAGCTGTGAAATCCTCTCCCATATTCTGTTTCTAGATCAAGTGCTCAGGGTTCCCAGGTTCACCTGGTTCACATCAAAGTAGACTAATTATGTTGAAAAAGCACAGGGTTAATGTAAGTAAACTGTGCACGACTCAGCATGGCTGAAGGGCAGGGTAATTTTAAAATCCAGCATTGTTACTGAAAAATGATCACTCTTATGATCACTTCTGGAGTGTCTTAATGTATGTACATTTTATACACAGTAATTACCTCCTTTTCATTTATCTCTCAATCAAGTCATCATCAGCTTTCACCTGACTTGCTGTTTTAAAAAGAAGATAATGTGACTTTTTAAAATGATTTTATTTTCTTTCATAAATGAGAATACAATGAAGTTTTATTCAAGAAAGCATACTAATTTTTAGCAAAGTCTTAGCAATCACAACTCAAAACAATACTTTGATTTTTGCAAGTCAAAGAAGTAGCAAGTGAAAATTTGAATTCCACTTTCAATTTTTTAAATTACTTGGAATTTAAACTGAAAAGTAGTAAGACATCATCTGTCTTTTAATCCTCATATGTCCGTGAATGGACAACAGACCATAATAGGTAGTAAAAAGCTTTGCATTTCTCATATTGAAATATGTATTTGTACTTCTTTGTAGAAAGAGTTGTGTCTATTTTATTTAAGACAGACTCAATGGGAAAGACACTTATAGTCCCATTCCAGCCCACTTTATCAGTGTGTAAAATGAAGTGGGAAACTTTTTGTCAATTAACTCATTAAGGAAAATAATGGTAAAAGAATAAAAGAGTATCAGTTACTACTGGTAAAGTTTCAACCAAAGTTTGTTTTGAACTTTTTGTTATTCAGGTCAAAGTTGAGTATACTTGTATAATAAAAACAATGTGAAGTAGTTGACTTAAGATTTAAAACTTAACCTACATATAGGATATTTCATGGGAAAGTATTCAATTTTAAAAAAGGAGCAATGCATATATATGGAAACATAGTTTAATGGCTCAAAGTATTAAGTAATGTTACAAAAGCCATTATGTAATATCCATTAGTCATAACATAGTTTTCTCCTTATAGGATTAAAATTTTCAAATTAATACTGAATTAGCATTCTGCCAAATATGGCTTTTAAAAATCCCCTCAGTGAGCAGCAGATTATGTAAGAAATAGGGAAACAAGGAGTTTGTAATTTTAGCCATTATTTATGTAGCAATATATAGTACAGTGAATGCTTTGCAAATGTTATCTCTCATGGAGTGGCTCTTTATTCTTCTCGGGAGACACTCACTCGGAGAGATTTAGTCAACTGTTACTGAAACAAAGTGCGCAAGTGTACTAGTCTCCAAATCCGTGCTCCTTCTACTTTGCCTCACGTGACTGAGGTAGCACGAGAGGTAATGGCAGTGCTAATGATGAAGATGATGATAAAAAGGAACTTATCTCTCAAGGATTCTCTACAAATTAGGGAATTTTAAAAATGATATAATAAATTACAATGGTAGAACACAAAGCAATAGTAATAGAGTTTTGAAACAAATTAATTTGTAGTAATTTAGATATCATGACATTTCTTAGAAGGGTAGTTTAAGGCCAGAGAGATGGCTCAGTAGAATAAGCGCTTGCCTGGCAAGTGCAAGCTCCTGAGTTCAATCCCCAGTACCACAAAAGGAGAAGGAGAAGGAGAAGGAGAAGGAGAAGGAGAAGGAGAAGGAGAAGGAGAAGGAGAAGGAGAAGGAGAAGGAGAAGGAGAAGGAGAAGGAGAAGGAGAAGGAGAAGGAGAAGGAGGGGAAGGAGGGGAAGGAGGGGAAGGAGAGGAAGCTGCATAATGTATAACTTAACACAAGGATAGGTTCAGGAGAAAAACAGAGAAAGGAAGTGCTAGGAAATAGTTTTCTGGAGGTAAACGATTCAGAAGAAAGATGAAAGACAATAGATGATAATGAGAAACCTGATATGGTAGAAGTTCTTGAGTTCTGTTAATTTTGTTTTATGCTTTGGAGACAGAACATGAGGTCTTCCCACTTAGCCTTCTTCATATTTTTATATATGATAAATATTTTAAAATTAAAATTTATTAGCACCCATATGCAGTACACAATGTTTAAATTTCTCTTGGGAACTGACACAGAGACGTGCTAGTTCCCTAAGTTGCACAGGCTGGATTTTAAATTCAGATCGCTCCAACTCAGCCTTCCAGAATCAGCATTCTGCTAGGGTTTCAGGTGGATGTCACCACTCAGTTAAAACAATTAAAGCACTAAACATAAGGCACCAGTGACTTGTCTAGGAAGCAGCTTAAAGAGCTGGCTAGAAATATGTTGAGGAAGAATTTATGGCTGTACGCTTAGAATTTTGTGATCAGCCACCTACAGGCTAATTCTGAGGCTTGTTGGTGACTAAGTGAAGAAGGACCTACCCAAAAGCTGAGATGGAGCCGTGAGCGATGGCAGGTGCATGCCCAAGGCAAGTAGAGGAACAGAAGTGTGGGCCTCTTGAGTTGACAAAAAGGATACTGTTCAATAATAGTGTCTTTAGAGGTTAAAAATATGGTTACCGATAGATTTAAGGGGAAAAACTAGAAGCAAAAGCAAGATTTTAGAGACAGAAATTTAGAGTGGAGAAATTAGATGTAGAGTAAGAGAATCATTTCTGATGTTGGGCCAGACATTGAACAGGAAAGCAGGCTAAAGTAGGAGTGTTCCAGTGACTGAAACACATGTTGAAATTTCTACTAGGATTCAAAACTTTCTTTGGAAATTGGAAAAGTCAAAAAGATAAATCACAAACTGTATGTGGATATATTAGCTATAATCTATTAGAAATGGATGTGGATTGTTTTATAGTAAAGACATTCTGTTATGTTAAGTATGACTCAAAGCATTAAATGTTACACATAACAGATAAGAAAAAGATACCGGTTATTGTGGATAAGTTTCAAACTAAAACAACCCACAATTCATTTGGTGCTTTGAATCAGAACTCATTTATTTCTG
>NW_004524666.1:435059-444041 GCF_000260255.1 Octodon degus
GTACTACTAAAATTACATCTCCTTGAGACAAGAAATGCTACTGTTTCCTGTCTCATTCTGATGTAAAAACTTCTCCTCTTTCATATTAGTTCTTGGGGATTCGATGCATTTGTATTGCATGATTAGTAAAACTACTGCACATAAATTTATAAAATTAAAATATTAAACCATTTAGAGTTAACATGTTAGTAAAGTATCTGTATTTGATAACTTAGAGGAATACAAAATATTGCATGCTCAGAGGTGCATGCAAAAGTATTTTTCATAATTATTTAAAATTTATAATTGAACTGTTAAAAGTAAAGGCTATATTTTAGAAAATGATAGAAAACTTGTAATATATGTCTTAATGGTTTACATATAATTATGTTTCATTATTTATTTTTGGTTTTCCCAAGCTTAATTTTTATTTTTGAAACTTTTGTTTCATTATTTTTTATATTTAAATAAAATCCAGAAAATTATTACATCATGCCTATTATTTGAAACAAATGATTTACATTGACTGATATTTTTGAATACTTTTTAAGCTTTAAGTTAATGAGTACAACTAAATGGCCTGAATTTGAACAATTGATGATGTATAGTGTAAAAAGAAAAAATACATATCTTCACTGGTGGTGTAATTATTACCCACTATGAAGAAATTCATTTAATGACTGCATTAAAAACCTAAAAAAGTGAAAACTTGTTGTTAAATTACAAATATTGTTTATATATAAATGCATTTTATTAAATATTTATCATTATACAAAAATTAATTATTGTTGTGTTCATAAGCTACTTCCTGAAGTGAGAATAAATAAGTACATATCAAAAGAAAATTAGTTTACCAGTACATACTCTTAATAGACATCTTAAGTAAATCTAACTTGAAATAATTTTTGTCTTATAAAGTTATGAACATGTGTATGAACAATGCAAAGTAATCTAAGTTTGTGGCATCTCTTTGTAAATAAGTATAAAATAAAGAGTTAATAGTTCTATTTTCCCTTTCCTACATTTTGGTGCAAGGTAAGGATTCCAATTTTCTTCTGTTAGTCTTCTAGTATGCTTGGAAGACAATACTGAAGTTCTTTCAAAATAAGAATATCAGATGGAAAACTGTCATATGTGATAAGATTTACCTTTCAAGGAGCCTTAGTAATAAAATTCCCCCAGAAAAACTGCTAGTCATTTATTAAAGAGTAGTCTTTAGTGTTCAGAGTCTGGAGTAAGTTATCCTCATAATAAATGTCAGGCCACATGACGTATTGCTTTTTAAATTTTGATACTAATTTTAATAATGAAATATTCTTTTTGAAAATTTATATTTCCTGTAGTAGTCAGATACCTTTGAGAATCTGTATGTTTGCAAGATGAATTTTTACCTCTGTAAAAGAAATTAGACATAAGGGGTTTGGGGATCTCTAGGAAGACAATGAGTAACCAAAGCAAAGAAAAATTCAAATCCACATTTGCCTTGCCACATAACTACTTCACTGCTGGTGGATACATGAAAGAGGAACCCATAGCCCGTGGCTGATGCCCAGCTCCCAGGAATTAGTGGGATGTAGTGCTGGACATGGCGTTACCTTGGGTACATGACAGTCAGCCCCGAACCAGGCTCTGATTCCCAAGCCTAGGAGGTATTGCACTGAGTCACTGGGCGAGACACGAACTTGTGGTAATTGGGCCATTTTTGTTAAATGACTCCACAATTCTCTTCTTTCCTGGTCTTGTTTGATTTTATTGGTGTTGTCGTTTGAAAAAATAAAAATAAAAAAGTCTAACAGGCAGCCAGAGCTGCTGATCGTCTTGGGAGTGTTTTAGAGTTTCAGTGTCCAAGTGTGTGTCTAACAGGGCGTAGGAGCAACTACATCAGAAAGGTACTTTTCTATTCTTTTGTTTGTTTGTTTGTTTTTTGTTTTTTTCCTCTTTGCAGAATGGTAGGCAGAGTCTGGAGCTGGAGTTGGCTGTCATGTCCAAGTCTATCTGCTTTTAAAATTGTGTTTGTCTATTTGAAACTGCAAGGATAAGATGAACTGCAGCATAAGATGGGCTATTTGGCTATTTTGATCTACAGCAGTCATGATATCATTTATCTGTCAGTTTGAACATGAATATCTTGTTTCAATATGCATTTTATCTAACGAGATTATATCACTGTGTCAGTGATTTTATCAAAGACAGGACTATGAAACAAATCAGTAAAGAGTCCATCTTTGCTACATCCATTTTACTCAGACCTTCTTAAAAATTGAGAACTCTCTAGCTCATGCTTTTTTGATTATAGATTTAAAATGTTTAAAAGTGGATGTTAATGGATTTTATATATACATCTAAAATTTCAGTGTACAATCTAATGAAAAGCCTCATATTTTGATATCTTCATTTCACCAGTAAGACTGTAAGTAACATAAAACTATAATTAAATTTAATTAATAGACCAAAAATTTAAATTATGATTATATTATATCATGTTAATGAATTAAAATTCAAAAAGATCAAACTATTATCAAATTTTCATATCCTATTCTCTTATTAATACTATGGGCAGGCAACTCCAGCCATGTATTGTGATGTATTTATGAAATATTTATTTTCATACAAAAATGAACCGGGTACAATTTAGCTAGTTTCTCTTTTCCTAATTTAATTGCAGTTAACCATAGTGACGGGAGATATTTGTTTATACACATTTAAGTTATTTACTACTGTAGTCTAAAATAAACACATTCCTGCTAGAAACATGGATGACTGAAATTTTCCTATTATTATACAGCATTACTTTCTGAAAGGAAATAGAGAACATGTTTGATCTACAGGCACAAGAAAAATGACACTTGACATAAAGCTTGTTCAGAAACAAATCTGAACATATGTTCAATCATTTTCTCAGAAACCCACATAAATGACAAGGGTAGAAGTGAATATCCAAGTGGTAGGTAGACTGTGGAGTTTCTTTTTCTTCTCTTCCAATGCTACCTTTATAAACAATTGTTACTCGTTCCTGCATAACTGGTACCTCACACCATGTAGACCCAAACTACAGTCTCCTGTCACTATACTTAAACAGACACAAGGGGTCTAAGAGGTCATCAATTACCTGAATTTAGTCTCTGTTCTTCCAGCGGTTGTTGCTTGCTTATCAAAGCAAAGTGAGAATCGATGACCTGAGGTCTTGTTA
The DNA here is from genome assembly GCF_000260255.1 of Octodon degus. NCBI lineage: Eukaryota > Metazoa > Chordata > Mammalia > Rodentia > Octodontidae > Octodon > Octodon degus. Next base: position 438,229 of record NW_004524666.1, read on the forward strand.
CACAGTGATTCCATTCTGCCAGCTATCACCAGAAGTATCTGATTGCTGATCAAATTCTCTGTATTCGTTTCACTTCTCCCCCCATCTCTGTTAGGTTCTGAGCTCATGCCTAAAGCACTCTCCACCAGGATAGTGGGAGGCATTTGGTGGTTTTTCACACTTATCATCATTTCTTCGTATACTGCTAACTTAGCCGCCTTCCTGACAGTGGAACGCATGGAATCCCCTATTGATTCTGCTGATGATTTAGCTAAACAAACGAAGATAGAGTATGGAGCTGTGGAAGATGGTGCCACCATGACGTTTTTCAAGGTAAGTCCTCCTCCTACCTACACTTTATGCATTCAGATGTAATGTAGAAGTGACTCTTCTTCAATTCACAAACATAAGGGTGAAGCAATGCCATTATTTATGCAGAATAATTAAAAGGTTATTACTCAAAAAATAGAGATCCTACAACTGAATATATGCTCATAGGCAAAAATTATCTTAGTGTTTGAAAATGTTAAGCTTTGCATTACAAATATCGTATTCTTATTGTTAAGAAAATGTACCCAAAATGAACATTTTTTTTCCATAAGAAGTTTTGATTTTGAATGAAAAATTAATATTTCTTTAAAAAACTGAATAGTAATATTTTCAAATACTGTAAGGCTCATATTTCCAATATAAAAATGTATATTTAAGAATGTTTCTGATGTGTAAGCTTCTTTCTGTTGAAATAAGGCATAGTATATGTGCTAAGGAAGCAATTAGTGCTTATTAACCATGTATTTATCCATCTGATAATCTACAAGTCACAGGTTTAAAAATGGGACACACTGCTGAATGCCAGTGGTTTCCATGGGAACAGACTTGTGTAACTTTCACATAGGAAGGGTGCCTGCATGAAGTTTCTAAAATACAGAATTCATCGCTCTCCTTTTAGTCCTTTCTTTTCCTTTTCCTGCTTATTTCATTGGGGCAAAGTTCATCAGAGAGGGAGACTTCAGTGTTCTTTTCCAGTCTTTGTAGTTTGGGCAGGCTATTATACATTAGTTCCCTTCAATAAATGTAGCTGACAGTTCAAGCATGCTCAACACTAGAATTTTTTTCAAATAATTGGCTCAACCTATAAAATAAACTCTTTTCTCAAGTACTTATCAAGTGCCTGGTATGTGTAATCAGCATTGATTGTCGGGTATTCTATTGCAAACATAATCCAATTATGACTTTCTAGAACATCATGGTTTAGTTGGAGACAGAAGAAAAAATCAACTTCATAAAACTTGACTTCATATGATTTAAAAATTGCAATTTGCAAAATTATACAATTTTCTTTGCAAAACTTCTTCTATAACTTAGTCTGCTTTTCAGAAACGTTCTTAAAGACATCAGTTTTTTAAGGAATGAGGGTAATTTTATATTAGTTAATGCCATATCATTTAAAAATGTATAAATTTTCAATGTGAATATGTCTTATGACCTGGTTAGAAATTAAATGAATATTTTACATTTAATTGGAATGTAATTATTCTTAGTGAAATATATTGAATAACTAAAAGTGATTAGTTCATTACGGTAACATTTAACTATATGAAATATAAAGCATCACATCTTCCTAAATAAGAACTTAGAATTATTAAAAACTATTTTAAAACTTTTTGAGGGGCTGAGGAGATGGCTCAGTAGAATAAGCACTTGCCTGGCAAGCACAAGGGCCTGAGTTCAATCCCCAGTTCTGCCAAAAAAATAAAAAAATTTAAAAAAAATAAAACTTTTTGAGATTTTGTTTTAAAGAAATTATCTGTCTAAAATCCTAAATGCAGGTTATTCATATCCAAAACTTAGCATACACTGAATATGTGATACATTTAAATTATGATAGTATTAAAGAGACTTTTCTAATTGAGTTTTTGAACTAACACCAAAAATGCCTAACAGAGTGATTTAACCCCGGAAATGTCCACGTATTTGTTACAAAACTTCCAAGACTGCATTTCACTTTTATTTTACAGAAGACTTAAATAATCTTCTTTCAAACCTTTGATTAAGATCAAGGCTCATCTTGGTAAAACCAATTCCAAAACAGCCATCTCTTTTATATCATGATGTCATTATTTTCTTCTATAAGCTTATCTTATTTTTTGTCTTTGCAATGTTTTGGTCAGTTTTTTCTCTTCAGCTGCTCTCTGTGGTGTCATTCTTGTCTGCTGCCTGTGCTTCTCCTTGCCAGGCTTTTGTTCCTCCCCTTTCAGGTCTTGTTTTTCTCCCTAGCATACAACGGTGTTTCTAGTACCTGAAACAACTTGATGTTTCCAAAGCAGAGGCTTCCATTAGATTTGCAGCCTTATGAAGCGTGCAGTAGCTATAATAAAAACATGCAGGGACAAGCACTTACGCTACTAACCTCCTTATATGCTGAATTATTAGTTGAAATAAAAAATAATTAAAGCATACAGAATACGTTAAATATTGGTTTTTCTTCGGGTATTGGTGTAGATTTAATTCTAACTTTATACTATGACTTGTTCAACCATGGAGTTGCGCCATCTATGGCACGAAATAAAAAATGTGGTGGTATCAGCTCTAGTATAAATTGAAATAAGTTGATGCTCATGTTTGAAAATTTACAGTGAGCTGGAAATGGTTGTATATTGTCTATTTGTATTTAGTTTTATTCTTTTCTTTTTAATTAACAATTACACATACAAACACTCTGGGAAGTATCCCTAAGGCACTGGCTTCTAAAGGAATTTTCATCATGTTTTTACTAATATAACAAGACCCTGCTGTTAACTAATTACTTCAGAACGCTCACTTCCAGAAAATCATATTTTTTAAATGATGCAGTTTTCTTACTATAAGCAAGAAGTGTTGGCTCAAGTTACCTGATTTTAAATGTGATAAATCCTAAGCTTCGCTGAGATCCCAAAAGAGTTACAAAGCTGTTGTACAATATTGAATAATTGTAATATCAAAGCTTTGTTTGATTTTATTTATTGAATATATATATATATATATATATATATACATATATATATTCAATATATATGCTTTCCTACAGTGCTTGTACACTGTAGGAAAAGAAAAAAATCTTGTATAAATATTTTATTCCTACATTATTGAGACCTCATGAGATTAATACAAGTTACCTTTGGCCTCTGCAGTTCCAAGTACTTCACGTGGTGGCCATGAGCTTCCAGACGTTTATTAGCACAGGGAAGTGTTTCTCGTGTAGCCTTGGCGGTTCATACCCTTCCAATTTCTTCTCTAAGGGCTGGCAGCATAGTGGATTTTCTGTTATATGCAGCATCCTTCAGGGTCTCACATTCAGGGATAACATCATATGATGAAAAACATCATACTGTCCTTTTTTTCCTGAAGCTTGTGTGTGCATTTTTGGTGACACAACGTATTATTTTCAGGAAGAGTTCTTCCTTCCTTTATCCTTTACCTATTGTATTCTAGACACATTCTCTTCAGGAATAAACAGAAAGCTATGACTGGAAAAATAATTCAAAATCAGTGTGAAGGTGATTCTCTAGTATTATCCCGTGAAAATGACGTACAATTGTATGGCATCACCAATATGTTCTCTATTGTATTTAGATAATAAATAAATGATTGCTCAAGAATTTTACTGAAAAATGTTAAAGGAAAAATCACAGCCTCCTTATGGAATGTGAAACTTTCATGTATTACAAGGAAAATATCCTTCCAGGGTGTACCACTGTGCAAAATGTTACCAAGCAATGAGCAGGTTCTTTCCTCCTTGAAATATACAGATTAGGAGAATGACTACATATAGATGAGCAGATCGGTAATGATTCAGCTACAGCCCGTAGCATTATGGCTTATTCTGAGAACCCTTTCTGCCTGGAAGATAGTCATGTTTTTAAAAATGTTGCTGAATAAGCTTTTTGCTATGAAACCCGTGACCTGGGAATTCACTCTCTACATTTGTTCTGTCTGAAAGTTCTGACTTTGCCACATGTACTGGTCTATTCTCTTCATCTAAGCAGGATGGTATCAGAGGACTCAAGTGTTCTTAGTATGCTTCATAAAATGCTGAAATATATTTTTTAAAAATGGGAATGATACCAAATTTCTAATGTTAATAGCCTATCTCTTTTAAAACATAGTCTGGGGGCCGGGGAGATGGCTCAGCAGAATAAGCACTTCCCTGGCAAGTGCAAGGGCCTGAGTTCAATCCCTGGTTAAAAAAAAAAAAAAAAAAAAAAAAAACATAGTCTGTATTTTAGAATAGCTGATAGAAACAAAATGAAGTTCTTTGCATTGTAGAATCTGAGAAATGAGAATGTCACTTTAGACTCAACAAGTATCTGAATTTAGATAGGACACAGTCTATAAACCTGATCCTGTCATCTACAAGCTGAAAAAATAAAGGGAAATACTAACATGTCTTCTCAATATTAAAGGGAAGCTTTATGCAGTAAGAAAGGCATTTCGCAAAAGTCTGATAGATATCATGTAAAAGCCTCACTAAATTATATGATTGATTAGGAAACTTCCTGATTTACAATGATTTGATTTGATTTTAGTTTTATTTATTTATTTTTAAAATTTTTTTGCAGTACTGGGGATTGATCTCAGAAACTTGTGCTTGCCAAGCAAGCACTTATTCTACTGAGCTATCTTCCTGGCCCTACAATGATTTTAAATATGGTAAAATAAGTTATTTTTATGTGACATTCAGCAGAGTATTTTTAAATATATTCAAAATGTGATTCACAACATATATATCTAATTCAATTGCTTCATTCTTCTGATTATTCTTGTCATAAGGAGGAAATAATTTGACCAATTATGAAAAAAGGTGAATCCCTTTTTAGAAACTACTTTTTAAACTAAGTATTTTGAATTATATAAAGATGCAATTAGCAGTTCTTTTGGAAATGTATGAAAAATCTCTGAAGAAGGGAATGTTTTGAATTATTTAATATAATATATACCCTTAATTTTAACTGAAAAATTATTGTGTCCTAGTTTATCTAGTATCACCATGTACTTTATGCCTCCATTTGTGTGCTTGGATGTAAGAATTTAAATGATTATATAATAAATATTTACTGATTGTATTTTTGTGACAGGAATTGTGTTAAATCCTAGACATAGATCTTACATTTCAAAGCATATCTCAACTTCTACTCATTCCACCATCTCTTCATCTAATCTTTTGTTTTCCCAGTTTTGCACCAATTACTCTCTTCAGTGGCATTGGAGTGATTTGAGCCTTCCTTTTATTTGCTTTAGGATAAAAAAGCTTTTTTGCACACAAAAAGTACATTAAGTCTTATTTTCTCTTCAATTTTCCTCGTGCTTGAAGCTCCAGCCTAGCTGGCTCTTGGTTGTCTTCGTCCTGAACACTTGCACCTCCGCCTCCAGTGCCTGTTCTTCTCCATGGTCCTCAAGTGCCTTCCTTTCCCACCTAACTCTACAGGCCTGTCATACCCATCAGATGTCTGGGAAACTTTCCTGACACCTTTCAAATTAAAATTTACCCACTTTCCATTTGGGTGGTCTTTTTCGCCTATCCTCTCTCTCTTTTCCTCTTTCTTTTTCCTTCCTGGCTTCCTTCCTGCCTTCCTTTTTCTCTCTTTTCATTCATTCTATCCTTCTTTCCATTCTTTTCTTTTTTCTTTCTTTTTATACTTTTTCGCTATATTTATCATTAAAAGATCAACCCATGATGCATTCCTATGATTCCCAGTTTCTGCACTGCACAGCAGGAGGTACAGAATAGAATGAATCACTGTTTTCATTTCCTCTTTTATGTTTAATTCTTTGTACTTTTTTTTTTTTTTTTTTTT
>NW_004524666.1:444141-463147 GCF_000260255.1 Octodon degus
TTTTTGGTCTTTTTGAGAGAGAGAGGGTTTTGCTATGCAGCTCAGGCTGGCCTGGGACTCACTTTCTAGCCCAGACTGGTCTTGAACTCACAGTGAACCTCCTGCCTCAACCTCTCTTGTGCAGGCATTACCGGTGTGTACCACCACACCTAGTTTTGTAGTGAATTTGCAATTTTATTTCGGTTTGTAGTAGTTATATTTGTCATAATATTATATGTAACAAAGAACCAAATATGCTTAGTGGCTAATAACATATATTTTTTACCTCACATGTCTAGTAAACACTTGAGAGCCCAGGACCCTTTCTACATTTTGAATAGATTCAGTTTCTTTAAATCACAATCTAAAATTCTTGGTAAGTTACAATATACATCTCTTTAGACTTAATCACTGTCACTTTTACCTAGAAGGGGAAATTCTTCAAGTATTGCCTTGAAGCAATGTGCTTCATTGGATCTGCTGTTAAAGCCTGAGCGTATGGTGAGACAAAGTGTGAAGTTTCACAGACGTGAGACACTGACTAGACATATTTTTGTTACACAAATATATTGATCCCTCTGTATCATCTTGAAGTGTTGACTGTAATTTGATCAGACTGGATATTTCCGTCTCCAGTCTCTATTTCCTTATTTTTGTTATTATTGTCATTTTATCACTTTGTGGTACAACCTTCACATAGCAAATTCTAACCAACTTATATGCAACATTTTGTCATTTTATTCATTTTATTAGACTACTTTTAGTCTTCAATACTCTATAAGGCTTTATTTACTTAGAGACAGGATCTTGCTATATAGTCCAGGCTGGCCTTGTATTTGCTTACGCATCCCAGATGCCTTTAACTCATGCTGATTCTGTTGCCTGAGCCTCTTGAGTACTGTTTACAGCCTCCCAAGAGCTGGGATTACAGGAGTATACCACCACACCCAGTTTCAATTGCTATCTCAGTGTGCCCCTGGGGCAGGGCCAGCATGTCAGGCCCCAGGGATTGAACCCCTGGTCCCTGCGCCTGCTTGTAGGTGCTTTAATCTGCTGAGTTATTTGGCCAGCCCTAAAGCATACTTTAAAAGTATTATCTTCCCCTATAATCTTAGCCTTTCATCTCCTCAGCTTCCTCTATTGACTTCATTCTTACTTGCCAGGTGTCCCTTAAAGCAATGTGACATAGCGAGGCTTTTCTTTGCCGAGGCATTTTGATAGCTCTTAGCAAATTTTATAGTTATCAATCAGCAAAATAAATGCTGTCATAAATAAAGTTATGTAATGAAAATAATCTACAAAAGGCAGCTTTAGGTAAAAGGTGTGGGTATCTGATTACTTAGAACATTTTGTTTTTTAGTAGACATGTAATAATTTTTATTAAACACATGTATAATTCAATGACATTTCTCCTTTTAATGTTATTGAAAGTCAGTTTATTTGAAGGCTTACGTAACCAAGTTAGAGACACAGGGAAGCGAACAAGTCCATTTGGGGCAGAAAGTATTGCCTTTCAGCATGAAGCAAGGATGGTTCTCTATCTCTGTGTCTTTCTTTTTGTTATATGCATGTGCACAAACACACACATACACACGTCTTTTTCTTGTACTCAAAGTACATTTTAGGTACCAGCTGAGTAGTTTTTGTAGCAATCCTTAATAAGACAGAAAGCAAATAGCATTATGCTCATTTAAAAAATGAAGAAACTGGGCCACAGAGAAGTTAAGTGACTTATTAATTAATAAATCAACATGCAAGTGTCTCATAGTATCACACTAAAAATAACACCTAATAGTATTATGGCATAGAAGAGATTATTCAGACAAGCTACACATTTTAGCTATTTTGGCTCACATGCATGACCTGATATGTTTGATTATATTAAGTTTCTTTTCTTTTTTTTAATTTTATGTACTTGGTACAGGGTCTTAGTACCCAACTCTGACTCATAGTGATTCTGCTGTTTTCAGTCTCCCCAGTGCTGAGATTACAGGCAGGCACCACCATGCCCAGACCTGGTGACAGGATCAGTACACCTGGGGGTGGGGCCAGCATAGCTGGCATGGCCTACAGTACCAGGAACCAAGCCCATGTCCTTGTACTTGCCTAGGCAGGCACTGGCTGCAGAGCTACCACCATGGTCCATATGTATTAAGCTTTTGAATCATCTACATTCAACCATTGGTGCAGGTATAGATACAATGTGTTCTTTGAATTCTCTCAGTTATTCTCATGCTATTTTGGAGATCTCTTGAAGTTAAATTACGCTAGAGTAAAACTTTGAAATAAGAATTGTTAATGTGACATATTGTAATGTTTGTTTAGAGACAAGTGATTAAGCATTAATCACTTAAGCATTAGAAGGACATAAGGAATTATTGACTTGAGGCACAGAAAGTAAAAGAAGTTTTTAGTTTTCAGCATATGCTTAATAAGTTGATTCACAAATATATGCTATAAACAATTTATTTGATTCTGTAAATAATACTCTTCTGTTCGTTTTTTTTTAACCACAGAAGCAGTGCTGGTGATTCAAGTATACTGTATTTACTTACAAAGTTTCAAAAACTACTTAGCACATGGATAAGTACTGTAGAGGTTCTGATCAAATCCCACTGCTATACAGAAAGATTATTAGTAATATGATAATCTGAAATTCTTATGGTGCTTTTTTTTTTGTATTTTTAAAGGGAAGGGTCTACAGGGTGTTTAGGGTCTCACTACTTGATCAGACTCATAGTGATCCACCAGTTTACAGCCTCCCAAGAGCTGACCATCACACTCAGTCTCAATTGCCATCTCAGCTCACCCCAGGGGTGGGGCCAGCATGGCAAGCCAGGGGATTGAACCCCCAGGCCCTGTGTCTGCTTGCAGATGCTTTAATCCACTGAGCTATTTGTCTAGGCCTCTTACGGTGTTCTTTGGCTTATCAATAAGTACAGGAATGTTTTCTCCTCCTATGAGAATTGCCCTGCTTGTTTAGGTATTATTAACTTGCCACATTGTTCTGTTTTAGGTTATTTTTATTTAGAGTCAGTTAAAGAAATGTTATCTCCCTTTTCCTCAAAATAATTTAGGGAAAAAGTTCTCAAATTTCAACATGCAGATACTGTCTCTGTTCTTAGGAGACTAATTCAAAAAAGAAATGTTAGCATGAACATAGCTGTGTGTCTTGGTTAATTTTCTCATTGCTGGGAGAAAATACTTGACCCCCCAAATTAAGGAAGGAATGCTTTAGATAGCTCATAGCTAGTTGAGATTTCAGTCCATACTCAGCTGGTTCCAAGGCAGGCGGCACATGGCAGAGGGCAGCCATTCATGGCAGCAGAAAACAGCAAGAGCACAGAGGAGCAGCAGGTGTGGCAGCTAGCAAGCCTGTCTTCCTCCCTTACATTGTATTCAGACTATATCCACCCCAGGGTGGGTGTAGCACTCCCATGTATAATCCCAGCATTGGATCATGAATTAATCACAAGCTCTAGAAGCCTGCCCCAATGACTGCATGAATCTTTTGGGAGACAACTAGATATAAACCTTAACACTATATTACCAGTAAAGTGTGTAAATTCTGATTTTTTTTAAAAAAATGTATTTGATACAGGGTTTCACTATGGACTCGTAGTGATCCTCTTGTTTTCAGCTTCCCCAGTGCTGTGATTACAGGGTGCAGCACCATGCCCAGACTCGGTGGTAGGCTCAGCATGCCCAGGGGTGGGTCTTGTGAAATCAAACCCTGGTCTTTGTGCTTGCCTAAGCAAGTGCTTAGTCTACTGCGCTATCTTGCTGGCCCTAAATTCTGATTTTTGAAAGGTTGTCAAATAATTTCTGTGTGCATATCATCCTTTATAGATCATTGTCTTGCAAGGCTAAGGGTACTATTTTATCAGACTCCTCACTTAAACAACTTTTTTGTTTGTTTTGTTTTCCATTTATGTATTTGGTACAGGGTCTCACTATTCAGGTCAGACCCATAGTGATCCCCCTGTTTTCAGCCTCCCTGATACTGGGATTACAGGTGTGCATCACTATGTCCAGACTTGGTCGCTGACACAGCACACCCCAGGGGTGGGACCGGCTTGGCATCAGGGATTGGGGATCAAACCCTGGTCCCTGTGATTGCCAAAGCATGCGCTTAGTAAGCTATGTCGCCGGCCCTGAAACAACTTTTTATGAGGACAATGTTCTTTGTTTATGTGAATCTTCTACGACCATTCGACTAGACAACACATGTATCTCATGCAAATAACTTTCCTTTAGGCACTCCTACCATAGTGACACATAAGAAAGTTGATTTTTCTCATTAGTTTTTTTCTGAGCAAGAGAATAATTATCATTTATTGTTCAATAGTTAAATTTAAAAACTAATTGTGTCAGCCTCCTTATTTGTTTTTTCCATTTTAGGGTGGGCTTTTTCTGTCTCTGAAATGCAGGACCTTTAAAACTGAGACATGAAACAGTGAAAAACCTTCTGACTACATTCTTACATTTTACACAACATTGACCAGAGTTGTGTTTATATCTTTTCCAGCAGAGATTTACTGAGAGTAAACAGTCTTTTTCCATCTTCATTTCCAAAAATGTGCCTAGAGAACCCAATAGACAAGCACGAGACCTGCCATGCAGAGCGACGAAGGAAGTTCGATTTCTATTTCTGAGTTTTATGCTAGAGTGAGTCTTCACTCTATTTTTCTATGAGCAAAATTTAAGAAAATGTGTGTTTGAATGGATCTGAAAGTAAATTTTCAAATTTCCTTTTAAATCTTCATTTTAGGTTCTTCTACAGTGAGTTGGGGTCTTTAAGGGGGAAGCTCACAAAGGGATGCCTGGAGTTTTGGAAAGTTTTTTATGTACGACTGTTGTGTTTGGCTGTTGGAGAGTAGGTGAGGGTTGCATACCTTGACATTAAAAAAGTTAAGTGACTTCAAAGCTATTACTTTCATTGACATTAAAGATATGGCACAAGTAAATGTACACTATAGGTTTATACTAAATTAGGTTTTCAGCAAAAGTCTTGAGGTTGGGGCTCATCTAATGTTCTTGCCTGAATTTATTGGTAATTTGGCGAACTACTTACTGCTTTTCTTGTAGTGGAAAAATAACACCAATTTTAACTGATGAGAGTAAATTATTCCACAATTTTCATTTACTCTTTGCTTTTGCTACTTGAAAATTTCTGTATCTCTCAGCAAATACAAGCAAAATATTCCACATAAGAGAGGCTTGTAAAATTCTCTTCTAAGTGGAGTGATGAAAAATCTGACATACTTCAGCTTCCCAAGAAAAAGCTATTGTTGCTAACTTGTTTGTAAGTTAAACATTGAGAAGTAACTGTAGCTATGTAAAATACTTGGCAACTTTACTTTTACTCTTTTGGTTATACATACTGAAGTTTGTACATAATTAGTATTTGTCCACATACTTAGGTGAAACAAAAATCTTTATTTGATAAAACACTAAGGTATTCAAACAATCAATTTAGATGATTGATTAATATGTTTCTGAAATTTTCATCTATTCTAATTGTGTTTTCCATTTCACGTCAATTACCCCTTCTAGACATCTAAAAGAAACAATGAAAAATTTTATAGCCATATGATTTCCTTAACTCTTAGTCGTTTTTCATTTGTTAAAATATTGCAATACTAGTTGTGAGCAATTCAGCATTTTTATTAATAGGCCAAGTGGTAATGATTTCTTTAAATAAGGTCAGTATTTAAAAATTATTACATTTCCATTTGTGTCTAAATTAGTTTTCGTATAAATTAGTCCTGCTTGAAGTGAAAATTTTAGCCAGCTATTTAGTGAGCACTTGGTTTCATTAGCTTAAAAGAGGGGTTTCCATCCAAGGAGGTTTTCTCCCTCTCCCTCTCTCATCTAACACACAATTTATTGTATGTGAGGCTTGATCCTATGTCTATTACAGGGATTTGCATAAGGCCTACAGGAAACCAACACCATTTTACTACATTCCCATTGCAGGAAATAAAATGATGCCTTTGAGCAAAGCCGCTCCATCAGACTCTGGTTTAGCATGCCAAGTTACCACTGTCAATGGCCAAGCAGCAGATGCGAAGGCTAGTTGGCATCAGAGCATATGAGTCAAAGACTTTCCTATGGGAAAGAAAGTGCTTCATTACACTTTATCTATAGCGAGAACATTGGTTCTATCAAGCTGTCTGAAAATTAGAATATGATGGGTTTTATGGCTCCAGCTCTGCCAGAGTGAATTCAATAGTTAAAAAGAAAACATTAACACTATTTTGGGAATTATAAGACCTGATTAGAGTTTTAGTGTATTTAAATTTGGAACAAGTGGCGCCTTTGCTTTCAGAATGTAGCTTCCCTAAAATATAGGAAGGACAGAAGTTTAATCCCTTTCTAATTGTTACGTTTGTGATACATACCAATCCAGCTTGGTACATTTTAATTGAAGAGAAAAGTTATGCATTTGACTGAAGTGTAAAATCTGAGAAACAAGGTTTTAATTGGTTTGGAAAGCAAGTGCCTGGGGTTGCAGCCATTCTAAGTCGCACTGGGGTTCTCCCTCTTCTGTGTCTCTTCTGTTTCTCAGCACCAGGACCTTTCCTGCTGTTTGTCAAGCCAGAAAGGCAGTTCAAACACTGTGCTATACTGCATCAATCATAGGCAAGAAGGGCCCACAGGGGATGGGAGAACGCGAAATTCAGTTAATATAGTGAGATTGAGCTGTTATGTCGAGTGTCAGACAATAGATAATGTTTGTCTCTGTAAGGGTTCGCAGCCACTGGTCAGGTAGCCTCTTGAGGGAAATTCAAGAAGTACGTTATTTTTTGGACACACACACACACACACACACACACACACACACACACAAAATCTAAGTAAATATCAAAACATGCCTTGGCACTTTAAAAGTTCTACTGTTTATGTCTTTGATAAAAATAACTAAAACAAAAATTCCATTTCATGTACAAAGATGGCTAAATAAATACATGATTTGGCACTTTAAAAGCTAACCTTGGGACAAAATCGCAAACTGTTATGTATTACTGCTTTGAGAAGACTATAGTTATTAATATTGTGGTCATGAAAGGTATTTTCGTTATGCTGATTGATGGACTAGTTTTTTCTTTTTTCTTTGTCTTTTTTAAAAGTAATTTTCCAACATTTGAGTATAGCAAAGATATACCTTCCTTTCTGAAACTAGTCATTTAATTATGAGAAGAATGCCATGTAACTTGTAATTTATCAATAATATATTTGGCACTTAATCCTCTTTATTTCTCTTGCTGCTTTTTTGAGGATGGATTTATTCTTTCATTGTACATGCATTTAAAAATATTTAGTATTTTAGTTAGTTGCATTTCCTTTGAGCATGCTTCTCAAAAACTACAGTAGACATAATATTTTATTTTTCATTATTAATCACTAACAGAATATCACACGCTAGTTAGCTTTTTTCTTTGCTTCTATCATAAAGCAAAATGAGTATTTTCTTGCTGCTGCAGTTATCTTCAAAGCCTAGGCTTTAAAAAAAAATACCAAAACACACACACACATACACAGAACTGTTTTTCCCCTGGGAGAAATGAGATGTAAAGTCATGTACTCTTCCGATGTCCGCTCGTTTCAGTTCATCAGACACATTCAGAAGGAGTACAGTTCACAAACTATCCCTATATTTTTTTATCATCTTTCCCTTTAGTCACAGATTAGGAAAGAATGAAAGAAATTTCAAGGTTTTGTAATAGGTATGGATATATACTAACTGAATGCAGTGAATTTCCTCAATCATACTGCTTTTAAAATAAAAGAAGATAAACCTTAAAATAACAAAGCCCTCATGTTCTTAAACTACTTGAAATCTTAAGTATTTTTAATCCATTTTGGTTGTGATATTAGTGTCTGTGGCAACATCTAGAAATTGTTTGTCTAATGCATAATGGAGAACACTCTGATGGACCAGCTAGATTTAGCGAATCCTTAGTAATTTCATAAATAGGAAATTTTCCACATGCTTGAAGGTGTCTGCATGTGTGTGTGCCCACGAACACAAGTATGTTTTGCAAGCACAGAGCATGCTATCCTAATTGGAGTCAAATTGTAGACAATTATATAATTCATTTTTACACTCACCTTCTGTATTAAATCTATTTTAGAGGAATAATAGTTCAATTTAGCAATAAATTATAATTTCACATTTCCTCACAGTATTTGAATACTAGATCTGATTCTGTACACTATAAAACTAGTTGAATTCAATTAAAAGATTTGATTATCTCAAAGGTAGGTGTTTCATTTATTAAATATTGCAATTATAATTAGAAGCTGCACAATACTTCACTTGGTAGGTCCTTTGACTGTTTAGGGGAAATCTATGAGCTTGCGCTTTATTTTACTTTATTACAAAAAATTATAAAATAAAGATCAAAGAATTGCAAAGCAGCAATAATAGTGGATATAACTGATTTGGTGTTATTTTAATGTAATTATTGCATGCATAGATTAAGGGTTAGCATGGATTTATACATCTGCTACTCATGAGGATTGCTTTAATGGCACTGGACTCCTATTTTCTTAAAGGAAAAGTAAGAGTGATAGCATATGTCATCGCTATTGTTTGCATGATCACTGAAAATGTAATAAATTATTGACATCTAGTTGATGTTGGTCTTATTGAAAATAAACTAAATACTAATTTATTTTTACTTTTTATTTATTTATTTTTTTGTATCAGGGATTGAAGTTAGGGCTTGCATTTGCCAGGCAGGGACTTGTGCCACTAAGTTATCTCTCTGGCTCAGATTAAGTTATTTTTCCACAATATGTTATTAAAGAATATGAAATCTGGATTATTCTGTGATACTGCTGAATATGTAAAATATATCAGAAATTTACTTTCATCTATATTAGTCTTATCCTAATAATATTTAGAGAAAAATTGAACTGAAATACAGAAATTTTCATGTACTTCCTGTTTGCCTGCATGTATAGCTTCTGCCATTTTCGACATACAGGTACCACCAGAGTAATGCATTCGTTATAATCGATGAGCCTACATTCGTATATCTTTACTGAGCATCTGTAAGTCACATTATGCCTCACAGTTGGTGTTAAATATTACATTGTTCTGACCACATTTATAACTATTTTGCATTATACCATATGATGGCATACTATACTATATATTATACTCTTATACAAAATTACTAAGCATGACAGTATAATGGTAATTCATATTAGTATCTGTGGTAACCAGTTAGGATTCTTTTTTACAATGCATAGATTTGTTTTGACAAACTCATGATTAGAAATAATTCTTACACAGAAGGAAAAGTCACAGGAAGATCCAAGTGAATATTAACAATTGCAGTGTTAAATAAGATTTCTGTTATTTCTGTCAATATTGCATATGATTCATATGGACTGTAGAGTTCTAAGGAAACAAAAGAAAAAAAGTACTTGAAATCCAACTCACAAAGGCAATTCTTATCATCTACCAGTAACCTCTAGTGTGTTTCTCTACAAGGATATTTTGATCTCACTGTTCTTTCTTGTTTCAGTTTTAAAGCTGTTTGACTTTAATACAGCTACATAAATTATTTTCTTTTTCATAATTAAAAGGTTGTTTTCTTTTCTTTTTGTAGTACCAGGGATTGAACTCAGGACCAAGTGCTTGCCACATAAGCACTTATTTTACTGAGCTATCTCCATAAACTCCCTTTTTTTCAAAGCATTTTTACTATAAATATACATACTTAGAAGAGAAATCCCTTACAACTTAACTACCTAAGCATTGGGATGTTTAATTTTTATATTTATCATTATAAAATATGAAAAATAAAATGTTTTAACCTATTAAATTTGATAAAGATTTTAAATTAAGTTTTAAAGAAAATGAGTACAAATACAAATATCCAAATTATTTTTTTAGCTTTCTTAGTATATCTTACTTTAAGGTAAAAAAGAAAAGGTCATATAAAGGAAATGCACATGAATAATACAGTCCTTCTCAGTTAAAGTACTGCATGAATAAACACTTAGAAGATCTGGAAGCTGCAAATTGGGCTGTACTTCCATTCCCCCAAACCAAGTATAAATGAATAAAAGTATATAGTGGATGGCATTAATGTGACATATTTCATATTTTTATATTAACTTTATTGAGAAAGAAATAGAAATGAGACAGTTTCAAAACAGGTTAGTAGGACAGTTATAGTAATTACTACATTGCATCTTGTTGTCTTCATAGTTGTTAGTCATAGTACAAGATGCAGACATGATATCTTGTCTAAACACTATTAGTTCAAAACTAATTTCTCATTGAACTAAGAGAAAGTAGCTATATGTCTATGCTATTTTGTATATACAGATATATATATTTTTTTTTTTATCACTACAAAGTGATCTTTGCAAAATCATTTGAATGAAAGTAAAAATAGAATTCCAGACCTTGAAGACAACATCGCAGCTAGTAAAAAGGTAAGGAAAGATCTTTTAAAAACAATTAGGATGCAGGAAAAAATAATTCAATATCTGAAAGAGGATGCAAAGATGAACAACATGAGACTAATAAGCATTAACAAGAAAGAAGGAGTCAATTCACGTGATGTAAAAAGAGTTTGGGCAGAAGTAATAGCAGAAAACTTCCCAAATATGGGAAAACAATCTGACATTCAGTTAACCAAACATATAGAACTCCAAATAACATCAACCCAATTAAAAACACACCTAGACATATAAATATATAACTGAATGTGATGTATTTCATGATTGTCCTAATCAATATTGCCTGCATTATCTCTTTTTTCAATAAAAATACCAAAGTTCTACTTTTCAGTAAGTTTCAAGGAACAGTACATTGTTCCCAGCTGCAGTTACCGTGCTGTACCTCACTGTCCAGCACTTATATTTGTTCCCTCTGACCACTATCGTTATACTACCCCTCACCCTCTGGAAACCAGCTTGCTGCATTGTCTCTCATGTGATCTTAGTCAGAACCCTGAGAAGCATTTGTTTCCCTAAACTAAGTTCCATGGTTGTAGAATGACATGAGTGAGGCCATGCAGTATCTGTGTTTGTGTCTATGTTATTACATTAGCATAATGTCCTCATGTTCATCCACTTTGTTGTAGCAGCAGGATGTGTTGCATTTTCAAAGCTGAATGATGTTCCGTTATTTTTATACATGCACGTTTGCTTTATGCAGCTGATGAATGTTGAAGCTGCTGCTGTATCTTAGTGACTGTACATAGTGCTGCTAAAAACATGCTAGTCTTTCCATTTTGTGGTGGAGAAACATCATCTACATGCGTGCATCTTCCCTATAGGTGGCTACCATTCAGTATACTTGGATTACAATTCAGTTTCTTATTTTATTTTATTTTGGAAAGAAGAATTGTTTTTATTTATTACTATTTTAAATTTATTGAAAATAGAAATTCAGTCTTTACTTCTAAGACTGCCATGGATCACCATGGATCAGTGAACAATGCCCACCTCCCTCACTAAATGCCATAGTGCCTTGTCCCGTTGATACTGTCTAGGAGTCATGTGGAAGTGTATGCAGTACATGCATGGCACCTTTTCTCAAAGGGAAGTCGTAAGTTCTACGCCCCTTGTCACAGTGATGCTAAGTTCCTGTTGGGCATGTTGTAAACAGAGAAGCCATTCTTCAAGCCACCTGCTCTGAGGAGGTCCACCAGTTCCTTTTAAAATGCTACCCAGGATGTATTAGCACATTATTTTTATCATAACAGAAGACTTTGAATGTGTTAAGGTTTTTTGTTTGTCTGTTTTCTTCTTTTGTTTTATTTTTCTTCTTTTGTTTGTTTTGGTTAGGTTCATTTGGTTTGATTTGGTTGGTTTAATTTGGTTTGAGATATCTCTATGCTTAAACTCAGGACTGCTTCAAACTCCTGGTTTAAGTAACTCTCTCGCCTTACTGTCTCATCTCTAAGTAATCTTGTACAGATATTTTCATTTTATTAGTTTTCTCTTTGCATGGTAAAAACTAAGTTACAGTCTGAATCTAACAAATAGAACCTAACTGAGGAAACTAAAAATCCATATTGTCATAGTAGATTTAAGTAAGAAACTTCATCATTCTGGAGAACAAGTGAGGTTAAAAGCTATCTTTAGATCTATCTGGTGCCTTCAACTTTGAGATATTGTATTTTGGAAAGTATTTCTCAATTTGATGATCACAAGCAGTTGATTTTTAAACTGATGTAAGCTTTTAAATATAGTGTTACACCGCAGTGGATGAAAAATATTTCTGATATGTTCTATCTTTTCAGCATTGTCACAGAGTAATCCAGAATGTCTCTTTCTCAGTCGTCATAGTCATCATAGGAATGAGGTGATGAGGAGGGTGATGATGATCATAGATTCTTTCTTGTATGATAGGAAAGACAATGGGGCAATTTATTTATGTGGGGAAAACTCCCATAAAAGTCTCTGAATGACCAGCAAAAGTTCTTCCTAAGAAACCAAGAAAACTAGCATGAGCAAGGGAAAGCCTTCAAAGTTTAGACGGAGATTTGCCTTTAAAGTTACCGGAAAACTAATGTTGGTGGAGATGTAAGGATGTGGGCATCACAGCAGGTGACTTTTGCCTTCACAAAACAGCTGTGAGCAACGTTAGTGATTCCACCATGCATTTTCCGAGCTGCCCTTTCTTTGCAAGCCAATCACTGCAAGCCTTAGCTTCCATTCCTTGCTACACTGATGAGCAATCGCATGGAAAATTTCTCCACCAAAGGAAAAAAAATTATGTTCAAAACCAAAAGTTCTGACTAAATGATGCTCATACCCCTTTTCTGCACTGTTGATAGGCGTGCACTCCCTGTCAGGTCCTTGTCCACTCATCTTATGCTCAGATTTCCTTTCTAATCTCGTCTCACTGTGTTCCTGCTGTGTGCTAAAAACGAGGTTCAGTGAGTTTTACGAATCCTTAGAAAAACACCAAGTACTGCCATTTGGCCCCTTGCTTTACATCTTGCGTCTCTGTCCTTTTCTGTGGATTTGAGACACATCCATGAACTGCATCGGAAACATTTGGCTTAAAATTTCATCAGGTTTGTTTTACTACATCAGGCTAAGATAAGAAGTGATATTGCTTTATTAATTACGGCTTCTAATGAAATACGTGTGAGTGCCGAGCACCTGAAATGTGAATAACATACCCAAGGAATTAAATTTCAATTTTATTTGATTAAACTTAAGTCAATTGAAAGTTATAACAGAAGCAATGAAAGGTATATTGCCATGAAACTCAAAGTACACTTCAGATTAATCTTTGAATTCTATTATATACAGTAGCAAGCACATGTGTCTTTCCTCGTATGACACACATATGCCTAGGGGTCCGGTCAGAGGAAGTGGGTTGATTTTTCTTAATGATTTTTTCTGTGTGCTGAGCAAATTATTCTATGTTTATTTGCATATTTTATACAGAAGCCCTGCATTGCAATGATAACAATGTCAAATACATCTGGTAAATCCGTTGAAAGACATACTATTTTGATCAAAATCTAATTAAATATTTTCCTTTATTAAAATAATATGATGAATTTTTAAATTTAAAATGAAAACATAGGTATGAAGTTATAGTTAATAGAAAAAATTCTTTCTGGAATGTGGCAAAAGTATAGTGACCATAGATAAAGATAATGTGCAGTGTTTTTCTAAACACTTGTAAAGGAAGAATCTTAATGTTTTCATCGTAAACTTGATAAATGCAGATGAAGGCTGAACATTTAAGCTAATTTAAACAGTTTGAATGTATACATATATCAAAATATTGTCAGTACCCAATAAACATACAATTTCTTGTTTTTACATAGTAATATTTAAATGAAAAGATTTTTATAATTTTGGATGATGTAGTTCAGCCTTCAAATTTATTTCTGTGATGAGATAAGTGAAGGTGTATTATTAGAGCCAAATTAATAGGAATGTATAAGGTAGAACTCAATGGACACAGTAAATAATGAGTCTGAATAAATATTTATTACAGGGGCTGGGGAAATAGCTCAATAGAATAAGCACTTACCAGGCAAGCACAAGGGCTTGAGTCCAATCCCTGGTTAAGCCAAAAGAATAAAAAAAAAAAAAAAAGAAAAAGAAAAAAAAGAAAGGAAAAAAAGATTTATTATGAATTTCAGCATTAAAAGGAATTGTGACTTTCTGTTGGAACGTGGATTGGAACGTGGATTGTTTTGGTTGTATCAGATGATAGCTAAAGATATTAAATTGATCATTACAATGATGTATTCTAAGAAAATGCATGATAAATTTAACAATTTTGTAGTGATATGAGACAAAAGCCTAACATCCAAAGGGAGCAAGAGAGGTGGTGGTGGAGGCGGCGCAGCACAGAAGCAGACGTAAGGAGGAGGGGAGCCTTTATTAACGTGAGGACAAGGAGAGTATTGAGGGCTGGGAGATGGGCAGAGCCTCTGACCAGAGACTGGGAGGATGACACTTCATGGGCTTTTGCTAAGGGCGGAGTTTGAGGGGCAGGGCCAATGACACACAAGGAGCTGACTGGAGGCTCCCCTTGAATGGGCGGGAAAGATAAGAGGAAGTTATATCCAGGGCTGGAGTGGAGAAGGAGGAGGATGTGGTCACTGGGCATATAAAACGTTGTTTTGGGGATTCAGCCCTGTTGGATCATGGCCATGGTAATCTAACAGTCTGTAGTAGGGCCAGAACCCATCAGTGTTTTGCTTGTACCAGGAATCAAACTCCTGACATTGCCCTTGCCAGGCAAGTTCTCATGCCACTGAGCTGTGTGCCCTGCCTTGGAACCCATCAGTGGAAGGTCACAGATAACAGGATTTGCTGAGGAACCCTATCTGTTCTTTGATCCTTCATCTGGGATTGGCTATAAATGCCAGAAGGCAATAGAGATAGTAGTTTGTTTACACCAAATTAGTAATGCACATTTCTTAGCATGTTTGTGGTCCTCAATAAATGTGAGAAGTATCAGTGGCTCAGGACTCATCTAGAGCAAGATTAATCTCAGGAGCCCTCTGGCTATACAAATCCAGTCGTCCCACAACATGGAAGCATGGGAGACAGCTGCTTTACATTACTGAAAGAATCAAGAAAGGCAGTTGTGGGTGGGCCAGATAGCTTAGCAGACAAAAGCTCCTGCTTAGGCAGCGGCTGGAGGTCCCCCACCCCTTCATGTGGTACGTGCCTGTAATCTCCACAGTTAGGAGCCTGAAAACAGGAAGATCACTACGAGTCAGATCTACGTAGTGAGACCCTGTAGAACCTGCTGACCCTGCAGACCCTATACCAAATACATTTTAAAAAAAACAAAAGACAGTTGACTGAAATTAAAGTCAAATTATATTAAAATTTAAAATAATTGTAACAGGATCTGAGCTTTTAGCTTTGAGTTACTAGATAAAAAAAATGAATTCTTAATCAGAGCAAAGCATTTTGATGCAGAAAAATAAAACAAATTATTTCAGTTGTGGAAATTTTGTTACCAGCTTGCAACAATCATTTAAAAAGGAATATTTTACAATGATAAAATATCTTCAATTAATCCACCAAATAAATGTCAATAGTATACAAGAACCATCTAAGAACAGTAAATTCAATTTATAGAATTTTTAAAAAGTTAAAGTACTTTTAAAATTTAGAAAATTATACAATGTGATTCTGTATTCATCTCATATTTGGATACATTTTTACTCAAGGACATTAAAATCATTTGAACTAAGAGATAATGACATAGGTTTTCTGCTTTTTACAGCTATTAAAATAATTTCAGCTTTATGAAGAAAATTTAGTTTATGTCATTTATACTTACCGTGATAACTGCTCCAATCTATATTAAATAAGAAAATCTAGGTTAGAAGAATCGTAAAATAACGACAATGCTTCCTTTATGTGCTTATTTCATTTGATTAAACTGAAATTGTTCGTTCTCAGTTTTCTGAAGCAAACCCTGATCAGTGACAGACACAGTCTTAATTTCATCATATTATGGATCAATATGATATGATGTAGCACCTAGTTTATAGAACTATTTAAACATTAGAAAACCAAATGTGATGTGCAGTGTCTTTTTTCTTTCTTTCTTTCTTTCTTTCTTTCTTTCTTTCTTTCTTTCTTTCTTTCTTTCTTCCTTTCTTTTTTGTTCCTTTGCTGTCATTTTGCTTTTTTGTTTTTGTCCGAAAGGCTCTCTAGCTGAATCCAAAAGATAATACAAAGATTTATTGTGCATCTAATTGCAACTCAAAATAATCAGGAAATTAGAAAAATGATTGCCAAATATTTAATACTAAGAAATAAAATGGAAATATTTATTTATTTGTTATTAATTTCATATAAGCCAAAAACAAGCTGAAGTTGAATGTTTAATGAAACGAAAAGCAAACTGTTTTTGATCTTAGTGACAGCTATGATATGTTATATGAACATTTTCATTATAAAATCTATGAAAACAATTTTGTACATTTACTCAAAGATTTGTAGGTTGCCTTTGTTTGCTAATTGAACTTTTAGGAAAGCAAGTTTTTGGTATATTTTCATGTTCAGAATAGTTCAGCCACTTGGAACAAGACATCTGCATAATTTAGGCCCCAGTGCTGAAGAGAATTTGTATTCTCTATTATTAGAGGGACACTGTCTTCCTAAATAAATATAGTTCAGAGGGATGTATGCATGTTAGGCATTTGCTGCTGGTAATACTGGCAGGAAGCTTTTTAAAGGATTTACATCTTAAAAGGGAGAAAGAATTTACAATTATAAGTTGTCTAACGTAAGTGCTCTAAGAATAGGGAGGTTAGGAGCTGGGAATAAAGAAGCTTTTTAAAAGGAAATCCAAAATATCTTCATCATTTCAACCTAAAACTCTTTAGCAATCTTGAAGGGCTTTTTTTTTTTTTTTATCCTTTTAAATTTTATTTATTTATTTATTCATTTTGTATGTGGCCAGCTCAACCCACCAGGGGGTGGGGCTGGCTGGTATGTGGTGCTGGGGGATTGAACCGCGGTCTCTGTGCTTTGCTTGACTTAGTTTGTTCTAACTAGGTGCCTCAGACCACTGAGCCATCTCACCAGTCCCTGAATATGTCCTTTTAATGGATTTGGTACAGCGTTTCCCTGTGCAGCTCAGACTCAGTGATCCTCCTGTCTCCGCCTTCCCAGCACTGGGATTACAGGTGTGTGCTACCATGCCCAGTCTTGGTGGATGGCTCAGCTCAACAGGATTGGGGAGCTGCGGCAGGCATTTAGTCCGCTGAGCTCTCGACACCGGCCTTCGGATACTATTCTTGTTGGCTTTGTTTTGTTATGTGTTTATTTTTTATGTTTTGTTTTGTTTTTGTTTTTTTGCAGAACCAGGGATTGACCTCAGGCCCTTGTGCTTGCCAGGCAAGCGCTTATTCCACTGAGCCATCTCCCTGCCCCCCCCACCCCGCCTTTTTTTAACCAGGGATTGAACTCTGGATCTTGTGCTTGCCAGGCAGGCGCTTATGCTGCTGAGCTATAACCCTGGTCCAAGATACTAATTTTTAGAACTAAAGCCGGCTGCAGTATTGCATAACTGGAATCCCAACCTGTTTAGAAGCTGAAGCAGGGCTGGGGAGACAGCTTGGCGATCTAAGCACCTGCCTGGCAAGTGCAAGCACCAGGGTTTGGATGATTTTTCTTGGCTGGCTCAGGCTGTCTTAAGGGCTGGTCTGCTAATGCTGATGGAGCTCGGGATCTAACAGAGGCAGCCTGCGCCTGACTGCATTTGCATGAGCAGGCTGTTAAACAACTGAGCTAACTGGTAGGCCACCAAGGACCAGGGTTTGATCCCCAGTAATGTTGTAGGCAGCCGAGTTAGATAGAAATATTACAGGCAGACAGGGCCAGACCCTCAAGGAGACAAGATGGAAGACAAGGTGGCTTTGCAACGTGGAAGAGACAGACACTCCCATATGGGCCACACCTCAAGACCAAGACAAAAGAGGAAACACAGCTACATACTTCCCTAGGGATAGGCATCAGGGATTGATATCCTAAATAGTATCAATCAACTTGAAAGAGCCCAAATGAGTCCTAGCCCAACCCCAACTGGAAGAGACCCTGTCCTGTATTCATGTATCATGCCGCCTTGCTATGTGACTCGCTTCCCCATTGGGTACTGGATTTAATCAATTTTCACCACAGCAATGGTGCTTGTAATCTCATTGGTTGACCATAGTTTTGTCCCACCTCATGCCCACCTAAGCAAGTTCCCATGTCTTCTCCGCCACCTTAGACCTGCCTCACCACATGGTTTTCCTCTATAAAAATCCCTAGAAGAGACAGCTTCCCGGGGAACTATCTGCTCGGGTCCCCTCCTGTCCCTCTTGGACAGTAGCTTTCTTTCCCTCAATAAATATATTCTGCTCATAACCTCCATTTGCTCCTAAAATTCATTCTTCGGTTTTAGAGAACATGAACTCCTGCAGGTCAGGTCTGGAGATCATTTTTTTTCCCTATGTCATTTGGAGGTTCCCTATATTGTTCAGAGGAAACCCACCTGTGGTCAGTTTTTCTCCCTGTATGAGTACCACATGTTGTGCTGGCCACTAAGACCAGGTGTGGTGGTGCACAACCTGTAATCCCAGCACAGGGGAGGCTGAGACAGGAGGATCACTGAGTCCCAGCTGTATAGCAAGACCCTGTACCAAGTAAATAAATAAAGGATTAAAATAAAAAAGAGCAGGTAGGGTCAGAGTTTGATCCCCCGCCTGCTACTGGCCCCGCCCCCAGAGCCCACTGAGGTGGCAGATGAGACAGATCGTGGTGGTTCCCGCCCGTAATCCCAGCACTTGGTAGGCTGAAAAACAAGAAGGATTACTAGGAGTTTCATCTGTGTAGACCCTATAGTCCCTGTACTAAGTACATTAATTAAAAAAAAAAAAAAAAAAAAAAAAAAGACACAAGCAGAAGGATCACAAATTCCAGCCCTACCTGGGCAATTTATTGAGATCTTTGTTTTCTCAAAATTTTAAAAATAAGGTCTGGGGAGATAGTTCAGTAGAATAAG
>NW_004524666.1:463599-475569 GCF_000260255.1 Octodon degus
CCCACCCCACCCCCCACCCTCGCGCGCCACCTGCTGGCCGGGCAGCGCTCCCTCCACCTGCGGGGGGCCGCGCGGAGCTCGGTGGGCTCCTGGTGGCACGCGTGACGCTGCGCCGTGGGCTCAGCTGGAATACTCACTCGCAGACTTCCAGAGGCACCAGAGCGACACCGACTGTGGCGCTGCTGTCTTCCAAGGAGCACCCAGAATTTTCCACTTAGAAAGGAGCGGCGGTGAGTCATCGCCCGGTGTCAAGGGTTGAAACGTGGAAACTTCCTGCGGTTTAGAAAGTTGTAAACTTCAGAGATAAAACCCCAGCTGTGAACTGGGAGCCCGGTCGCTGAGCCTGCACCTACGCGCCCGAACAGAGCTCCGAGGAGAAAGGGCTAGAGTGTTCCTGAGAGTTTGCGTCTCATTATTGAGGCTCTTTTTTTTAATTTTAAGAAATAGGGTCGGCCAAATAGCTCAGCAGATTAAAGCGTCTGCAAGCAGGCACAGGGCACAAGGGTTCGATCCCCCAGGCTGCCATGCCAGCCCTGCCTCTGGGCGTGCTGAGATAGCAATTGAGACTGGGCGTGGTGGCGCGGGGCCTGCAATCCCAGCGCTTGGGAGGCTGTAAATAGGAGAATCCGAGACTGATTGTAGTGAGATCCTGAACACCGTGTAGACCCTTCCCTAAAGTACAAAAAATAAAATTTTTAAAAATCATTGATTTGGTGCAGTGTCTCTCGCTACACAGCTCAGACTCATAATGATCCTCCTGTCTCAGCCTCACCAGCGCTGGGATTTTGAAGGGTTGTTTTTAATGGTAAAGCTATACAATAATGAGTTTTTTTTGTATTCTATCCTTCATTTTTTACAATAAAATGTACACTAGAATATTGAAAAATTTCAGTTTTAGTTTCTTTGATAATTGTAGGCATTGATTACTTCATTCATTCATTCACTCATGCATGCATGCATTCATTCATTCCAGGAATTAAACTCAGGGCCTCCACCTGCCAGGCAGGTGCTGTGCCACTGAGCTACATCCCAGGCTCAAACACATTCATACATTTATTAGAAATGTATTGTTTTTGTTGTGCTCTTTTGCTTTTTAAAAATAATTGAACCTTTAGTTTTGTTTATTTCCTTTGTTCTGGAAGGTTAAATTATCTTTACTGACCTGCTTAAATAGTTGGTTTGTTATTGCAATAGAAATAAAACATTGCTATAGGAAAAATAGCTGAATTTTAGTGATATTATAAAATGTATTTAATTCTTTCCAGATCTGTAGTGACCTTACCAGATAATTTAAATCTTAAAAACTAGAATAGGAATGTCATTATTTTGATGTGGTTTTAAAATATCTGTGTTATCTGAATTCCAATAAGTTTCTTAACTATTAAATAAATTGATAGATCCCTATCGTACCCCAATGTCATCTTACTTTAGATATTGAGAGGTATATATATATTTCCTATATTCCTGAGCATCTCCAACCATATTTCGCACTTTGAATATTGTCATGCATGAGTTTTAACCATAGAAGCATATTATTATTGTTAATGATATTTTTTTTCAGAGAATACTGATTAGCTAAAGAGTGATCATCATTTCTCTCCAATAATAAAGACATTTATGTAAACTCTAAAAAATGTAGACAGTCTGAACTTTTTGACAAATATTCACTTTGAATTTAAATATTTACATTCATAATATTTTGATTTCATTGGTAAATATCACAATTATTATAATTTAATTACAAAAACATGCTGATATAGGGGAAAGAAACTCCCAACCTAAAAGATTCCTAGGATGAATTTGTGCTTTCTAAATGCAAAGCATGGATTTTAGGAAGAACAGAAGTTAAGAACAGAATATATTTATTGGGGGAAAATTTCCTATCTGAGAGAGGGACAAAATGGGGACCTGAGTGGGTTGCCAAGGAACCTGCCTTTTCTGAGGGTTTTTATAGAGCAAATCCACATCCCAGGTGGGTCAAAAGTCAAGCAGTAGCTCTTCTTTCCCTCTCTTAATTAGTTAGGTCCTGCTTTACCTTGGTCTTAACCACCCAGCAGAAAAGTATAAAAATGAAGCATAAGAAGTAAAGCCATGCTGTTATTTAGAGCTGTAGGGGACTCAGGTCAACGACTTCTGACATTGCCAGTCAAGCGGAAGACCCAATACTATTATGGACCTCTGAACACTTTTAGAATATTTTGCTGAGTTTATACACCTACAATATTTAAATGATGGAACTTAACCAAAAAAGGGGATGCAGATGAATGTCCATTTTGTATCTGTGTATTCAGAGTGGATAGGATAGATATATAGTTACATTCTCTTAATGAATAGAGCAATTTGTTCTAATGGTATTTGTACATAGGATATCATGTGCGCATCTTGTACAGCAATTAACCACTAGGAAGACAGTATGCAATGTGTTAATTATTAAAACTGTCCTACCAATTTGGTTTGAAACTGTCTCATTGCTATTTGTTTCTCAATAAAATTATGGAAAAAAATAAGTCAAGCAATAAGATTACAAAGGGCCGGCCAAATAGCTCAGCAGATTAAAGCACCTGCAAGCAGGTGCAAGGGCTGGGTGTTTGATCCTGGGCCTGCTGTGCTAACCTTGTCCCCAGAGCACACTGAGATGGCAATTGAGACTGGATATGGTGGTTTGTGCCTGTAATCTCAGCTCTTGGGAAGCTGTAAACAGGAGAATCACTATGAGTCCGACCTAGTAGTGAGACCATGAACACCCTGTAGACCCTTCCCTAAAATACAAAAAAAACAAACAAACAAACAAACAAAAAAAAACAAAAACAATAAGATTATAAACGCACTTGCTCAGGTAAAAATGATTAAATCCAGGACCTAATGGCAAACAAGTCATGCAGCAATAGGACATGAGTACAGAGCAGGTGCTTTTCCTGTGTGGCATTTGAACTAGTGATTCTTTCTAACTTTTTCAAGGTGATTGATACCTACTTAGAATATCGATCCCTGATGGCTATCCCTCGGGAGGTGTGTGCTTGTATTTGTTTAATCCTATCTAGAGGTCTAGCCTACACCAGAGGTGCTTATCTCTCCCACAGTTGCAAGGTATCTTGTCTTCCATACTAGGTCCTTTCTGGGCCTACCCTGTCTGTCTGTAATATTTTTTATCTAACTTAAATGTCCACAAAAATGCTACTTAAAATGCAACAACCAGGTATTAGAAATGTTGAGTTCATGTTATGTGACAATAGAGACAGTAAGAAATAGTCTCAGATAGGTTTATAAGTAATGATATTGATTGCATCTAACTCCTCATATATACCAAACAGAAACTGATTTGCAGAATAGAAGCACTACATTATTTGTTTGTTCAACAGAGCTGTTGCATTTGTCAAGTAAGTAATACAAGCTACAACTTGCTATATTGTAAATGAAAACCATAGCAGGTCTTAGTCATTGAATGCCCTTTTAGCATGTGGTTAGTATCTTATCTCTATTTGATACATGACTTAATGTATGTGAATAGAAAAACTTTAGATCCAGAACTGAGTAGATTTTTTCAAGCAGAATATTTAAACTCTATATCTTCAATAAGCAAAGTGAGTAAGGAACATAAAAATATTTTTCTGAGACAAATTCAGTGCAGATTTAGTTGAACATGAACACATTTATAGAATCATGCCTCTATAATTATATATTAACTATGTGTAATATTTCTTCTAATTTTAGCACACCCAGCATTTAAAATTATACTCTGTTATTATTAATCCAGTATTTAAATTGCGTGTTTATTTTATTAAATTCAAGTACACATACTTATTGATTAATAGTGATTTCCTAATTTTTGCTAAGAGCAATATGCATGTTCTTGAATTTTCATGTGATTCTCAATTAATTTGTTTCTTTTGGTTTGAGGTAAGAGTGGTTGTTTTCTTTCTTATGTAGGACTTTAAAATGCAACTTGACAATTATGTTCAAGGCTTACATTTGATTATGTCTGAAATATATAAAATCTTTTTGATTTATTCAGGTTGATAAATTTGGACTTGGTATAACTTCTGGGAAGTTCTCTTCAGTTTTATATTTGATAATGCTCTCTGTCTCAGTTTCTCTGAGTGTGTTTTCAAAAAAAGAACTGAAATGCTAATAGAAATGAGAGTTATCTTTGATTATAGAATTTATTAAAAACCTTCTCACTTCCACTTTCTTTCCTAATATTCTAGGAAAGGTATTAAAGTTGTTTTACTAAAGAGTCATTTTGAGTCTCAAAATGTTATTCTCCCCTTTACTGTCTGTACTACCGCTTTTTATTTTATTCGTGTACTTTCCTTTTGAGTCATTTTAGTCTATATATGTTTTGTTCTAAAAGTTGATTTTTAAGCTTTCTTATCCTGTTTTTACTTTATGAATTTTCTTGTTTCATATACATTTATAGTGTCTCATCACGTTGAGTCTGCAAAATAGGTATCTACATACTTCTTCGGTTCATAGTGATGTCATTAGGAAATGTGTTTTTAAGTTAATATCAACACAATGAATCTTTGTTTATTTAACCCAACTCAGATGATTTTATGGGTTTTTTCAGTTTTTAGTGAGGAGAATTTGAGATTTCTTGTCTATCACAGACTGGTTAAATCCATCCTTAGGTGGAACCACTGAAACTTGAAAGCAGACTGGTACACAGTATGCAACACAATTCTTAGCATCCAAAGAGGAGGCCTACGCCATGCTACATTTAGTCCATCAGCAAATCAGATTAAAACCACATTCCTGTTGTATTGACTTCATTGAGACTTTGCCATTCTGAAAAATGATTATGGAAGTAAGCAAGATGGCTTGGTTTAATTTACTAATAGTTTTGAGTTATGGATGCAACATGGTCTTGTAAGTTAAATTTTTATTCTGAGATAAATGTAGATTGACATGCAGATTTAAGAAATCATGCAGATGTATCCCATGTAGTCTTTCTGCTTTTTGCTAGGTTTATATCTTGCAAATCTGTTTCTGCACATTATCTCCGTGAGGACGTTGAGAGTAAATTCCTCACATATCACATGTTTCACCTCTCTTAGGCTCACGGCTCCCTCCACCATTCCCTCCCAGGACTTTGCTGATTGCTCTGTTCTGCATTTCATTTATTTTGTCCTTTCTAGATTGCTATAATTTATATAGTTATAACTGTATATACAATTTTAATAATCCCATTTAATAATCATATGTAAATTTTGGGACTAACATTTTTCCTTATCTTAATTCTCTGGACATTCATGCAAGTCCTTCTGTAGGTTAACAATTTTTTCCTTTATAGTACTGAGTAAAATTCTCTGGTGAATTTGTATCAGTTATTCACTCACTGAAGTGTATCTGGGTTCATACATTTAATGTGATGTGAACAAAGCTGCAATGAATATACATGTGTAGCCGTAAATGAACATAATTTTTCCACTTATGTACCAAAGAATATGAGTGATATTAGAGGTTTCTGTTATAGTGACAAGTACTGTTTGATTTTTGTGTTTTGTTTTATTAAGACACAATTTAGATATGATAAAAGTCATATGTCAGGTGTTTTTAGAGTTGTAAGAACTATAAATCATCAGCACAATCTTTTTGAAAATATTGTCATTATCCCTTAAAAATTCCCTCGTCATTCAATATTGCTAACCCATCCTCATATTGCATTAACCACTAACCTACTCTCTATCTTTATACTATTCTAAAGTCTCAGTAGTTCCTCAAAGAGATTCAAAAAATGTGATCCTTGCCTGGCTTTTTTCACTGACTATGTTTTTTTTTTTTTTTTTTTTTTTTTTTTTTTTTCCTTTTTCCATATTTTGATACATGCAAACATTTTATTCTTATTATTGCAGAATTATATTCCTTTACATGGAGATTTCACATTGAATTTTCCATTTATCAGAGGATGAATATTTTCATTTTTTTCTGCATTTCAATTGAAAACCTAAAATGCTATGAATATTCATGTATACGTTTTTGGGTGGATTTATATTTTTCTTTTCCTTTGGTACAGACCTAAATATATACTACTGGTTTACATGGTAACTCAGTGCTTACCTACTTGCAAAATACATAATTGCTTTCCATAATTTCCTGCAGTTTTACATTAGCTTCAGTTATGTGTAGGGACTCTAATTTCATTACATTTTTACCAACACATATTCCTTTTTGTGAAACACAGAACTTCCAGCAGTAACACTTTCCAGGTGTAAAGAAAATCTATGTCCTTGTGTCTTTGCTTTTTTATGATGACTAATGATGTTGGGAATTTTGATGTGCTCATTCGTCATTTATGTATATTTAAAGAAATATCTTGTCTAGTGTTTTTCTCATTTTAAATTAGGTTGTATATCTTTTTATTATTGAGTTGTATGAATTGCGTTATATTTTGTAGATGAAAGGTACCTCATCAAATATGTTATTTGATGATATTCTCTTCCTAATTTGTGTTGTTTTTCTCTTGTTGATTTTGTCCAGTAAGATACAAACATGTTTAGTTTTTATGAAAACTAGATTATCTGTGCTTCTGATACTGTATCGTAGAAATATACAACTGAAGGTCCTAAAATTTCTATTTTTATGTCTTTAAGGGTTTGTGGTTTTCCTTTCATATTTAGGCTTTAGTATATTCTGAGCTGATGTTTGTATGTGCTGTGAAAAACACAAACAACCGTGACCCTTTGTGTGTAGATATCCTGAGGTCCAGCACAATCTGTTGACAAGAATCAGTCTTCCCCCCACTGAATTGTCTTAGCATTCTTATGAAAAGCCATATGTGAGATTTTATTTCTTAAATATAAATTCTATTCCACATGGATCAGTCTATGTTAATTGAAATATGATACAGTCTTCTTTACTGTAGCTTTTAAAATTATAAAATTGATTCATTTACTTATTTTATAAGATTGTTTTTACCATGCCAGGTTTTTTGCATTTGCATTTCTGCAGAAGAATTTAGTGGTCCTGTAAGTTTTTAAATCAGTTGTGAAGTTAATCTATTTGATGAGTGGACTTGTCTTAAACTTATAGTCTGGTAACAAAGTATCTCTTTTCTTTATTTAGATGTTATATAAACCTTCAATATGTTTATAGTTTACTTACCATCTTGTGCTTTTGAAATTATTCCTGTGTTTTTTTTGTTTTAATTGCATTAGAAATGGAATTCTACTTGTAATTTTATGTTTTATAGTTCAATGCTAATGTATAGGAACATGGTTGATTTTGCTGTTGTTAGGATATTGGTAAACAGTTTCTATACCCTTTTGCAATTGTTTTGATTTTGATATGAGGATGACATTGATTTTGCTTTTGTAGAGTTAGAAATTGTCTCTACCTTTCTGCCTTTTTCATTTTCAATATTCTTCTGAAGAATTGTTCAGGTATTTCATAAATGTTACCAGTGAAGAAATCTGATCCTAAATTTTCCTGTGTAGAAGATTTGAAAAATTACACACACACACACACACACACACACACACACACACACACACACACACATTTCCTGTTTCCTCGATATTCCCTTCTAGCACTCTGTGACATTAAAAACTTTTCTTCATTTGATCCAAGTCTTCGAATCTGTAGGCATGAGCTTGATTGCAGTGCTGATGCTCTTCTCACTTTAATTTCTGATTTTAGTCATTACATCTTCTCCATTTCTTCTTGATGAATGTCCGTGAATTTTGCTGATATTTTGGAATACACAGCCCTTGCCCAATATACTCGATTTTCCATCACCTGTTTCAGTAGCTTGTGGTCTATTCTTTAT
Organism: Octodon degus; assembly: GCF_000260255.1. Classification (NCBI taxonomy): domain Eukaryota; kingdom Metazoa; phylum Chordata; class Mammalia; order Rodentia; family Octodontidae; genus Octodon; species Octodon degus. The sequence goes on from NW_004524666.1 coordinate 471,365, forward strand.
TATTTCTCACTTCTGGTTGATGTAGGGTTACTCTGTTCTTTTCATCATTACTACATGTTGAAGGCTAAATTATTGAGAAGGGACTTTTTAATAATAAAAATATTAATAGCTATAAACTCTTAAGTATCTTTCAGCTTCATCTTGTGTGTTTTATTATGTAATGCCATTATTTTCATTAATCTAAATGTCTTGGTTTGTGATTTTTTTCTTGATTTTTTGGTTATTCTGAGGTACACTGTTTTATTGTTACCTATTTATGAATTCCTTAATGCTGTTCAAGTTATTCTTCTCTAACTCTATTCCACTGAAGCCAGGAACATAACTGTCAATGTTTAAGTCTTCTTTTGTGCCTTAGCTCATAGTACTTCTTGGCACACTGCGTGGATGGAAGTAGGATGGGTATTTTCCTTTGGTTTGCTGGATTCTATAAATGTGCCTCAGCTCTAGCTGTTCTATAATGATACTCAAGTCTTGCATTTCCTAATAAATTTAATGCCAAATTGTTGTATCCCTTATTGAAAGTGATATAAGGACAGTTAGTGGTGAAAAAATCTGTTTTTAAAAATGCTATGAATTTTGATGAGGGTTTTTGATGCATATGTAGTATTTATAATTAACTTTTCTGGTATTTTTTTTAGGGAAGGGTCTACAGGGTGGTCAACATCTCACTACTAGATCAGACTCATAGTGATCTGCCATTTTACAGCCTCTCAAGAGCTGGGATTACAGGTGCGCGCCACCATGCCCAGTCTCAATGACTGTCTCAGGGCACCCCAGTGGTGGGGCTGGCATGGCAGGCCTGGGGGTTGAACTCCTGGCCCCTGCGCCTGCTTGCAGGGGCTTTAATCCACTGAGCTATTTGGTCAACCCTTACCTTATGCTTCTAATGAATGCAAAAAAAATATTAAATCCAAGTTGAATAATGCAATTGACATCATTCTAAGTATAAAATTTCTTCATCTCTAGTAATACATTTTCATTTGAATCTAGTATTTCTAACACTTCTATAGTCTTTTTTTTTCCCTGGGGGAAATGGGGATTGAACTCAGGCTCTTGTGCTTGCCAGGTAAGCGCTTATTCTACTGAGCCATCTCCCTGGCCCTCTATAGTCTTTTCAACTGTGATTTCCAATTATATAAGTCATATTTTTTATGCTTTTATGTTCAACTTCCATATGACTTTGAATCTAAACTAAATTTCCTATACAGAACATTAAACCTTGTATTTTTAACCAGTTTGAAAATATTTGATTTTTTTATTCTTATTAATTAATATGCACTCTTATCGATGTAGGTTTTTTTTTTTTTTGGTACGAGGAATCAAAATCTTGGCTTTGCCAGACAGATGCATCCCTACTGAGCTGTATCCCCACTCCGATGTAGTTGGACTTATATCTGTCGATTTATATTTCTGTTTAATACCTAATTTTTTAAAAGTTTTGGTTCTTTCTTCACATTCAAATGAACTTTTCTAGTGTAGCATTTTAATTAATTTTGTGACTTTTTTCAAATTTTCAAGTTACTTTCTTTGTGGTTAATATAGAATTTAACATGTTTTATTCTGATAGAATCTATTTTACACTTTCACTTATTTAATCTTACATAGGTTTACTTCCTTTTATTGAAAACTTGTTACACTTATTACTTATATATATGTACTAAAAACACATTAAAGTACCATTTATTACTTATATATGTGTACTAAAAACAGGTTAAAGTACCATGAGGTTGCTACCGACTCAACAATACATCACAGAGTTGCCATCCTCCACATAATTGCTTTTCTCAACAATTTTTGTTGTTTGAGAGAGTGCTGTTAAACCTGACTTCCCTCATGGTCTGCACAAAAGTAAAATAGCTTTGATGGAGAAATCTTCAGATGACTCGTTTCTTATTTCTTGCCACTGATCCTTGGAAAAGTCTGAGGCATTGCTCAGAGGCTGGGACAGCAAAATAGTGAACTGGTGGGGGTCCAGGTCCTGCAGATGTTAGCAGTTCTGACCTTGGACAATTTTTTTTTTTTTTTTTTTTTTTTTGGTGGAACCGGGGATTGAACTCAGGCCCTTGCGCTTGCCAGGGAAGCGCATATTCCACTGAGCCATCTCCCTGGCCCCTCATGACCTTGGGCAATTTTTAACTTTCTTTTCCTAATTGTATGCCTTTAGAACAATTTCAAGAGCTTTTCTGTGTGTGTGTGTGTGTGTGTGTGTGTGCGCGCGCATGCGCGGGCGTGTGTCAGTGCATGTGCATGCACGTGCCTGTGCCAGCCAGTTAAAAATGTTCCAGTGGAAAACAGGTTTATTTTGCTTCCCTGACCCTAGTTGGCAGTCCAGTTCCGTCATTAGTTACTTTGTGATCGCAGGTATGTGCCGTGAACTGTAGGTATTCCGTTTAGTAAAACTGGACAAAAATAGTAAGTTTATAATGTTGTTTGGTATGTTGGATTAGAAAACATTTGTGAAATTTACTTTTGCAGTCTTTGGCCATAATATTTATCCAATACACTTTTTTCCCGCATCCTCCTTTTGAATATCCAATCTCGTCACTAGATTATTTCATTATTTTCAAATATGAGTGAGTACACACTTGACAGGACATAGACATTTTATAAAATATTAATGAACTAAAAATAATTTGAAAGTTAAAAACATGACCCAGGAGCGTGTATCATAGACCTCATTCACTGCATTAAATCTAAGATGTTAAGAATGATTCACAAGAAAATTTGAGCCAATCAGAAAATACTGGTGGGCCTCTAGTAGCTAATAATTTTGCTGCTTATGGATTTCTTGTAATTTATTTTTTGTTTTATTTATGTATTTGTATGTCTAATGTTAACATTTTCTGTATAGATCAATTTCATCTCCAATATAAAAATTTATTTTTTATTATATTAGGAAGCATAATTATCAACGCTATTGACATAATGTCTACCCCCATAGGGTTGTTAATTATTTACTCAATAAGTAGTTAATTAGTGCATATTCTTATGGAATTAGTTATTGTCTACCTAATCCATTAGGTATTGTCCAAGATTACCTTGAGAAAAGAGGCAGAACTATATATTTACCATTTCCAGTTTTTTTTTTATATTTTCTCCACAATTTTATTGAGAAACAAATAGCAATGAGACACTTTCAAACCAAATTGGTAGGACAGGTTCAATAATTAACACATTGCATAATGTCTTCCTAGTGGTTAATTGCTGCACAAGATGCACACACGATATCCTATGTACAAACACTATTAGAACAAATCCCTCTATTCATTAAGAGAATGTAACTATATATCTATTCTAACCATTTTGAATACTCAGATACAAAATGGACATTCATCTGTATCTCCATTTTTGTTTAGTTCCGACATTTGAATATTATAGGTATGTTAACTCAACAAAATATTCTAAAAGAGTCCAGTAGTCCATAATAGTACTGGGGCTTCCACTTCACTGGTAATGTCAGAAATTGTTGACTTGAGTCCCCTACAGCTCAACATAACAGCATGGCTTTACTTCTTATAATTCATTTTTATACTTTTCTGCTGGGTAGTTAAGACCAAGGTAAAGCAGGACCTATGCAACAAGAGTTGCAGCTTTTGGATCTGATAAGTTCAGTGAAATCCCCTCATATTTATCCGGAGATCCTGTACCTCAGATTGTAGATCTTTCGTCAGTGTCAGCCATGTGGATGAGTCACGGCCATTGCTTGGCCAATGTACTCTCTGCAAAAGCCTGAGAGAATGTTTGCTCTCCATGTGACTCTCCTTAGGCACACTCTACATCATCGATCACTTTCCTCTTTGGCCCCATAATCTGGTAGATCAGAAAGTTTGGGAAACTACTGAGTTACATGATGTTATAGTAGAAGTTCTCATATGTCCTGAGTCTTAATTGACCTTGGAAGTCTAGGGCCAAAATGTTGTTTTTCCTTGTGGCCCTCCTTTTTCTCTAATTTTGGTCTGCAAACTAAGGTTGTTAACCATCCAGAAAACAAGCTTATTGTTATTACCATACAACATAGGCTGTTAAGCTTAACCTCACTATCTGTATGAATATCAAACATCTTAGGCATAACATGGAACAAGTATTTTTCATCAAGTATTGATATGTTGAACTTTAAGTCCCTGCAGAATATGATAAAAAATCATTTAAAAATTAGAATATATTTTAAAAATAGGCATAGAGAATTATATACTTCTTATGTTTAC
>NW_004524666.1:475669-492042 GCF_000260255.1 Octodon degus
ATTGATATGTTGAACTTTAAGTCCCTACAGAATATGATGAAAAAACATTTAAAAATTAAAATATATTTTAAAAGTAGGCATAAAGAATTATATAATTCTTATGTTTACACACAAGTCCAGAAACCTAACCATATACAACCTTGAAGCAAGACAGTGGCAAGCCATACAGTTATATGTAGAAGATGGGTAAGGCAATGATTCTGAGAATCTTCAGAAGATTTTTGAATCTAGTAGTTAATTGGGAAGATTCTCATCCTGAATAACTATATAAACTATGTATACTATTTCCAGTTCTTGAGCAATATTTTCTTACTCTTTTTCCCACTGTGATCCTACATCATTTTCAAAGATTATTTATCATAGAAACACCGGCTGCTTGAAATTTCTGTTAATTAATTAATTGTATGCAACAGAATTCTCCCTAACAATGATTCGTTTAATTCAGTTTGCGAATCTAGAACCATGATCATAATGTTACAGCTCATGGAAGATTTGATAACAAATTCCAATTATGTGCTAGGAAAAGGTGGCCATGTTTGTAGCACCTGTATAAATCATCTAACTCTGAGAAGAGTAAGAGAATAAATTATTGAACTTCAAGTGATGGATCAGAATGGAATGCCATCTCAATAGTTTCATTAATATTTTACTGAAACAAAAATCTACAGAACTAAATGTTAGTCATTAAATTTTAAATGAATTTTCTCATATTACCATTAAAACAGAACATACGAAGCTAGCTCTATTCTTAACAGTTAAATTTCTCACAATGAATTTGTTCTTCTACTAATATTTGTTGTTCCTTTTGATCTCTGAACACATCTGATAATCTATGTCTACATTTGGGTGGAAGAGATGTAGCAATTCTGAATTAGTATATTTTAACAGTCCAGGAATTTTATGGGGTCACTTGAAAGTCCATGTTTGAAGGCTAAGTGATCCTAAACACATGCGCAGCCTTTCTAGAAGGTTTCAAGCTCTTTGTTAAAAATACAAGTTTTATTCTTTAACTCAGAGCAGCCATTTACACAAACAGCAAAATCCTGCACAATTGTGGCAATTATAATATTAACAAATGAACTTACATAAAACTCTCTCTCAACTCTTAATCCTCTAGATAATCTGATACTGGGTTTGTGTCCCCCAAAGCCACAAAATGAATTTTAAGAAGCAAGGGAATTAGAAAGTATTTATTTAGAGATAGCTCCTGACAGACAAGAGGAGACCCACGAAAATGGGTCACTGTGGACTCTATTTTATAGAGTAACTTCTATTGAGCAAAATCACGATGTGGGTACAACATGGGACAAAACTATGATCAACCAATCAGTGTACAAATTAAACTGCTTAGGTAATATTGATCCAGTGGGGAAGCAAGTCACGTAGCAAGTGTGCACGGAAGGGCAAGGGACATTTTAGAAAGAGGTGAACCAGGGAGCTCTGGCCATTGACCATGGTGACTGATATTAATGTTAATTGTTGTTTATCCCTTAGGGAGGCAGGCAGGCCTGGTCATGGTGTCTTTATCTGGAGGCCTGGCCTCCAACAGATGTGCATCCAGCCACGGTTATATTGCGTTTTCATCTGCTCGTAATATTTCCACTTAACTGGGCTCTCCATAATATAATAAATCTTTTATGAAAGTTTAATCAATATATACCTTGAAGATTAAAATACTTTAAAGACAATGAAGACACTCTACATTCTCCAGAGCATTCAGTAAATATTATACTTGTTTAATTTTATAAAAATAATATTTACATTACCCAATACACACTCATGAGGAAAATTTCTTTGATTTGAAACCCTGGCCTACTCATCTTTTTCCAGTTATTTGGGTTCATAACAACTAAGGAATATGGATCATACCCCAAAACCCACTGTTTCTGCTTTTTAAAATAGTCTGTAAGAACAAATATTTCAGATTTTCTGGGAAATCTAAAAGCAGGTTTTTTGAAAAATAATAGATATTGCAGTAATTTGTTTATTTACCTTTAAAATTCAGAATCCATTCTTGTGAAGTCAAAATAAAATATATCTCAGAGAGGATCTTATTGCTTGATAAGGAAAGGCTCACAGGCACCTGGGTAATAGCACCTAAGTATCTAAGTAATAAAGGTAGAAGTATTTTGAGTGATTCCAGGAAAGTAACACCTTAAATCTTTTCCAAAGAAAATTTTTTTATTGTGTAATTTTTAAATAGTAAAACTGTGATAAAATTATGATAAGTTCCGAAATCTATCACATGAAATTTCCTCTATTTGGGCAGGTTATACAGTTCAATAATACACTTTCAAATCTCTTATTTAGAATTGCAAAAACAACTCTAATTTTTAATTTAAAACAATTGTGGAGAAAACCATCCAAAAGCTGAGAAAAATTGAGAATTTTCATACATCTAGGCTTCCTTTATGACAGGTATTATAATCTAAGACAAATAAACTAAACTCTTCCATATCCTCTAAAATATGCTAGTTATATTAAAGTCTGGCTCTTAAAAGTTCCTTATACACTGGAAGAAAATAAAATTTTAGGACAAAGATACTCTTTATGATACAAATACAGATGCTTAAATTTGTTTTTTCAATTTCTGTGTCACAGTTGCTCGTGAATCGGTCTTACCTTACAATATTTATGATAGCTAAAAAACACAAGGCAAACTACTTCACACAGAAAATAGGAAAGCCAGTAAATAAAGCATTTCTGTCATACAAAAAAATTACGAAAAACTAGCAAAAGTCACAAATACGCAAAATACAACTTTCTATAACCACGATGTCCCTTTTACTTATTCTTTTAATAAAAAGAGAACATATTAATCTAGATATTCAGAAGATGTAGCCTTTGTATAGAATTCAAAAATAGATTTTTTATGATAAAAACTTAATTTTATCTTCAGTATTTCATGTTGGAAATTATATATTGAATGGTTGTCCATTAACTAACTTAATTGTCCATTAATTAATTTAATATTAATCTAAAGTTTAGCTTAAGTAAAGTCTTGGCAATTTTACATAAACTGATAAAACTATTGTTATAGTAACATAAAAATGATTCAGCTTATTTCTGAATATTTTATACTATGATATATTTTTATGGGAACGAGTCAGCTTGCTTGAATTGTAACAGGATCACTCTGAAAATTTTGGATTAAATAGATGTGAAAAGTGAGATAATTCTGGGCTTGGGAAATAGCTCGGCGGTCTAAGCACTTGCCTGGCAAGTGCGAAGGACCCAGGTTCAATCCCCAGTACTGTACCATATGCTGTGCTGGCCCTGGAACTGCGGGGGTGCTGGGTGGGACAAGGAAACCAGATGTGGTGATGCACATGTGTAATCCCAGGTGGGGAGGCTGAGACAGGAGGATTACTAGGAGTCTGAGCTATTTAGCAAGACCCTGTACCAAATAAATAAATAAATAAATAAATAAATAAATAAATATTAAAAAGTGAGACAAATCTGATAAATGTGATATACACACCTCTGCATTACTCCAACATTTTTATATAGTCACATAAAATTTTTCCTCAGTAATCATTGTACATCAGCATGGCATGCATTTTATGTAAAATTGGTTTTGAGAAGCAAGCATTTTCAGGGATGATCAAAATTCATGCATTTAAAACATTTTATTTCCTAGGTATTGAAGAATATTCCATTTATGTGTGCACTTACTCATTTCAGTAAGTCAATAAGGAAATGGTTTTTATATTAGAAGATGCTGCCAGGGCGGTAGCTCAGTAGAATAAGTGGCAAGTACAGGATCCTGAGTTCAATCCCCAGTACCTCAGGAAAAAAAAAAAAGAAGAAGATGCTATAACATAATGTATTAATGTATCCTGGAGGTAGAAGTCAAGATTTTCTCAAATGTAGACATGGGGATCTGTAGTCACAAAGGTAACTCATCGCTCCAGTCCTGCTGGCTTGCTAAAGTGTCAAAAGTTAAACATACCCACTTAAAAAATCTCTGTGGTACAGATATTAAAGAAGTGGGTTTTTTCTCACCAGAGACTCTAAGATATTTTCTCAATTGATTTGAACTCTAAGAAAACAAGAGTAAAAGCCAGATTCCTAGGCATCTCGCCCAGTTAGACTAGATTTTCATCATTCATCTAATACAAATGACCACATAATCAGAACAGAAAACCAAATTTTCAGTGATTAAAAATGAGAGGTGATTTGCTAACCTCATAAGACAATTTTAGAGAGGGGGGAGGGGAAGGGAGGGGAGGGGAGGAGAGGGGAGGGGAAGGGGCCGAAACAGACACAGACATGGACAAGAGAGAACCAACTGGAGAATAACTCTGAGAGAGATTCTTTCGCTTGAATAGGCCCTGAAGAGCATTTTTGTAGAATAGAACATCCTTGGTTTTGTCAGATTAGTTCATTGGATGTTTTGCTCTCCAATAATATAATTTATAAAGTAAAATAAGCATGTAAATAAAACAATCACATGACAACAATCATATTCAGTTATCAATTGTGGTTCAGAAGTGACACAAACACGCAGGTACATGCAATCAGGAATGGTAAAATACATTTACAGATAGACACACAATACACAACAATTCTTTAAATAGTAAAATAAAAGTGTTAGGTGGTAGAGCATTTACAGAGTGTTCATAATGTTTTGTCTAATGCATAAAATACATTTCCATTTCTATGGATAAGAATAATTTGATTACCAGCTGTTTTTCAAGATAATTTATACTCCTACAAAATTGCTACTGATCCAGTTAATAGTTTTGATGAAAAAACATAGCAGTTGAGTATTAAATGAGTACCAGAGAATCCACTAGTATACACACCACTCGAAATGTAAGTCTTGTTTAGGATTTTTAGATCCGAGGCTTTAATATATGTTTCATGGAGGACATTGATCTGTGTAGGATAAACTATGGAAGCATGCTTTATGTCTATTCTTTCTTCTTGCTGTTCTTTCCATTTGGACTTCTTGATTTTTTTTTTTTTAAGAAAACACATACCCCTCGCTGCTGCTCACAATTTTTTAACTGAGGTAATAATAAATTTTAAAAATCCATTCACATACAAATATAAATTATAAATAATGATGTTTAGGAATACTTCTTTATGATGTTTAAGAAGAAGTTGTAGAAACTCATCCTACATCCCCATTAGGATGAATTTGCCATAAAAGTTTAAATCTTAAATTTTGTGTATTTGCTCACTTTGAAATTCTAAATGGTTGTATGTATAAAAATACAAAAGAATATTTTGACCTCTAAAGTTTCGTGATGCAGAAACATTTTAAGTGACTTTTAATTTTAATACATAAATGCAATTTTAGAATTATCAGATAGTTTAATAAAAGACTTTTAGCCACAAAAAATTGTACCTCTGTAGGATGTCATATACTTGATATGGAATAGAAATACCATTTCTAAAATAAAGGAAGCAGGCATAATTTATAATTTTGAAAGAAGAGTAAGAATTTAATAAATACATGATTGTGGGTGGTTATTTGCCATTGTATTAGTAGTATATAGTGATATATTACCTAAAAGTATGATAATTGTAGTAACTAATTCAAAATAAGACAAAATTTAAGTCTACTAATAAAACAATTTTTACAGCATAATATAATATTTGCTCTTTTTCATTATTTTATTTTATTTTTGCAATACTGGGAATCAAAATCAGGACGTCACACTTGCCAGGCAGGTGCTTGTGCCACTGAGCTATATCCCTCGTCCTGCTCTATTATACTTAAATTTGCATATCATTTCTCAAAGTCCTACTTTTGATTTCATATTCACTTTGGCCAAATTCATACTTGCTATTTTTAAGACAAAAAACTTGTAGAATGTGAACAATGAAATCAAATAATTAAAAAAAAGAAATCAAATAATTCATTGAGTCAAAAAATATTAAAGATCAAAACCAGAAGTAAGGTTTTGTTAAATGTCAGGGCTTGAAAACTATGACTCAACATGTGGTCACTTCAATAAGATAAAGAAATTTAAGTTTTACTACTGCTCAAACTAGTTTTTTCTTTATTTCTAAGTTACCTACTTGGTATTGATCCAACTTACTGTCATTTATAAGTGAAATTTGAATGAATTTTTGTTGAGGAGAATAAGTTTCAGATCTTCTTAAATATATTATAAATTAGAGTCATGATAAAAACAAAATTGGCAAGCAACCCTTGATTTGAGTATAAAAAGAAAGATATTTGTAGTTATAATGGTGATTCTATACTTAAAAATCATCTTTCATTCTGATTTTGTTTTTACTTTAAGTTTATTATATTGTAAGTAGAGTGGCTTCTAATCATTCTATCATGTACCTTTATCTTTTTCTTCCACAATTGCTCTCAATCAACTTAACTCTCTCTTACCAGCTTCTTTTTTCAAGCAAACCTTTTAAAGTAAACCCTTTGATACCCCTTGTCTACTTGTTTTGTGTTTGCATTTTATGTTACCTTTCGAGTTTGGAACTTGGTGCTGTGAGTATATTAATAAATATTTTTAAATTAATTAATAAATGAATTAATAGTCATATTAAGTAAAAGGAAATCTAATGTCAGTGAAGTGGACCAGGGTAGTGGTTTATTTCCCTGAAATAATTTTGGAGACTTTACGACAAATACGAATAGCTATTGCCAGTTGTCCTTGTACTTTTATATAAAGAATATGTAGGAAAACACAATTTAAAACAATACTAAGATTACTTCGTACCACAGAAAGAATGGCTATCATCAAGAAATCAAACCATAACAAATTCTGGAGAAGCTGAAGGACAGAAAGAATCCTTCTGTATTGTTGGTAAGGATGTTAACTAGTATAACAATTATGGATTCGATTTTAATGATTCCTCAAAAATTATAAGTAGAAATACCATTTGACCCAGCGATTCCCCTTCTAAGCATCTTCCTCAGAGTTAAAGATAACATGTTACCTGACAAATGCCTATGTTCATAGCAGCACAACTCATGATAGCTAAATACTGGAAGCAGCCTACACACCCATCAACAGATGTATGCATAAAAAATGTTGCATTTATGTAAACACGGCTATTACTCTTCCACAAAGAAAAATAAACATGCTATTTGTAGGAAATTGGAAGTACTTTGAATCCATAATGTTAAATGAAATAATTCAGATACACAAACTTAAATATCTCAAGATTTCACTTACTTGAGAAGCCCAAAGTAGGAATAAAGAGCAAAATAAAAGGTAGTAGAAGTGGAGAGATAGAACTTTCCTAGATGAGAAGGGGATCAAGACTTAGATGGGGATAGAAGGGCTGGGGAAGGAACTACAAATTAAGATGTGTTACATACTTTACCATCCCCCACAGGGAATATAAACATTACATAATGCAAGTATGTCCTAATAAAAATCCCTAGTATTTCCCTAACAAGTTGATATGATTCTCTAAGTTCAGTACCCTTTTGTCATGCTAATAGCTGTAGGAAAAATAATTTCCAATATTTCATTATTAAGATCTCTTGATATTTCATATTCTATTGATGTCCATACTGTAAATTTCAGAAAAAGTATTTTGAAGTTTCAGCTATTTCCCAAATTTGGAAATATTGGTAGATCAAATTAACTGGGAAGTTAAAAGTTATATTCACAGCCTATAAGTTTTCACTTGTTGGACACATATTTTGGTAACTAAAATAGTTGAATTTTAATATTTTATATTATACTTATTTTTCTAATGCAAACAATGTATTTCTGTAGCATCAATATAAGTTTACATTCAGAGAAAAATAAGACTAAGAAAACTTCCTAATACCATTTTATTTGGTTACATGTCTAAAATATGTAAACTTAAGTATCAGTTATGGAATAATTGCTCTATGGAAGATAAAAAATGTACATTCTCTCTTTTATTAGGAAATTCTATAACATGCAATTACCAGAGTAATTTTCCAAATATTTGTGTCACATTGATGCAACTGTTAATACTATTCTATGGCTCGAAGGGGTTAATTCTTCCCAGAGCTGAATCATGAACATAATACACAGTGCTACTGATAGGCACAAGTTACAAATCTCTTAGTCATGTTAGAACGTAAAAGTGTCTCATTGTCTGTGCTCATTTGAAAGCCTTATGAAAAATGTAAAAATCTGAGTCTTATTTTTGGTTACTGAATCAGATGCTACAGGATTTGGTCTTCTAAAGCCTTGTTTAGTACTGGGGCGATAGTTTGGTGCTCTAAGGGACTGCCCATAAAGCACAAAGCTTTGGGTTTGATCCCTTGTACTACATGGGGCAGTGCCAGCCCCATGGACAAACTGGCCACAAAAACCGGGTGTGGTGGCACATGCCTGTAATGCCAGCGATGGGGAACCTGAGACAGGGGGATCACTATGAGTCCAAGCTGCATAGTGAGACCTTTTACCAAATAAAAGAATAAATAAATAGATAAACATTTTTTTGAGAAATTAAAAAAGAAATAAAATACAGATGGAGGTAAGGGTGGTTTCTTGGTTCTACAAAGTGGGTTATGAGATCCCAGAAAATATGCATCAGAGAGAAATCGTAATTTCAATTTTAAATTTGTTAACTTAGAAAAGTGTGTGATGTCCACATGAAGATGTCTAATAAGAAAATGAGGACATAGGACTAAAGAGCTCAAGTTTCATAGTTATTGATTCATGCAGTTAAACTATTGGGGATACATAAAATTATCTACAGATGCACAGGAGGAAAAGATAGTGATATGTGGCATATAATAAAGATATTTGAGGAGAACTACCAAAGCAAAGAACAAGGAGGGCCACAGAGAAGAGGACAAGGGGGAAGGAGAGAACGTGTAGGAGAGGAAGACAGACTAAGGGACAGAGACAGACAGATGCGGAGAGTACCAGAGAGTTTGGAAGATAACACAGAGTTCCTCATATCAGGGAAACCATAGAAATAGTCTGTCCTGGGAAAAATACTATAGTCAAGAATATTAGGTGCTACTTAATAGTCAAGAAGGCAGGATGAAGAGGCATCCATTAGATTGGTTCCATGGCACCCCTTGTGGAAAGACAATTATAGGTATATGGAAAAAAAATTCAGCTAAGGAATAGAGAAATCACTTGTAGAAAAATAATTTACAGGTTAAAAATTGGAAAAGTGAGGCAGTATAAAAATGAAGGAAGGGGCTGGGAAGATGGCTCAGTGTAATAAGTGCTTCCATGGCAAGTGCGAGGGCCTGAGTTCAATCCCCGTTTCCGCCAAAAAAAAAAAAAAAAAAGAAGAAGAAGGTAACACTTGGTTATTGCATTGTACATATTTTACCTATGTCCATATTGTTTTGTTCACTATAAAATACAGTTCTGTTTGGTGCTAAATGCTAAAAGAGAAAGTAGCAAAGAATTTGAAAAGCTATAGTTACAGGGAATGCCTGACAGCATAACACTGTGGGAAAAAAGTTGAAAAAATGATCTGTATAGAAATGAATCCATAACCTTTGTGTGGGGAGTAAAATTCTAGGATCTGTCATTGCACATGAAGGACAGATGAAAGAAATCAAGATGTGGGAGAGGGTGGTAAGGTCCAGCGTTTCAAGACGGGAAGTTGTTTAAAGATTCACTATAAAACTGGACACAGGCCAATTGCATAATAGTAAAATTACACAACAATTTTGAACAGTTAGTAGGTATTTGTGCTTGTTGAAACTAACTTCTGTCTTCATTTTTCTCAGTAGAACTGAGTAGTTTAAATATAGTTAAGAATAAAAGGCTGCTAAATTTTTGTAAGGTATTTGATTCAAAGACAATGAAACACAAGCATTTAAGTGATTTACACAGTAGCAGTTCAAAAACAAGTTTAGAATACAGGTAAATGACATTAGCGAATGGGGCAAGAATCGTGTGGGGAAAGGAAGCCTGGTGGACAGAAATCTTACCACCCACATCTAAAAGGTTTATAAGAGAATTGTAGGGCAGAGAAACAAGAGAGTGAGAACTCACAGCCGCATGGTAGAATGCCTTACCACAGAAAAGGGACTGTAGAGTAACAGGGGCTTGCAGAAGACAGGGAAGTCTTGCTTTTAACATAGTGTTCATAAGTCCTTGAAAGTGCCATGGTATTTACATGCAAAATTGAAGTAGAGAGTGCTATGGTCATGCACTACAGTTAAATAAGTGAAGGTGTCACTGGGCAGGAGAGAGTAACAGTCATTCAATGACAACAGATCTTATATAGTTCGTGCTGTGACCATCTGGGTGTGGTGGCACATGCCTGTTATCCCGGCACTCAGGAAACTGAGACAGGAGGACCTTTGTGAGTTTGAGGTCAGCCTGGGCTACAAAGGCCAGCCTGAACTTTGTAACAAGACCCTGTGTCAAAAAGACTAAAATAAATAAATAATCCATGGCCTTCAATGAAAGGGAACTTTACACAAGTGAAATTATAATGGCAAATAAGTGCCATGTAGCTCATACCTATTGTAGATGCTAGTGGAGTTGAGCCTATGTCGTATATGCCGCAGTGTACTGCACAATGCTCACTGTCACCTCACAGGCCAACTTGCTCCAGCACTGCCCCAGCAGCTGAGCTTTCAGTTTAATCTTAGTGTTTGATAGGTAGGTTTTGGGTTGAAGCTTGGGCACTCAGCATTCAGTGTCTAAGTTTGAGTGCTCTGTGAATTGGGTGCCGTGATGCCAAATGTTATGAGAAATATCTGTAATTGATGAAAAGGAGAGCCAGTGAGATAGCTCAGTGGACTAAGTGCCTGCTTAGGCAAGTGCAGAGACCGGGATTTGATCACCAGTCCACCACGCAGCTCACCCTTGGGCGCACTAAGGCAACTGACACTGGGCATGGTGGCGCACTCCCGTAATCCCAGTGCTGGGGAGGCTAAAAACAGGAGGATCACTGTGAGTTTGAGCTGCACAGTGAGACCCTGTACCAAATACATTATATCAAAAATAAATAAATAAATAAATAAATAAATAAATAAATAAATAAAAAAGAGGAAAAAGGGAGAAGAAGTAAGTGAGGGATGTCATCAGACAGCCTTTCAGGACTCACATATGCAAAAGAAGAGAAGGAAAGGAAGACTGGGGCAGTAACAACTAAACACTGCACAGCCAGCTCTTCTGCAGAAGCCTTGGGCAGGCTAATAAGGAGTGCTCAGGCAAAGGAGTGAGTCCTCATTTTAAAGGTCCCCCTGAGGCACACATTGTGGCTTAGATGGAGGATCTTTCCCAAATCCTCGGGTGTGTGGAAGGATTTGATGATGATGTCTACTCGTTATTGGGCTAATCCACTTAGGAATTCACAGGAGAGTGTACTGTTGGGAAGCAGGATCAAATCTGAAAATGTGGGCAGGACCCAGAGGGGTGCACATCTCCCCAGGCTCCTCTCTTCTTTGCTACTTCCGAAACACCATGATTGAAGCAGCTTTCCTGTACTAGGCCCTTCTGCCATCCTTTCCTGCCCTGAAGCCAGAGGACTACGGTCTGTATCCTCTAAAAATCAGGAGCTAAGAGAGACCTTTATTGTAGGTATTTGCAAGAAAGCAGAAAGGGCCCAAACGTAGAGCTTCATTACATTCCATCATTGGTTTTAAACAGAGCACAGGGAGTGTAGCTTTGAGTTGAAAATCAGGCTGGGCCCAAAGGCGCAGCAGCTGGAGGCTTGAGCTCACTCTGTGTTTTCAGAAAACTTTCTTCAAGAGCCATCGTAGAGGAAGGTGCCCAGGGCCCAAAGGCTGTTCATGCAGATGCCTTGCTCTCCTACACAGTCCTTTTCTCACAGAAATTATTTTCCTTCATTGCTTTGTTTCTTATTTATAGATATCCTACATAGAAAAAAGAAGAAAAATAAGCTCTGCTTATAAAGATCCTTGAGAATTTACAAAAGATTTTTCTCCATAAAATGTGTACTCAAAGTAACCCAAAGAATGCTATTCTTCTGAGTCAGAGACAGTGATAAGTTTGGATTATCGTATCAGTGACTGATGCAAGAGATCCTAAAATGACAGCCACATTCTTATTGCAATAAGCATTTTTTTAAGATCTAAGTTTGTTTCAGAGACTCAGTCCATCAGGTTAAATACCATCTGATAGTGTATCTTCATGCAGAGCATAGGTTGGGTGTTGACCTGTTGAGGTCCAAATTCTATGTGTCACAGGTGTTGCAAATTAAAGGCATGAGAGCCATTCACACATCACAGCTCTGTCAGTTGTTTTTTGTAGCTAATTATACATTTTTTCTCTGTAATTGCAAGGAGTTTAACATATCAGTCTCTTAAATGAATGATTAAGATCATTAAAATGGAACTTGCCAAAACAAAGACTGAAAATAGAAATGTATATTGATATTGAATCATCCTATTCTTGACTATCAGATAGTGATCTCATTGTTACTATGTAATTCCCATTGGAAGTTCTCAAGAACTACATTCCCTTAATTTTCCTTTTACTATTATTAACTTATGCTCATTGCATGTTCAGTGTCTTATGTCATAGAGTTGAAATAATCTGACAATTTTTCAGAGAAAAAGTTACAATATATATAAAAATCAGTTCCCCTCAATATTTTATTCTTGTAGAAAATATACTAACCATCACATAAACATTATGAAAAAGTAGTTAAATGTAACCGTTAGGTGGAGCATCATTTCACTTTTATAGGAAATATGTGCACAATATTTAGAATAATTTTAGTGGTCATTTTTGTAACTATTAAAAAGCTTTATATTTGTACAAGCAATAAATAGCAACAATTACTTTACTGACTCCATTCTCCTTCTGGCTTGGAACATATGTGTTCATCTACTATCCAAATAGAATTACCAGCCATTTCTGTTTGATTCCGGATACAGACCTAAACTGGTTGGTAGCCTTATCCCATCTGTTTTTCTACTTGGTTTTTATTTATTCTATTTGGTTTCATTGTGCACTTATCTTTTGCTTTTGGTAGTATCTTTACTAGAATATGCTGACCTATTTCTTACCTGATTAATTAATTTAAGGAAAACACATAAAATAAGACAGGTTAACTAAAGTTCCGACTTAGATACTAGAGAATAACTAGGCTAGGTCATTCATTTGGAAGGAAAAAGTATGGTAATGTTAAAGTTAATATGGCTCATTGTTCATATTAACAATGACAACCATCCTTATAACCCAAAGCCTGCTAGACACTAATAAGCAATTTAGAGAAATAAGTGCTCTTTACTTCAACGATTTTACAATTTTGTAGAAATCCCAGCCATATAAATTACAATCGTATGCAAAACAAAGACATTTATTTCAATAAGGGTGCTAAGTTTTCCAGGAATTGAAATAAATGGTGGTCAATTACAGTATGGCAAATCAGGAAATAAGGGAGATAAGGTCAGAAATAAATGGGATCTGTCCTTTGACCAATAACTGAAAGGAGAAAATACTCTTGAAGAGGAAAAGAAGAAGCTTCCTTCTTCATTTGAGATACAATGAGTGGAGAGAAAGAAGCGAAGGTCTTGGAATTTCTGAATTGAGCGTAGTTCTACTTTTGTTAATTGCTTTATTTTCTTTTTTTGTTTTTTATAATAATGGCACTACTTTATATTGTTGGAACAGTATATAAGAATTCTCTTTGCTCTATAATAACCATTGAACTGGGTGAATCTATATTTTATTAGCTTGTTGAAGTTTTAATTTGCATTTCCTTGATCACTGGTGATTTTCACTATTTTTTTATACATCCATTGGCCATTGGTATGTCTCTTTTTGGAGAATTGTTCACTCAATTCTTTAGCCTATTTTTTATTCAAATTATTTTTTCAACTTGCTGATTGAATTGATTGTCTTTTAATTTCTAGAAAGCTTACCTCTTATCAAATGTGTAATTTTTATGTAGTTTCTCCTACTCCTTAGGTTGTTTCTTAGTTCTCTTGTTTCTTTTCCTGTGTCAGGGCTGTTAAGTGTGAGATAATTTCAGTTACCAATTTTTGTTTTGAACGACTGTGCTTTTGTATATTATCCATAAAACTGCCAGCCGGAGCCAATTTCTTATTTGTCTTTTGGTTTCTTGAAGTCATTTCATAGTTTTGAGTGTTAATTAGATTATACCTTCTAAAACAGCAATATTAAATGTTAATGAACAATAAATTAATCTTAAGAATGAGGATAAAATATTGTGAGGAAGAAATGATAAAGATGGCTTTTGATGATCAGAAGATAGAAGTGCCTGTAAAGTGACTAAGATAAGGAAACAAGTACAGGATAATAGCTGTACAGAGGTGGTGGAACAGAAAGAAGGAAAGAGATATAGCAAATAATTTTCTTGAGCATTTCTTGAGTTCTTAATCTCTTCCAGGCAGTGTATTTGTGCATTCATTATTTAACACCACATATAAAGGGTTTAGATTTCTGGAAATTTAGCATTTATTTTGGAGCTGTTTGCTTTTTCAAAAATCAATTTTCTGTAAGACACCAGCAAAAGGAGGAGGTGAGTGTTCTTTTTAATTTTTAAATTTGGTGATTGCCGATGTCTTGAGACTAAAACCTTGTTCTTACGTGAAACATGACACCAATGCCGGTTCTGTGGTGTGCTGGTTGTTCTGTTGCCTGGTGAAATCTTCAGAAATATAATTTTGTAGCAAAAATGAAATCTACACAGTGAAGCTTCATTTCTGCTACGCAGACTAAGAGCAATGTAGGAATTCAGTCTCCAGTGGCGAAATGGCGGTGGGCAGACTTTTAAGGTGAGGAGTTTCTCTTTCTCGGGCCTGTCTGAATCATGGGCGTGATTTCTATTTTTTTTTTTTTTTT
The DNA here is from genome assembly GCF_000260255.1 of Octodon degus. NCBI lineage: Eukaryota > Metazoa > Chordata > Mammalia > Rodentia > Octodontidae > Octodon > Octodon degus. Next base: position 490,399 of record NW_004524666.1, read on the forward strand.
TTTTTAATTTGGCAGTATGTGTTGTATTGCACAGTGCTGAGTTGCCTTCAACTTAATAGGTTAGATTACCAGATATATGTATGCAAAATTAGAAAAAAATAGTTTTAAGAATTTAAGTAGAGAGAAAGAAGAAAAAATAAAAGAAAAAATCTTAAGCATTCACGGCTCCTTTTCATAGACCAGTAGAAATCCACAATAAGGCAATAAAGAGGAAAACCTTTTTGAATCTCGGAGAGTGAAGAATCCACACAGCCATTTGCTTCGTATTTCCTCCTACCATTAATTTTTGGGAAGGTGTGGAAATGCTAAACTCCAGTGTCACGTTGGAGCAACTCTCCTGGACTAGAAAAAGCACGGTCTACAACAAAGTACTCCAGAAGGTCTAAATGTCACAGTTGCCCCGCTCATGATGCCCAGGAACCATATGCCATTTACTGCATTTTCAGAAAGGTGAATTTGCTCCTTTCTGTCTTGAGCTTATGACTTTGGTGGAAAAAAGGAAAATTAGGAAAACTTAACCCAGAGGAAAAAACATACTTGAGAGGTGAAGTCCATATTTTTGATTTTCCTCATTTTTTACCTGCAGTAAATCAATTAATTCTTTTACTATTTTAGCACCCTGCCTTGGAACATAAATTCTCAAAAACTTCCCAATTTGGGCAATAACTGACCACCTTATTGACAGGAATCTTCATGTTGGTTTGATATGCATATTACACTAGTAGTTTATCCTGGGTGATAGTAAATTTAGCAATGCTAGTCAGCAATTGGCTTTAACTTGATTTTTTATTTCTCCTCTGAAGTTAATTTAATACAGGCCAATATCATGAAACTCCAGCATAAAATGAAGTTAACTAAAGAAAATAATGGTTGTCTTGGAACATAAATTTGCATTTATATTTTATTCATGCTACATCAATCTAGGGCAGACAAGTATAACACATGGAGAGTGCTGCTACTATGTCTCTAATACCTTTTCTAATTAAGGAAAATGTTACCATATTTTAGGGCATTCAAAATATCTTAGTGTAGGGCTGGCCAAAAAGCTCAGCAGATTAAAGTGCCTACAGGGGCCGGGGCTTAGATCCCTAGGCCCGATATGTGGGCCCGCCCCTAGGCTGTGCTGAGATGGCATTTGAGACTAGGCGTGGTGGTGCACACCTGTAATCCCAGCTCTTGAGAGGCTGTAAGCAGGTGGATCACTAGGAGTCCAATCTAATAGTGAGACCCTGAATAGCCTGTAGACTCTTACCTAAAAATACAAGAAACAAACCAAACCAAACTATCTTAGTGTAATGACACAGCTAAAATTTCTTTTATTGCAGAGAACTATAATTTCTTTGGGAGAATTATATTGATTTGCTATTGTGATATGGTATATCACATTGTTTACTATAACTATATATATATGTTTATATAAATATCACATATTATGTATATCTCCTATTATTATAACATATATCAAACACACACACACACACACACACACACACACACACACACATATATACCTGCATGCATTATGAGGATCAACGTATTTTTCTGTGTGGGAAATTCATGTACAATCTCTCATTATATATTTTTTTTCTAAAACAAAAATTTTTATTTTTTCACCTGAGATTAGGTGAGAAATTTTCTATCAGT
>NW_004524666.1:492320-498986 GCF_000260255.1 Octodon degus
ATATAATATATATATATATAACATATAACATATATAATGTATATTGTATGTATGTATATCTTTGTCACTTATCTTATAATATTTGTACGGTGAGCCCTTCATTCTTACATGAAGATAGTGTCTCTCATTCACCACACTCTACCTTCTTCTATGAAAACTGCACGAGTTTTTTGGTTAAATCAAGGACTGAAAACTTGGTGTCTTTTTTTTTTTGATGAAAAAACTGGCTGTTCTGAGTGGCAAATCACCAGTGATCAGATAATAAGTAAGGGAAGTCTAATTTTGGCCATCTATAAATACAACAGTGGTACAAATAGAACATCTTCGAGACTCCACAACAGTCCTTAAGATTTTATGTTCCAAGAATTTTAATAGGATAAAGAAAACACTCCAGGGACTTGGGTCTATAGCTCAGGGCACAAGTGCCGGCCTGGCAAGTGTGAGGTCCTGAGTTCAATTCCTCATACCTCACCTGCCAAAAAAAGACTTCTATAAGTATGAATTGTGCTCTCCCCTTGAAGATACCTTTATGCTCTATTCTAGACCAGACTTGGTTACATTGGTAGAAGAAACTAAAACTTTTTGAGACATGATCTTACTATATAGTTCAAGCTGGCCTTTATTTCACTCTCCAACCATTGTTGGTCCAGAACTCAAAGTGATCTTGCTGCCTCCGCCTCCTGGGTACTGAACATACAGGTTGTGCCGCCGCTCCTGGATGGAAGCTAGTTATTCTAACTAAAATATTTATCACAAAAGCAATCAATCATTAGACCAAGTAATGTAAAGAAACCTAATGCCTGGAGCAGTCTAGAATATATTATTCCACAGTCTAGTGATATTCTGGATTTTGCATTCTTTTGAATTAAAGGTATACATTTTTTCATGGATTTGAGTATGTGTGGCTTTCTACTGAACATATTAATATTTTGGTCTTTATTATAAATATCCTTCTAATATCTACACTTACTGCACAGAGGGGTCAATAAGGGAAGTCTGCTCTACAAACTCCAACACTAGAAATATGCGTAATACTCTCAACCCTTATTTAAAGAAGATAAAAGGCAGTCACTGTGTAGTGCAAAATATAGAAGAAGTGCTGGAATGGCCTGAAGAGAAAGTTGTTAGAGTAGGTTCCTAAAGTGACTGTAATGAAAGTATATAGAAAGGGGAAAAAATAGTAATGACAAAGAGAAAATGGGGAGGGAAGTTCAATGACAAATGCACATATGGCTGAAACTGAATTTATATTGAACTGTGTGCATGTGAAATTTTTGCCGCATTATGTAATTATGTCATATTTCTCTCTACAAAGAGAAAATATAAAGTTTATTGCATATTTTATCCTCTTGCTATTAAAAATGTTTCTTGCATGAAGTTCATCCCATATGCATTTAGTGCCATGAGGAATGGCATTGAAAAATGAATTTATGCACTTTTATCTCGATATCTGGATTTTAATCTCTTCTAAATTAGCAATTAAATTGAAGTAAATGTGCGTTTGATATGATTTCATATGATTAAAATGCCATTTGATTCTTTCTCAGAGCTCTTCTACGTATGTGACTTTTAATTTAGTGTACTGAGATGATCAATCCCCCAAATAAAGGTTTTATATGTCTTCAAATAATGAAAGAATGCAAAAACTAGAAATGTTAATGTTTCTACTTAAATTGTTGGTTTGGTATTACGTTCATTATATTTAGCAGGAGTCGTACCTCATACTCAATCAGAGAATGTTATTTAGCAATTAATGAATGCAACAGTGTGATTTAGCTGAATACTGCCCCTGAACTAAACATTTCTCAGTTTTTAACTCTTTTTTTTCATAAATTTGAACTTGACAGATATTTTTTATCTGAAAAATAGTACTTGACCTAAGGCAATAAAATCACTTAAAATGGCATCAAAATAAAATGCAGAGGTTTATGGGCTCTCCATATTAAGCACACATGGATAATAAAACCTGTAATTTTTTACTTTTTTGTACATAAATACTTCACTTCTTGGAGTAAAGCGTCTGCTCAGGCAGGCTCAGGGACCTAGGTTCCATTCCCAGTATGCCGTGACCCCCTGGGCGAGTTGAGACTGCAATTGAGACGTGGCATGGTGGGGCACACCTGCAATTCCAGTGCTGGGGATGCTGAAAACAGCAGGATCACTATGAGTCTGACCTGTGTAGTGAGAACCTGTACCAACTACATTTTTAAAACAGTAATTTGTCTTCCTGCTACAGTACATAAGATGTTATATAATTACAACATATAGGAATAATTATTCTCATGCTAAGCCTATTAGCTCTTGAATTATAATACATCATAAAAATAAAATAACCAAAATTATTTGTAAAATTATATTTAATTCTATAAATATTTTATATTGGCTAATTTATACTTATACATTTATTTTCAAGAACTTTTTTTCTAAAATATAGTATTGATAGATTTTTAAATTTGTATTCTCCATAATCAACATAAATACACTTGATATGACTTCTGTTTGTTTTTCAATAGACTTAAAAATTTCCACTTTGCTTTGGTATGCATTCATTTTATCAGAAATGGTAGCATTAATTTACCTTCATCCTTGACTTTAGCATACTTAATACCCTTATTTATAGGCTCCAAGTCCACAGCCAGTTACCTTGGTAACTATTTAAAGAGCATCTTCTCTTTACTATTTGTTTTTATCACATCATCAAATTGCCTGCTTTTTCCTTCATCTACTGCTTCAAATAACTTATTTCTGTGGGCACTGATAAGCTCAGGGCTTATGACAGCATCAGATCTCTATTTATGTGTGTGCAGACAGATGTTTGTGCATGAGCATTTGTGTGTGTGTGTGTTTGTGTACTTTTGTGACTCTTCCCTAAAAATTAATCATAATAACCTTCTATGTTTCTTTAAACCATTGTACTTTTTTCAGGAGCAGGTTATGTATCTTCCTAAAATGTAGACAGTGAAATGATTGCTTTTGTAAGCATTGTACTGTCTGAGTCTTCATTTTGTAGTACTTTGCCTATAGTATATATACAATATTGAAATAACTTATATAAGAAAATCAGGTCGGGATCATTTTTAACTCAAATCTGCTTTATGAGAGGCAGCACAATACAGTGACAATAAAGGATCATAGTGTTCAAATCTGTTTCAACTGAATGCTATTTCATTAACCTTGGGTTAGCCACTTAATGTTCTGTGATTTATTTGTCAAATGGAATTGATAAATTTGTTATCAATTTTATCTCTGTAAATTTGTTATCAACCAGTGTTTTTTCATGTTCTTTCTCAGAAGAACACAAAAATAGTTTTTAAAAAGTATAGAAATGATACAGAATTTCACTAAGCAAAATGACAGGAATTCAACAATGGTTGTTATATTACATATTGCTGTCTTTAATTAGTTGTTCAGGTTGCCAGATGGTTCTTTTAAGTGTCTACAATATATGGTTAAAATATATTGTGGTCTTGAAAATAATCAATATCAAATTTACCTAAAGGCTATACTAAACATATTACTAATGGTCTAAAGAAAATTTTACTTTACATAAATATTCATAATCTAGTATTTAAGTACAAAAAAACTGAAGTGTTACAGCATAAAAACTTTATTTTTTAGCCTAACTTTTGTTTTTTTAAAATTTTATTGATAAACAAATAGCAATGAGACAGTTTTAAAACTGATTAATAGGACAGTTTCAATAATTAATACTTTATATATTGTTATCTTTTTGTGGTTCTTCATAGTACAAGATGCTGACAGGATATCCTGTCCAAACACTGCTAGTACAAATCTTTCTTCTCATTGAATTAAGTGAAAGTAGCTGCATATCTATCCTAACTATTCTGTATATACAGATACAAAATGGTCCTTCCTTTGTATCCTCTTTTTTACTTTAGTCCTGTCAGAAATGGGCATTCCACTGGCATCTAAATACTATAAGTGTGTGAATTCAGCAAAACAATCCAACACAGTCTAGCAGTCCACAATAGTAGTAGGTTGTCCACAGAAGTTGTTGACTTGAGCCTTTCACAGCTCAGCATATTAATATGGCTTTACTTTGCATACCTCATTTTTATACTTTTCTGCTGGATGGATAAGACCAAACTAAAGCAAGACCTATATAACAACAAATATTACTTTTGTATCTGATAAGGTCAGTCAAGTACTCTCAAGATTTATCCTGTAACCCTGCACCACAGTTGACAGAGCCTTTGTCAGTGTCAGCCATGTGGATGAGCCACTAGCCTAAGTTTTGAAGTCAAAGTATATTGATTTTATATACATATGTCTTCAAGTGTAATGGGATCTTTTAATTACTTCTGGATATCCTCCCAAAAACTTAACTTTAATTGTACATTTCCAAGTTTTTGTGTGCAAAACTTCACAGTAGTTTTGATAGTTCCACATATCAAAGACATTTATTAATTAAGATAAAGTCCTTGTGCATGCTATTTACATTAGGGATTGACATATTCATTTAGGGGTACATCACATTTTTAATTATTTTTAATTATTCAAAATATTTGTGGCATTGTGTTTTACTTAACATAACATTTTCTAGTCAATTAGGAGAAGAAAGTGAAGGCATTTGCAGGTAGAAATATTAGGGAGTAATTTTAAGATTAACCACAGTTTTGTTGATATAAACCCATTACTTCAACTAAGTAATGATTGTTTTTATTTTATAGGAATTAACTAATATCTGTGTATCATTTGTTTCATCTTGAAAAAGGGTAACTACTAAGTCACAGCATTTGCAATAGACCAAAGAGGAAAAAATTATACTACCTTTTTTATTTGTTTCAGTACACTTAACTTTTTGTTTATTTCTTTCATGGTTACCATGAATTTTAATAAACTTACATTTTGATATTTTCATAATAGTAGATTTTGAATCATTCATTTACTAAAAAGATAACAGCAAAAAGAATACAAGTTTTGGTTAAACTTCAACATTGTGTTCATGTGATTAGGCTCATAGTGAAGAAAATGTAAGATTTTGTGGAACACATATCTATAATTTTCCAAAAATATTCACATTTATATAGTTCTGAATATGTAATGTTTAATGTAGCATGTAATTCTATCTGTCTGTCTGTCTGTCTGTCTGTCTGTCTGTTTGTCTGTCTGTCTGTCTACCTATCCAACCATCCATAGTGTTCTGAAATGTCTATGTCAGTGTGGACAATGCACTGAACTATTGCTACATTTTAGTGTATTTGCATCCCAATGTGTATAATTCCTCTTCCTTGGGGAGAAAGAGTTATTTTTTTTCTATTCCAAGGGTATGGTGAGCCTTTACTCAGTGAGTGTTTACCGAGCACCAGGCAATGCGTTATTCACTATGTATGCACTCTCTCATGCAGTTCTTACAACCAAAGTATGATCTGAGCACTTTTGGTATCCACACCTATAAGAAAATAACTTAGGGGCTGGCCTAATAGCTCAGCAGATTAAAGCGCCTGTAAGCAGGTGCAGGGGCCGGCGTTCGATCCCCAGGCCTGCTGTGCCAGTCGCTCCTCCGGGCATGATGAGATGTCAGTTGAGACTGGGCATGGTGGCGCGCACCTGTAATCCCAGCTCTTGGGAGGCTGTAAACAGGAGAATCACCTGGAACACCCTGTAGACCTGTCCCTAAAATTAAAAAAAAATAAAATAACTTAAATTTAATGAGTTAAGGACTTACCCAAAAATATACCGACTACCAGAATCAAGACACAAGCTCAGGCCTCATTCACAGCTAGTAGTCCAAACTACTTGGTGCTTCTCTTCACTGTCTAAGTTCAGTATTTACTTAATATTTTTATTTTCTCTGGAAATAATATATCTCATCATTTTTAACATTACATCTTGAAGGTGGACTGTCTCTGAGACAGAAAATGGAAAATTAGTGCACAAAGAGACAGAACATGACAGAAAAGTATAATAAACCAACCACATTAGACTGTGCCACGAACCCAAGTTCCTGCACAGGTCTCCTTCTACTTTCATTGAAGGCTGTGAAAGAGGGTTCTTCGGACGCTCGCAAGCTTTGTCTGGATCTTGTTTTGGAAATTACATGATTTCTCTTCTTCAGGTCTGAGATAAACAAGGACATAGTGAAAAGTAATGAACATACATATGAAAAAGCAATAAATTAATTGGATCATTTTGGAACCCTTTGTTTCACTGTAAAAGGTTTCTTCATTTGTTTTTGGCTCATTTTTAGAATATATTCTGTAAAATGAAGAACTTTAAATGCACAGTGCTGTCCCACTGCAGGGAAAAATGCAAACAAATGACTAATCATGAGTCCATAACAACTATCTACAGTGAAATGTTTCACCAAAATACTCCTTAGTGTAAGATGCACCTGCTAAACTGTAAATACTCTTTTTATGATCTGTTCTTATTAATTTACACAATATTTTCCATCACATAATTATTGATTCTGGCAATTTTTGTTGTGCACATTAACACTGCTGTCACTAATGTTGACGAGTCTCCCACAAGGATTAATTGTGCTTTTTGTAGAGTTTTTCCCTTGTGCCTAGTGTAGGCTACAGGATCAATGTCTTACATATATGGTATGTTGTTTAATTCTACATTTCCATGTAATAGATGAGGAAAATGAAGCTTGTAGGGTTCTTTGGTTTTTTGTGGGTTTTTTTTTTTTTTTTGTTT
>NW_004524666.1:499948-506104 GCF_000260255.1 Octodon degus
ATCAACCCATTACCAAAATGATCTGTAAACATCTTTACTGCTGAGGTTCAGGCTGTTGATCCCTAGCAAAGACAGGCCTATGCCCTCTGGCGACTTTCTTCCCTATTATTTGGGTTTTTGAATAAATAGGTTGCTTTATGTTCTCAAAGCAAAAAAGGTTGATATGTTTAATATTGCTGCAGCATTTGAAATTGCATAGATAAAAGCCTATTTGGAGAAGCAGAAGATCACCATAAGCCTCTTGTCAGTTTCTGAGGAATTCATACATATCAAAAAGGACTGCACAAAAAAATAGCAAAGAGGAAAGATAATGGGCCCATCAAGGCAAATGATTAATGCAGCACCGCTTTGATGTTAATCAGACTGTGTAGGTGAGAGTCAAATCAACTGAGGTCAACAGAGAATTTTGGTTAAGGAGGAAAAAAAGAAAAACCCCGAGCTAGTGATTTCAGACAGATGGAAACTTTAAAAGGGAAACACAAAGGTCATAGCGTCAGATTCAATGTGCAGAAGCACAGTAGGCAAGTTTTAATGACTTCTCAGCAAAGGTTTTTAAGAGAAGTTCTCAAATTTGTACTATCCAGGCCAACTATTTTTTAAAAATTTTTATCAACAGGAAAAGATATGGGATATTTGAAAGATTAAATCGAAATATAAAAGTTGCTTCCTTGAAGGCATTTCTCTACTTTGAGTGATGAAAGCAAATTCTTCCTAAAATTAATTGAAGCTCTCTAAGGCTTTATTAAACACAATTGAAATATTATTTTTAGTACAGATGAGTAATATGTGTGTATAAATATGTACCTACATCATTTAAAAGATGTATTTGTAAGTAATTTCCATAATTAAGCATAGGTAATTTTAATATTGATAAGTTTTTCAAATATTTCTGTAACTTAAATCCTCTGAGGTTGCTAAATCCCTTTCGGGAAAATATTTAGTGGGAAAAAGTCAACAAAATTTTTTTCTGCAGTGAATTTTTGTTGCATTCAACATTGAAAAGGTGAATCAGGAGCAGAGATAGCATGGGGACAAATTAAGAGGGAGTCAGGAAACAGGAAGAGAAATGAAAACATTACTGAATACTGTATAAACACGTACTTATCAAGGTGTTAATTTCATTTTTCTGTTTTTAAACTGTATTTATTATTATTTGGTTCATCTTATTGAAAGCCTTCATACTAAGGTGTCTTCCAAGGACTAAAAGGGGCTCAAAAATTTTTCTGTTGCCTATCTGTCTGTCTGTCTGTCTATCAATCGATCAATTTTAAACATATTTATTTATACCTTTTTGTTTAGTATAATTTAAAATGTAATGAATTTTTAATAGTAATTATAACGTTACAGAATTTTAGCTTCTGTAATAAACCAGACTTTATGACATGGTTCTCTTAAAGTTAGTACTTTTTTAACCTGGAATGAACTTTTACAACTTCTGAGCCTTTTTCTTTAGCCATATGTGTATATCATCTCTCTGTGAATAGATACTGTTGCTAAGAAAGAAATTTATTTAAATCTGTTAATACAGGCATATATCTGACATCCATAATTATATTTTCATAATGTATAGTCATATGTCTGAACAAATATGTATATGTAATATATACAATTCTGCTATGGTAATTTGCCATATGCCAATTCAAAATATCATAATTATTTCACTCAAGCATCATAGATTATAATATATTAGGCAGGCTCAAGGACCAGGGTTCTATGCAAGCATGCTGTGTCGGCCCCACCCCCGGGGGGCGCTGAGACAGTGATTGAGACTGGGTGTGGTGGCACGCCTGTAATCCCAGCGCTTGGGAGGCTGAAAACAGGAGGATCGCTATGAGTCCGACTTACTTAGTGAGACCCTGTAGACCCTGTACTAAACACATTAAAATATAATAATAATATTAATAGTAAGAATAAGAATATAGTCAGTCCCAATTTATGAATGAATTCCATTCTGGAAGAACTTTCCTAAAGACAGATTCATTCGTCACTCTGACAAAGTGAGACACGAATAAACAACGTGGGCTGCTTTGGCTTCCCAGCAGTTCCTTCCGCAGTCCTACTGCTTTTCCTCTTGCTTCGCAACATCCTGAGCTCTGACTGAGCCCTGTTCCACCGCATACTACCACATGATACAGTGAGCACCCAGCACAACTGTGTCGATGTCCGGCTCCTTGCTCACATTTCAAATGTTCCTAATGCAAGTTCTGTTCCTATCTGTGAAAGCTGGGGCCAGGGAGATAGCTCAGTAGAATAAGTGCTTGCCTGGCAAGCTCAAGGGCCAGAGTTCAATCCCGGGTTCTGCAAAAAAAAAAAAAAATAAAGTATCTGTGAAAGTTCTCAACTTCAATGTTCCTAAACAAGAGACTGACTGTAATTTATTCATTGCTTATTATTATTTTTTAAATTTTTTAAACGTATTTCGTTGTAGCAGGTTTCACTCTGTAGCTTGGACTCCTGGTGACACACCTGTTTTCAGCCTCCCCAGCGCTGGGATTACAGGCATGTGCCACTGCTCCCAGAGTCTGGCCAGCTCAGCCCATCCCGCGGGTAGGGCTTGTGTAGCATGTGGTGCTGGGGATCGAACTGTAGCTCCTGTGATTGCCTGAGCTTGCCTAAACAGGCGCTTTGCTCTATTGAGCTATCTTGCTGGCCTGTAATTTCTAATTGAAGTTTTAGAATATGGTCATCTTAATTCTCTGCAATCTCATCCCAACAACTAGTGTTGTCTTCCCTCATATGGACTATTTGGCTATGTTTTCAGCTTCATTTTAACTGCTTCTGTATTTTTAATACATTGTGTTATGTACAGACGTGCTCATTTGATGAACCAGTTAATAAAAAAAAAGACATAAATGCTTCATGTGTATTTACAGTTTGAAATGATCATAATAAAAGAGCCTTTTTTCTTTTGCTCCAAAATTACACAGAATTATTGTAAAAATGAAATATTATTTTAAATACATTTCTGAAGTTTTGTATAGAATATAAAGACACTAAAAATTGATTTTTTTGTTGTTCTTCAGGCAGTTATTGCACAGCTTTTTCTTGCTAGACACAACAGCTGCTATTCACAATTTGAAAGCGAGGTTTCATTTTGCTCATTTGTTCCCCAGGGGAATGCAGTCTATCTTCAGCTGGTTCCACAGCAGGCCTCCAGGGGGAAGGGTGTGGAGAGTGCAGTTTGGAACCTGGCAGCAGAGCAAGCAGAGAGAACCAGAGAGGGGGCAAGGGATTGGGAAGGGTGCACAGGCTGGGCCTTCGGGGTCCACCCAGACCCGGCTGCTAGGCATTTCCCAATCCAGCAGAACTAGCATGCCAGGGTGAATGGCCACACACTGTGCCCAAGAAAACAAGACAGGGTAAGAATTAGCACTTCAACTTATACAGGGGAATGTTTGTCTGTGATAAAGAATTGTGTCTATGATTTCTCCCAAAATAAATAATGGACCAGGCCTGGAACTTAGAGCTCTTGTTCATGCATCTTATAATACTCCAGTAAAGGTAGGATGAACATATGACCCAACTTTTTATAGAAGGTTCCATTTAATACCTGCTTTCCTGAATTGATTTTCAATAGTACCTTATTTAAATAATAAACCCTAAAGACACAATAGTTACAACTTAAGGAATAAGACAAAAAAAAATCAGAGATACAGTGTGCCAAAGCAGTTATAGTGGTACTTCGATTCACAAACACTTTGGTTTGCAAACAATTTGGTTAACAAAAGCATTTGATAATTTTGTGTGTTGATTTGCAAACTCTACTTTGAGTGACAAGCACTGGGACAAATGCAACTGTCACCATCTTTCCCACACCAACACAAACATGGCCATCCTTAGCTCAATTATAGGAAAAAATTGAGTTCATGAAGTGAAAAACCGCTTGTATTTTAATGCCAGTGGTCATTAGATTTTTTTAGTTCATTACCATCAGTGGTAGCAATCATCTCTTTGACTGACTTGCAGAATATAAAAATCACTGTAAGACATTTATCAACACTTTAATATAAATTGTTATTAATTGTACTTATTTTTAAACTATTGGATTATCTATGAAAGTCTTTAAACTTTGCATAAGCAACTTTGTTACAACTACATAAAAATAGGGCATGATTAAAAACCAAATGAAGAATGACATGTTGGCCCGTGGTAGAGCTAAAGCTTGACACACCTCTCAATGGACTAGACAGACACATAATCACTTGCTTTATAACAACCAGGTCAGTTTGAGTGAAATAAGAACAACTCCTCATTGATCTGAATCCATGTCTCACGGGGAAAGCGCAAGTGCTAAGGGGCATTGTTCTGTGTTTTCTATAAAAACCAATAACTGACTACCAAGATAAGTCATCTTTCTTATGTATTCTTTGTGCCAATTATTTTAAAATGGATGGTATGAAAACCAAGTGTATATTTACAAAAGCATGTTTTCTTTTGCCAGTTCATGTTGTTCTGTTCAGAAAGGAACTCTTCACAATAATATTCTTGACATGTTTTGACTCAATTTTAAACTGCTTCATTTAGAAAGTAATAATTATTAATATTACTCTACATCTATTAAATGTAACACTGCTTTAATGCTCTTTAATACATTTTAAACATGTCATTTTTATATACTTAAAAATAAGAAGAGATTTATCACATTAAAATTTGTTCTACTTATTTGACCCTAAATGATATATACAGCATATGTATAAAATGTGAATAGTCTGATAGGGTGTGTGTGTGTGTGTGTGTGTGTGTTTATGAAAGACACATTTTTCCAAATAACCTACACAAAATTGTATTTGACAGCACTATTATAAAAACTGCTGGACACAAATAAAAAATCTATGGTGTGTCTATTCAGAAAATTGTTTAAATAAGTGTAGTTTAAAACAAGACAGCTTGTCATGGTGTGTGATGTTTTTAAAGACTAGTTGCATTCTGTTTGCTAGTATCTTGAGAGGAGTCTTGCATCTATACACATTAAAAAGATTTGTCTATAGTTTCCTATTTTGTTGGAGTCTTGTTTAGTTTTTGAATTAGTGTAATGCTAGTTTGCAGTTATGACTGGGAGTATTCCTTCCCTTTCAATTTCATTAAGAGCTTGAAGAGTATTGGTATTAGTAAAATTCAGCAGTAAATCTGGTAGCTTGTCTCAGTTACTCTCCTCTCATTGCTGGGACAAAATACCCGATATCCAAAATTAAGGAATTGAAAGATTTATTTAGCTCATAGTTAGTGGAGGTTTCATTCCATATTCAGCTGGCTCCAAGGCAGAGCAGCACATGGCAGAGAGCCACAGCTCATGGTGGGAGAAAACGACAAAGAACAAAAGGAGAGGTCTTGGCTGAAGCAGCTGTCTAGCCTGTCTCCCCTCCTTACATTGTCATGCAGATTACCCACCCCAGGGCTGCTGTAGCACTCTCACACATAATCCCAGCAGTGGATCATGAATTAATCACAAACTCTAGAAACTGCCCCATGACTACATGAGACTTTGGGGAATACCTAGACACAATCCTTAACATAGCTTTTCTCAGTTGGTAGGCTTTTCATTACTGCTTCAATTTCATTACCTGTCATTGATTATTCGAGAATTTTATATTTTATTGATTCAGTTTTGACATTTCATATACATCTAAGCATGTGTCCATTCATTCTGTGTTCTCCAATGAGAATGTAAAATGCATATATTATAAGTATGTACTAATAGCAGTTTTTCAGAGCAGGTGACAGTGTATTAAAGATGGAGATATTTCAAAGAGAATACATGTACTGCATAATCTTTTCAGTATCACTGTAAATAGATTTAAATCTACAGTAAAAAACCCTACAAATCTACAAATCTGTTGAAGTGTCTCAATAACTTTTCTCATTTGATTCCTTTGATTGTTATTTTAGATTCCATAACATTTATCACCAAAACGCTTTGATTAATTATATTCTTACTATTGTGCTACATTTCTCACTGTACTGAATGACAAGTCTATAATTAAGTGTAACATAGGCATAAGAAAATTTGGCAATTAGGGCAGGGGAGATGGCTTAGTGGAATAAGCGCTTCCCTGGCAAGCACAAGGGCCTGAGTTTAATCCCCGGTTCTGCAAAAAGAAAGAAAGAAAGAAAGAAAGAAAGAAAGAAAGAAAGAAAGAAAGAAAGAAAGAAAGAAAG
>NW_004524666.1:506311-507638 GCF_000260255.1 Octodon degus
TACTACATTGCTTTCAATGTGATCACAAACTCTTATTAAGCTATAATCTCCATACACTGACATCTATTCATTTAACTTTCATATGTCATCAAGACTAATTTGTTTCCAAAGTTTAAATTGCACTCCACTGATATTTTTCTATGTATACAAACTTATTTTTATTAATATTATAAGCAGTGTCTATTACATTTGATAGGGTGAATAATTATTTTCCTGTCTATTTTGCTATACTTTTTTTTGAAATTGTTCAAAATTTATTGTAAAGAAAAAGATCGTTAAAGCATATACATAAAAGATATTAGCTATGGAAGAACAAAATTAAATAGCACCTTATTCCACATTAGAAAGGAAAAACAAGGACCAAGTGTGTAAGAAACTAGAGTAATTAAAGGACTGAAAGAAAAGATTTGTCATCTTTGAATTTTATATTTAGCAAACATACCTTTGAAAAATAAAAGTAAGAATTTCTATTTATACAAACTTGAAATATTTTAATACCTCCAGAAGTACATATAGGAAATAACAAAGAACATAATTCAAAAGGCAAGAGAAGTTGCAATATGGTCTTGGATGAACAATAAAGAGCTCTCAATATGATAGTTATGCAGGACTATATAAAAATATATTAGATGAACCCTTATTTAAAGGTCACTGAAGATTTCTATGAAGCAGTACCAATCTTATGTTGGGTTATACACATATTTTTTTTATACATGTATGTGTGCATGTGTGTATAAAAGACAGGGCAGAAGTAATATAAAGTCAACAGAAAATGGAAATATACTTTTTAAAGATTCTAATACTAGAATATATCATACAATGTCTTTTAAAGAAATTGTAAGTCAAAGATATAGTATAAAGCTTAGAACAAAAATTAAGATTAAGCAATATTCAGAAAATTGAATACTAATTAATTAAAAATTAATTGTTTCAAAACAATTGAACGAAGAAAAAGTTTTCATGATAGCAAAGAAGTACTAACAGTAAAACATAAGATAAATACTGGAATGGCAAATAAATAACTAGCACTTCTAACAGTTTGAGGATAGGATATCACACGAAGTTCTAGTGTATTGTAGACATGCATAATGACCCTGAAAGTTACTGGTGGCCAGGCGTCACTTGTGGGACTGAGCTACAGCTATTTCTTTGAAATCCACCCTGTAGGCCCAGATGGAATCATGACCCATAGGGTGGAAGAGAAGTCCATTTGTAGAGTGTGCTGACGGAAATATTTTGCTGCTGAACACAGAAGAATAACTGAAAGATTACTATTGTATACCTCATATTCTCCTGTGTTTAATTGTTTGCCCTATTTGGTGGGTTC
>NW_004524666.1:508159-536915 GCF_000260255.1 Octodon degus
GCAATGGTGTCTTTCAGGTCAGAAAGTCTATTTTCACTTTCCCTCAAACGGTTTTGCCAGCTTGTGATTGAAGTTTTAATTTCCTGTATATCACTTTGAACCTGTTTCATACATTCTATTTCTCTCCTAAATTGCTCATTCCAGGGTTCCATCATTTTTATATTCTGTTCTATTTTTTTTATCAGTGTATTGTTTAGAAGCACTTAGTACTTCTTTGATTATAGTTATCACTACAGTTTTTATTTCAGAAATTATTTCTGATCTGATTACTTCTATACCTTTCTGCAGTTGTTTCTTTACTGCCAACGCTATTATTTCAGAGATATCCAGTGTGTGATTTCCAATTTCCTCAATGCTAGTGTCTTCTGCATTTGTACTAGGTGGACTTGGGGCCTGAGACTGCATTTTGTTCCTTCTCTTTGTTATTTTGTATACCACTTCTGACCTTTGGTGTAGAGCTTAGATAGAGTTATAACCTTAGCACCAGGTCCGGGTCTACGAAGTTCAGATTCCTCCAGGTGAGTGTTGTTAGGATCTGGTTGCTGTGCTCCACTTCTTTCCGCTGCAGCTGTTAGAGTTGAGCACTTTGTGTCACTCTGGTAAGATGTTCTTCTCCTGAATCAGCTGGGCAGGTCTTGCCTCTAGCCTCTTTGCAGGGAGTTCTGCTGAAGATTTCTGCGCTGGTCCAGCACACTGGGTCAAATGAGGATCCAGTGGGCCCCAGGTGGTCTCATTCACACACAGGGCCTGTGCTGTGGGTCAATTCAGGATCCAGCAGCCTGGGTCCTCTCACTCACATGCCAGGCCTGGGCTTTGGGTCTATTCAGGATCCGCGGACCCTGGGTGGTCTCACTCATGCTGGGCCTGTTCTCTGGATCTATTCAGGATCCTGTGGGCCCTGGGTCGTCTCACTCACACATCAGGCCACATGCAGACTCAGGTGACAGGGACAGAGCTCCAGGAATCCAAGCAAGACAGGCAGTGACTGCAAGCTCCAGGGTTGAGCCTTGATGTAAGTTTTTGATATAACTTATATCAAAATATAAACTTTTGATATAAGTTTATATTTGTATATGTACATTCATTTAAAAAACTGAATAAGGGCTGAGTAGATAGCTCAGTGGCCTAAGTGCCTGCTTGGCAAGCACAAGGTCCTGAGTTCAATACCCTGTACTGAAAAAAAAAATTCAATAAATTTTTAACTGTTCTTAGTTGAAATTGATATTGAATAAACCAAATTTAAAATGTAAATTTCATTCCTTTCACATTTGTGTTCCCCAGTGAGAACACCACGATGAATACTTTGTGTCACATCCAAAGCTTTCCTCTACCCCCAGACCCCTCAACACCACCTCATCCTTAGACAGCTCCCCATCTGTGTTCTCATGTAGCCCAGGCTGGCCTCCAACTCAAGTTGATCCTTCTGCCTCAGCATCCTAAGTGCAGGGATTAAAGGTGTGCGCCACCACATCTGGCCTTCCTGTCTATTCTGTTTAGTTACCTTTCCAAGGAATTTATACAAATCTAATTGAAACAGTGTCTTTTTTTTAGTCTCCCATGTCAATAACTGTTCACAAAGATTCTTTTCATCCAAATTGTTTTGTTAATTCTTTTATCTTTTACCTTTCTGCACAACCGTTTCATTTTTTCTGTTAAACCCTCAAAAATATTGTTTTTTGTCTTCTCATCTCAAAGATTCGTGTTGTGAAGACCAGTGAATGTCTAATACTTTTCTTCTTAATATCTAACACTTGGGCTTTCAACTGATACGTTTTTCTTTTTGTAATAATTTAAAACTTTGCAAATATTTCAGCTGGAATTTGAGTTTAAAATTAAGCACTGTAGGCTGCATGCTTATATTCCCAGGGCTCAGGAGGCTGAGGCAGGAGGATGCTATGATTTTGAAGCCAGTCTGTGCTACATAGTGAGTCTCCAGCCTGAACTGCAGAAGACCCTGCCTCAAAAACTGAATATATAAAGAATTAGAGTATATAAATTACAATATATAAAATTATATACTTGAGAAATTCTATTAATATTACTCTTTAAATTATCTTACTACTAATATTAAAGTTTTGTTTGTATTCACTCTTTATCAGTCTTTTCAGGGATTAGTACATGTTTTCCCTGGTTGTGGTAGTGCATACCTTTGATTCCAGCCTTTGGGAGGCTGAGGCAAGAGGATCCCTGATTGTCAGAGGCCAGACTGAGCTGCAAGGCTAGTCAGTTAACAGCCATCCTGAACTACAGAGTGAAACCTTTTCTAAAAATTTATGGGCTACTGCATTTTATATACTTTTTCTCTGTATTTGATTATTTAAGAATTTTTGATAAATAGATTTATCCTGAGTAGACTAGAAACACAGTATTAGATCATGCATACATACAATCAAATGTAATCATGCACATATCTATTATGTAGAACTTTCAAGATATTCTTTAAAATATTGATTAAAAATTTACATGATGTATAAAATGTGATATGTCTATTTCTGACTTATATCTTAGGTGCTCTCATTCATAAATCAAAGGTACAATTGTATTGCTATTATGAAACTTAAAGAAACCTAAGATTCCAATCACAGAGCTCTGCAGAGATGCATAAATAAGATTTTGATCTAGGAAGAACAACTGAGAATTTTCTTAGGCTTTTTTCTAACTTCAAAGGAATAAATTTCTTTATTGACTTTTCCGTATTAAACATCATGAGTATATTAAACATTCCTCTGGCATAACAATTTTCTATTGAGTCACTGTTTAGACTACCAAACTATAGAGTTTTATTCAGTAATTCACTTCTACATGGTTTCAGGTATGGTTAATGAGCACATATTTTAAATTTTATTCATAGATAGTATATTAGTTTTGTAGGGTTTCCTAATAAAGCACCACAAATTGGATGGTTTAAGCAAGATATATCCATGTTTTTACTATCATAGTTTGTTAGACTTACACCTAAACACTTCATTTTGTAGATGCTAATACAAATGAAATTGTGTTTTTAATTTATAGCTAATTTGTTTATTTCTGGTACAAAAGAAAGGGATTGGGCTGGCCAAATAGCTCAGAGGATTAAAACACCTGCAAGCACGCACAGGAGCCATATTTCGATGATCCCCGGGCCTGCGGTGCTGGCCCTGCCCCTGGAACATGCTGAGAGGGTGGTTGACTCGGTGTGGTGGGGTTCACCTGTAATCCTGGCACTTGGGAGGCTGTAACAGATAGATCACTATGAGTCCAATCTAGTAGTGAAACCCTGAACATCCTGTTGAACTTGCCTAAAATACAAAAATATAAATAAATAAATAAATAAATAAATAAAATAAAATAAAAGGGACTTTATCTATTAAACTTGAGCCTTGGATCATTGGTACACACCTTGATCACTTAAGTCCTTTTCTCTTTCTTGGGAGCCCTCCCTTTCCCCTGCCCCTTTCCGCATTCCTACACTGTGTCTCCAGGTTTCTCACCACCATTTTATTGCATTCTTCAGTTTGTTTCAATTTTGTTTCTCCTGTAAGAGAAACCCTGTGATATTTAATTTTCTATATCTGATTTAATTTACTTACTGTTATGGTCTCAATAGCTGTCCATTTCTTGAAAATGGCATGATTAATTTAATGAGAATTGTGCTGCTATAAACATAGGTAAGAATCCATATGTCAAATTAGGATGATGTCCTTACCTCTGGGTGGTATCTCCTGAGGCCAAATGGAATTTCTATTTTTAGTGCTTTGATTAATCTCCATTCTGGCTTCTATAGTAGTTTTACAAATTTACATTCCTACTAACAATGTAGAAGGATTTCTGTTTTCTTCATTTGCTCAGCCCTATTTTTTGTTTGTTGGGCTCCTGAAAAAGGTATCCTTACTGGGACAAAATGAAATCTCAGAATTGTTTTTATTTGCATTTTCTAAATGCCTAATAATGAACATTTCTTCATGTACTTATCGGCCACTTGTATTATTATTAAAGACCACTCAATTTATTTGCCACTTTTGATTGGGCCATTTGTTTTCAAAGTTTAATTTTTAGTGTTCTTTATTCGTGGTATTAATCATTTATCAGCAGCATATCTGGCAATTTTTGCTCTATTTTTTAGGTTGTCTTTTCACTCTTGACCAACCTTATCCCTTAAAGTGCATAAGCTTTTTAATTTGATGCAATCCCATTTGTCTAATCTTATTTCTTATTCATTTGGATATCTGTTCATTATGTATGGCTTCAGGTATGACCCCTATATTGCCTCTAACTGACTCAATGATTCTGTTTTTAAAATTATGCATTTAATTTATTTTGATTTCATATTAGTATGCTGGAGTGGAGCTTGCTTTATTCATCTGTGTGTGCAGAATGACATTCCCCAGCACTGTTTGATGAAGGGTCTGTTTTTTCTCTGAGGTATGTTTGGCCCTTGGTCAAAAATCAAGGGCAAAGGATACCTTTCCATTTTCCAAAAGCCCTTTTCAGTCTTTATTTCAGATCTGTCTGTCTGTCTGTCTGTCTGTCTGTCTGTCTCTCTCTCTCTCTCTCTCTCTCTCTCTCTCTCTCTCTCTCTCTCTCTTTATCTTCTTGATTAGGTTGATTCTCATACATTTAAGTTTTTGAAGCTATCATAAATGGAAATGTTTTCTTGATTTATCTCTCCATGATACATCATAGGTCTACAGGAACACCATTAGTAGGGTGTGTTGATTTTGTATTGTGACCCTTTCATGTGTTTGCTCGCCCGTTCTAAGAGTTTTCTGCATCTGCTACATGTAGGATCAGATCATCTGCAAATGCAGATTACTGGGTTTTTTCATTTCCTATTTGTGTCCTTTTAGTTTCTTTCCCTTCCCAGATTAGCTAAAATTTTTAGTATTCTATTGAACGAGAGTGTTGCGAGTGGATACACTTGTCTTGTACCACATGTTTTGAAAGGATTAGTGGTTTTTATCCTTGATTGTCTTTGTATGGTTCCTTACATTTACTGATTTACTTATACTGTAGTCATACTTTCATCTTTCATATGTAGCTGACTTAGGATATATGATCTTTTAAATCATATGTTAATTTTTGTTTGCAAATGTCTTCTTGAAAATTTTGCATCTATTTTCATCAACGTCTTTGGCCTGTATGTATGTTTGTTTTCTTTTTTACTTGTGTCCTTACTTGAATTGGGCATCAGGATAATGTTGGCTTCATGAAAGAATTGTAGATGCACTTTTTCTTTTGAATTCCATGGAGTAGCATAGGGATTATTTGCTTTAGTCATTCTCTAAAGTGTGGTAAAATTCATTCCTGTATCTGCTGTGCCCTGGCTCTTCTTTGTTAATAGAGTTTTCAGTAACTGCTTAAATTCTACTGCCTGACATTTGTACATACAGACACTTTATACTTTTCAATTTAATTTGGCAAATCAATATTGGTAAAACATATTTGTCATATTTTGGATTAATGGAATTAATTCATTTATTTTATATTCTTCAGTATTTTGGAATGTAAGTTTGAAAATGGTTTCTTATAGTTTTTTTTTTAGATTGCAGTGTTATCTCCTGTAATTTTTTCTGGTTTTGTCTAACTATGTTTGTGCGGGTTTTCTCTTTCGGGAACTAAGATCGGCTAACAGTCTATCAGTCTTAATATTTCAGACAAAATATTTTGATTCATTGTTCTTTTAATTTTGTCTCTTTCATTGGTTTTTTCTTCCATCTTCATAATTCCTTTCCTTCGGATACTATTAAGTTTGGATTGGTTTTAGTTTTCTTGTACCTTGAGATGAATTACTAAGTTATTTAACTTTGATCAGTCTCTTTCTCCCAAGTATAAACTTTGCTATTAAAATTGCCTTTAATGTGACCCACAGCTTCTGATATATTGTATTACCATGGTCATGAAACTATGGAAATCTTTAAATTTCTTCTGTGACCCACAATCATTTGTAATGTATTATTCAATCTTCATGAAATTTGTGTTTACAGTTTTGTTGATTTCTAGTATTCAGTTGTGATCTGATAGAATGCAAGGGAACAGTTCAGTTCTTTCATTTATTGCAGGCTAATTTGTGGTATAATGTGTCTTCTGTTATGGAGAGTCTTCAGAGTGCTGCTGAGAATAAAGGGTATTCTGATGCTTTGGAATGAAAAACCCCTAAATCCACTTGTTTTCTGCTGTTAACTCTCATCTTTTTGGTGTATATTTTTTTGTGTGCACAACATGCCTATTTGAGAAAGTAGGGTAGAAAGTCTCCCAGTATGACTGTACTTGTATCTATCTATCATTTTATGTCAAGCATTTTTGTTTTATAAAATAAGGTGTCCTGTCATTTGGGGCATATGTATTTACAATTGTTGTTTTCTTGATGTGTTATTCCTTTTGCCAATATGTAGTGATGTTTTTTCTTTTAAACAATTTTTAATGTGAAGCCAAATTTATATAAAATTAGAAGTTATTTGCACTTGCTTCAAACTCCTGCAGAGTAAATAATCATTTTGTATCTCTTCATTTTCAATCTGGGAATTTGTTTATTTTTTGTGGATTAGGCATATCTCTTGCAGACAACATAGAGTTGGGTTTTGTTTTTGGACTCAATCTGTTAATTTGTGTGTTTTACAAAATGACAAAGTTAAAACTGTTTACAGTAAGTATTGCTATTGAATATATTCTATGAACGAATGCTTTTTTAATACTTGATTTTTTGTTATTTTCCTTTTGTTTCCTACCCTCATGAGAAGCATTTTTTCCTTTGGACTTGGGTAATAGTGCCTACCTATCTATGTTTAAGACACCTTCAAGTACTTTCCAAAATGTTGATTTGGTTGTCATAAATTTCTTTATTTATATCTTAGAAGGGCTGCTCTTGGAAATTTGTGTTGAGAGTCCATAATTATTCTGTATACAGCATATTGTTGGATTTTGTTTCCTAATCCACTGTGCCAGTCTATTTCTTTTAATTGGTGAATTGAGTCCATTTACATTGATGGTTATAAGTGAGATGTATTGACTTACGATTGACATATTATTTACCTGCTGTTATTTACTCCTTTTTCTCCTTGTTTAATTATTTGCCCTATTTAGTGGGTTCCTTTTGTTCTCATTCATGGAGCTCTGATCATTTTGGTCTCTTTCTAGAACATCTTTTAGTAGTCTGTGTAGGGTTGGCTTTATTGTTATAAAATTCTTTAGTTGTTCTTTGTCATGGAAGTACTTCACTTCTCCATCAAACTTGAAAGAGAGTTTTGCAGGGTATAGTCCTCTGGGCTGGAATTTGTTTTCATAGAGGACTTGAAATACTCTACTCCATGCTCTTCTTGCCTTCATGGTTTGTGAAGAGAAGTCTGCTGTAATTCTGATGGGTTTTCCTTTGCGTGTGATCTACTTCTTTTCTCTAGTGGATTTCTGTATATTATTCTTGCGCTGGATTTCTGGGATCTTGACTATTATATTTCTCAGTGTGATTTTAATTGGATTGATGTTATTTGGCATTCTGTATGCTTCAGTTACCTGAATATCAGATTGTTTCCCCATATTTGGGAAGTTTTCTGCTATTACTTCTGCCCATATTTTTTTTAATGTCATTTGTATTGGCTCCTTCTTTCTTATTGATGGCTATTAGTCTCACATTGTTCATCTTTGCATCATCTTGCAGGTGATGGATTATTTTTTCCTGCATCCTTGTTGTTTTTAAGAGACGTTTTCTTACCTTTTTGCTAGCTGTGATGGTGTTTTCAAGATCTGAAACTGTCTTCACTTTCACTCAAATGGTTTTGCAGGCTTGTGATTGAGATTTTAAGTTCCTCTATATCTCTTTGAATCTGCTTCATGCAATCTATATATTTCCTATTTTGCTCATTCAAGGATTCCATCATATTTCTAATCTCTGCTATTTTTTATCAGTGTTTTCTTGAGAAACAGTTATTAATTCTTTCATTACAGTTATTCTTTGTTTCTTTTCTTCAGACATTATTTCTGATCTGATTTCCTCTATATGTTTCTGCATTTGATTCTTTACTTCAGATGCTATTAATTCAGAGATTTCTATTTTTATTTCAGAAGTTATTTCTTATCTGAGTTCCTCTATGTCTTTCTGGAGTTGTTTTTATTTTACTTCAGATGCTATTAAGCCAGACATTTCAGCTGTGTGATTCCCAGCTTATTCTGTGCTAGTGTCTACTGCACTTGTTCTGGGTGGGCTTGGGGCCTGAGATTGCATATTGCTCCTTCTCTTTGTCATTTTGTACAGCACTGTCCTCTGACCTGTGGTGTAGAGTTTTGGTTCAGTTATAACCTTACCACTTACCGAAATTCTTACCCAAGAGAGATTATATGATTAAGCCAGTTATAGTTTTGTATTTACCGAACTACAATAAGGAACACTAATAATGGGTAATGATATTTAGCAGTTGACAAACTATTGTTACTAGTAGATTTGTATTTTACACAGTAAGTGCAATCATGTCTATATAGCTAAGCAGATATTAAATTGGGAATTTGTATTTAAGTTAGTTCCACTAAGTTCTGTCTGATCGCCTCTCGTTCATGTACCTGGTGTTTTCCAGGCAGACTAGTTCACCTTGGTTAACTTTTGCCCCCTCTCTCAGTCCAAAGAGAAAGAGGGAGGATGCTTTTACAGATCTGGGTCTAACAAAGTGTCTCACCTTACTGGGTGTAGATCTATGAAGTTTGAATTCATCCAGTTGTACCTGGCTTGGGTCTGGCTGTTGTGCTCAGCTTTTTCCTGCTGCAGCCCTTGGAAGTGAACCTGTTGTGCCTCTCTGGCAAGATGTTCTGCTTCTGCATTAGCTGGGTGGTTCTGGCCCCTAGCCTCTCTGCAGGGACTTACGCTGCAGAGTTTTACCCCAGACCTGTATGCCAAGCCTGGGCTGGGTCTAGAGGGGTCCAGAGAGCAGGACAGAAGGACTCATTTATAAGTGGGCCTGGCTTGGGTCTGGAGGGATCCAGCAGGCCAAGGGGAGCATGGAAGTTCTTCCACATACTCACTGGTCCTGGGCTTGGGCTGAATTTGGAGCGGTCCGGAGAGCATGGTGGAACTGGTCACTTACACGCTGGGCCTAGGCTGGTTCTAGATGGACTCTGAGGGGTCACAAGAGCACGACTGAAGTCTCCCTCATATGCTGGGCTTGGGCTGGGTTTAGAGGGGTCCAGCGGGTGCAGTGGAGTGCCGCAGCTCTCCCACACACTCACCAGGCCTGGGCTTGGGCTTCCACAGTTAATGTAGTTTTTTGTTGGTGGTGGTGGTGATGGAATTGGGGATTGAACTCAGACCCTTGCACTTGCCAGGGAAGTGCTTATTCTACTGAGCCATCTCCCCTGCCCCTCCTACAATTATTCTGATGAGCTCACTTTTTTAAATATTATTTGGTGCTTTCCTTTTGGTTTTCTCTTTTGTGAATCTCTGGGACTTTCATTATTATGCGTCACGGAGAAGCACTTTTCTGGTCATGTCTATTTGGGGTTTTAACTGCGTGCTTTACCTAGTGATTCAACCTGTTTCTCAGACACGTGAAATATTCTGTATTAATTTCAATGAATAAATTTTTAAAACTGAAGTCTTAATCTCTACTTCTTTTTTAAGTCCTATCATTTTCATATTTATTCTTTTAATTACATCTATGAGTTCTACAATAATTTTTTATTATCTCTCATTTTTCTTAGTATAATTGAGTAAATTTTTACTAATTTAGCCTTGTCCTCAAGTGGTAATTTGTGTCCTCTGGCTGACCTTGTGTATTGCTAAAACTTTCTATCAACGTTTTCATTTCCATGTGTTCTGCTTGACTTCTTTTCATAACCTCTAATTCTTCACTGAAGTGGTCTTTTATATCCTGTATTATCTTCATTCATTTGTTCATTTAGATCTTATTTAACCCAGCAGTGTACAGTGCCTGCCAGCTCAAGAAAGACAGAAAAGCTCTTTGATCAACTCAGTAATTGATCCAGTTAGCTGCTTAGTTACAACTCCTTTAAATTTGTTGATCACTCCAGTAGTTGATTCTTTTTTTTTTTTTTCTTTTTTGACCTCTTTTGCTCTTGGAGTTCTTGCCTGAAAGCTTATACACTTCAATGCCTATTCAATCTCTTCTTTTGGAGTGAATTTTCAGAGACATCTCGCCTTGCTTCTTCATGTTTTTTGTGATGTGCTGAAAAATTATAGATCCATCAGGAGGCAAGCCCTGCCTCTATAGAGATGACTTTAGTAGAAGGCTGTCTCCCCACACTGGGATATTGGCTTATAGCATGACTCAGTGTGCTGGCATCTATTCAAACCATTCTGTCCCTAGGACTACAGGGTAGAATAAATTATTTTTATTCAAATGAAAGGGAAGATTTGAGAGATTACTTGTAGAGATTGAAAGAAAGATGAAAAAGTTCTAGAATTAAAAGCAGAAGCAAAGCATATATTACCAATCAATTAAAATCTTATTTAGAAAAGTCTGTATTCTTTTACTACTCCAGAGAAAATGTTGGAGAGTAGTGTATTACACTAGACTACAGAAAATTGATCATTTAAATATTCAGGTGTATACTAATTGTGTATATTGAGAAGATCTAAAAATTATTAAAATA
This sequence comes from Octodon degus, assembly GCF_000260255.1. NCBI lineage: Eukaryota > Metazoa > Chordata > Mammalia > Rodentia > Octodontidae > Octodon > Octodon degus. The sequence continues at coordinate 518,729 of NW_004524666.1, forward strand.
AAAGAAAAACAAAAAGAAGGAAAAGTACAAGAAGGAGCAGAGCAGACAGACATATGCAGACTGAAGGCACAACAATAAAAGACACAACAATAAAAGAGCAGTGATTTTTATGAAGCTAAATAAAATCTTAATGATATCTTTTGAAATTATGATAAGGCAATCTTTAATGAAGATCATTGCCTTAGGAATAGTGATCACTGACATGAACTTATACAGTGGGAGAGAAAGATTAGGTGGGATTCAGACATACTATGAGCAAATAGGAACTTATAGCCAAGGAGAAGAATGGGTTAAACGATAAAACTATTTCTGAAAGGAAATAAAGCCATAAGAGAAATTCTGGTTAAATCTACCTAGAAAGAATAATTGCTAAAGATAGAACGATTAGACAGAACAATTAGACATCACTTGAGAGGTGGCAGAGTACATAGGGCCAGACCAGATTTGAGGATTATCCAATGGTGAGATTGAGGAGTTCTTGGTAAACTAATTCAAGCTTTTTGCTAACCAGGATTTTATAAGTAAGTACATTGGTTCCCCCAGGAGAATGTTTAGGAGTCAGACCAAAGCTCAGTCAACCAGAAAATTCTTGACCTAAACCATCCTGATCTTCAAAGACATTAAATAATAACATTACAAGGCTTACTTACACTGTTTTATTCCAAATAACTTATTTTAAGAAGAAAAAACATGTCTGATAGGATTAACTTTTTTAAATGAGGCTATTCAAAATGATACAGTATAAGAGCTAAGGAGATAGCTCAGCAGCACAAGTGTCTGCCTCACAATCACAAGGTCCCAAGTTCGATCCCCAGTACCACACTCAAAAGATGCTAGTAAATTAAAACCAAAGCAAATTGTTTTGAAATATTAGCAGTCATTTGTAGGTGTTAATTTAAAAACCTATATGAAGAATCTATATTATCTTTTCTTTCTTATAAGGTATGATACTTTTCCTAGATATGATCATAAAAATTCATGTAGGAAGTAAAAAAACATAACAAGCCTATTTTAGTGAATAGAACTATGCTTTTTTTTTTGGAAGGATAAAATTATTTTCTTAGACAGGATACAAAATCAAAATGGCTTAATTTTTACTTCTCTGGTGGAAGTTAGTTAATGAAATTCTTTCCATGATGAATAACCATTTTCATATACAGAGTAATTCATATGTTTACTAGTCTTCAGTTTTGTATTAGATGATTTTTGTATTTAATACAATTTTTGCTGATGCTGTTTCTTAGCTTTCATTTAATAATATGCTAATTAATATATGAATGGAATTTAATAGCCACCAATGAGAGCAAAAGTGATATCTTAGAATTTTATGGTCTTAACAAGTTTGTTGAAAATTTTTCATTCAGATACCTAAGTAGGTATTATCTTGCACCACATTTTCAGTCAATATGCCTTTTTATTTAACTAAGTTCACCCATATCTAATTCTCATGCATTTTTAGTCACAGCTGAGCTCCTCTGTCTATGTATTTTGAAGGTTGCATTACACTTATAATCTCTTTAAAATGTCCTTGAAATTTCACTCCAATTTGAATTCAATTTTGCATTTTAAAAGGTTAGTTTTGTGAGTGAGATTCAGTTGCATTTTAAACAGTGGCATATGTATTTCTTGATTTGTTTCAAGCACAGACTTTAAGCACAATATGTTTAAAGATAAAGCTTTGGATATAACCACGTCAGATTTTTTTCTTAAATTTTAGAAATGCAGTTTTAGGTATTAATATAAGTAATCTGTGATTTTATAAGTTTCATTGACAACATCAAGTAGAATTCCACTTCTTAAAATTCACTTTCTTTTTTGAAATGTGTTTTTTTTTATATATTTGGACAAATTACTTATGCATGCTTAGTAAGATAAAATTTCATGAATTTGTTAAATGAATTACAGCAAAGATACATTTTTTAGTTAAGTAGATGTTTCTTATCTTAATAGTTTCTTATCTGAATACAAATACATGTACACAGAAACAAACTTACACATTCTGTAACAATACATTGCTTAATTATTATTTTTGGCTCTTACACATTATGTTTTGGCAGCATGCTCTCAAAATATGAACATGAAAAGTCTATAGTTTACATAGCAAGTCATCTATCACCAAATAAATTTTAAGGTTGTACTTATTTTGAAGAACAATATAGTTCTCAGATATAAGACTTTTGACAGGCTTCACTCCATTTGAGTGAGTTTGAACAGAAAACGATGTCTGACCTGAGAATTCCTACTCTCAGGGAAGACTACAGAGCAATATATATTATATACCTTTGCAAAGAAAAATAAATATAAGACTTGTAGCCATTAACATGTGGAACTCTAATTCAGATATGGGGAGCACTACTTTAAAAAGCAAAACGCAAAACTAACAACTGGTAGAAATCATCTTGAATACTTGGAAAGAATTGGAAGAAATTATTCTACTTACAAATATTCTTTGAACACAGTACCTAAAATGACCTTAAGTTATATGTTTTGGTAAACTGTAATGATTATTAGGTCCCATATCATACACATCAAATGAATACTAATTACAGACATAGTTGTATATGTCCTAGTTATTTCTACTCTTAAATTGCTCATCACAAAGATTCTAATAGAAACATATACCAAGACAAAGGATAAGTTATGAGAACTCTGTGTGAGTAAAAAGTGAAATTGGCCCATACCTGTAACCACTACACTTGGAGGTTGGGGCAAGTGGATCATGAGGTTGTAACCAGCCTTCATATGTAATGATTTCCAGGCTCAAAGAAGCAAGCACATAAAATATGTGTAAATATATGTTGTATCCAAGGAGAATATGTTTAAGTTGTTTCTAGAATGGTCTGTGGAGGGGACTATGTGAGGTCTTAAACCTCACCAATACTATATCCACATTGTTTCACCTGTGATTATTGACATTGGTGATTGGAAGAATTTCTAAACTGTTATTATGCTGGTTGTTAATATATGTTGGCTTGAAATTTGATCAATTTTGTTTTCTATCTGCTTATATTATTATTATTATTATTATTATTATTATTTTATTTATTTATTTTTTGGCAGAACCGGGGATTGAACTCAGGCCTTGCGCTTGCCAGGCAAGCACTTATTCTACTCTATCTGCTTAAATAATTGAAGAAATTTAAACTTGCACAAGGGATAGGTTGGGAGTTGAACAAATTACAACATAGCACACATACACACACACCCCAAAATGAATTATGTGTACTTTTAATACTAAATGTAGTTTCATTTAAGACAAGTCAATATGCTCTTGAAATTAATATTTTTAAATTAAAGATTTTTCTGGAAATCTCAATTTGTTTATGCATATTTTGTGTTCCTTTGTTCTGACATTTTCTTAGATTTCATTCATATATTAGATCTATGTATGTATTCTATTCTTTTGCATGGAATATGTTAAACATTTCCTTTTAAAATTATTATTGTTTAATTTTGGAGCCAGACTACCTGCCCTACTTAGTTCACATCTGTGGTCATCTTGTTACAAATTTCAAATGTTTTGTTACAAAATTCATTTCATACGGAGTTGAATTCAATCATGATTGGGGCTGCATTTAGTGGTCACAAAGAACAAATGAATTTGCATAATTTTAGTACACTGGCAACAATTATACTGGGAGTAAGGATCACCAAAATCCCGTGATCAAATTAGAAACAGAGAAAGCAGGAAGAGCTAATAAACTCTAAGACTGCAGGTCTTTGTGGACATTGTCTTCAACAAGGACAGAAAATGTGATTAGAAAAAAATCTGAATAAGAAAGCAATAAGTAAATCTGGTTGCAATCACAGAGTTGAATAGTTGAGTAATTGCTTTTGAAAGTGAAATAAGTTGAAGTGTTGAAAAATATATTATATTACTATAGATTTGGATGACTGAAGCTTGAGTAGGATTAATGGAGTTTTTTCAGCCATTAAGTGGCTCAGAAGTTCTGGTGAAGAAGTAGTGGTATGCTACATTTGGCTTATATTGACTTTTAGAAATTTAGTCATTTGATTGACACTAGATTCATCACTTAAAATCACCCGGGGGGAGGGGATAAAGAAAGGGGAATAAAGCAAAGAGTAGACACATACATAATGCAAATAGAACCACTAAATACCTTGAATTAGGCTAAATTGTCCATACTAGACTAATGGTTAAACATTTACTGTTTTCTGAGGAGAAGCAAATACATGAGCATTACAATATTAATGATAGCAACATGTAGGAAATGACTAGAAGACAACAACCAGATAGTGATCTGAGAGTGGAAAATGAAAGAGGATGTTAATCTTACTTCCTGTCCTTGATACATGTGGAATGTGAAATGCAATTTTATTAATATGTTAAAATTCAATTTTAAGTTAAAGAGAATTTAAAATTATTTGTGTTGAGCATTTCTGTCATTGTATGCTTTGCTTTAAAGCTAGGCCAGGGCTGTATGTTTTCCATTTTATTTAAGCTGTAAGCAAAACCTGAGAGAGAGAAGCAAATGTCTAGTTATTATTCTAAATATTCATGACTATCTAGATGGTCTCCACTAAAAGATATTAGCATTTATATGGCTTTGCCTATTGATTCCACAATTGAATGAATTGAGTTCTAGAAAGATGAAATTACTCATCAAAGATCTCTTAGGTTATCAGTGCCAGAAGTGAAACTAATACCTTTGTCTTCTAAACTCTAGCACAAGTTTATAACTCCATTGTAGTATTCTAATTCATTCTATAAATGTCTACTAATATCTACCATAAAACAGGCACTGTTCCCAGTACAAATACTATAAATATATTCTGAATTATCTGCCCCACGAGTGTAGTCATCCACTGGTGGGAATAGAAACTGAACCGATAAGTAGAGAGGAGAGTAGACAGGGAGGTCATCTTTGTGCATAGAGGATTCTCTGGGGGTTAAGGGAGAGAGGAGGTGGGCAGAAGAGTAAATAAAAAGGATTAAGATTCCTACATATGGGCTGGGGAGATAGCTCTGCAGTGTAAGGGCCTGACTGCAAGTGCAAGGACCCGGGTTTGATCCCTGGTTCCACATGCTGTGCTGGGCCGGAGCCAGGTGAGGTGGTGCATGCCTATAATGAGACAGGAGGATCACTACAAGTCAGAACTATATGCTATTATGAAAAAGTTGATATAAATAATACTAACTCAAACAATCATATTAAAAAGAAAAGGCAGAATAAGCCATATAGTTGTTAAGTGTTGCAGATGAAATAAAACAGGCGGGAGCTATGCATGTTTGGTAAGCAAAAGGAGTTACAAATTGTCAAATGGAAAGGTAAGAAATACAAACAGAAGGAGTTATGTTTAGGGTAAATATTGGCAGTCTTCTTCAAAATGTGATGTATGTGCAAAGATTGGAAGTGAAAGAATAATGTGTACAAATCAGATGGAGAATTATTTTCCAATTAGAGTAAAAAGCACATCAAACCCCGTAGTTTGCCATATGTATCATTTCTCTAATTAAAATATAAATCAAATTAATAATTTATAAAATCACGGATAGGCTCCCTTTATACAAGTCAAATTTCTGATTTTGTCACCCAGCCAGTAGATTGCGATTGGCTTAGAATGGTTCATCTCACCTCCCTATGCACTACCGGAAGCTATTTACTTTCATAGTAAAAGAACATTCTCATATTGTGTATCTTTTAATGTACTACAATTATGGATGTGTTTTATTTATTTTATTTTTATTTTTATTGTATTTTTTCCATAATCTTATTGAGAAACAAATAGCAATGAGATAGTTTCAAATCAAATTGGTAGGACAGTTTCAATAATTAACACATTGCATACATTCTTCCTAGTGGTTAATTGCTGTACAAAATGTGGACATGATATCCTATTTACAAACACCATTAGAGCAAATCCCTCTATTCATTAAGAGAATGTAACTATATATCTATCCTAACCACTTTAATACAGATACAAAATGGACATTCATCTATATCCCCCTTTTTTGTTAAGTTCCGTTATTTGAATATTATAGGTGTGTAAACTCAACAAAATATTCTAAAAGAGTTCAGTAGCCTATAATAGTATTGGGTCTTCCACTTGACTGGCAATGTCAGAAGTTGTTGACCTGAGTCCCCTACAGCTCAACATAACAGCATGGCTTTACTTCTTATATTTCATTTTTATATTTTTCTGCTGGATAGTTAAGACCAAGGTAAAGCAGGACCTATGCAACAAGAGTTGTAGCTTTTGGGTCTGATAAGGTCAGTGAAATCCCCTCAGGATTTATCCTGAGATCCTGTACCTCAGATTGTAGAACCTTTGTCAGTGTCAGCCATGTGGATGAGTCACAGCCATTGCTTGGCCAATGTGCTCTCTGCGAAAGCCTGAAAGAATGTTTTCTCTCCATGTGACTCTCCTTAGGCACACACTACATCATCGATCACTTTCCTCTTTGGCCCCAGAATCTCCTTGATCAGAAAATTTGGGACACTACCGAGTTACGTGACGTTACAGTACAGGTTCTCATATGTCCTGAGTCTTAATTGACCTTAGAAGGCTGGGGCCAAAATGTTGGCTTTCCTTGCAGCCCTCCTTTTTCTCTAATTTTGGTCTGCAAACTTAGGTTGTTAACCATCCAGAAGACAAGCTTATTGTTATTACCATACAACTTTGCCTAAGATGTTTGATATTCAGACAGATAGTGAAGTTAAGCTTACAGCCTAAATTGTATGGATGTATTTTATATGTACATGTTATTCTTCAAATATTTTGATGAGATCTACATCAACTCTCAAGAGAATATCGGAAACCTTAGTGAGGGTGAAGACAATGCTTGTAAGAGTTTCAAATGTGGGGACTTGCTTTTATTTTTTCCTGCTTTTGTTTTTGCCCTAATATCCACAGTTTACAGTTTCAGTGACAGAGAAGTGTAAGGCACCCAGCAAAATTGTGACCGATTACTAAAGGAATGAGTGTGACTCCCCTAACTGTGCCACACAGTGGTCAGACTTTGTTTTAGATTTATTTGTGTGCGTAAAGCACCTTGCATGGCACTGGATGCCAAGATGTGACAAATAAGACAATAAGAAAGCACATGAGTGAGTGAATCATCAAACAGATTGTCAAATGGAAGGATAAGAAATACAAACAAGAGCTCTGTGCATCTGTGGCTTCTCACTTGGAAAGTCCTACCTTTCAGTCCAGGGCTTTTTCTGACCCTCCCTCTGCGGCGGCCAACAGTGCTTCCTTACCTTTCCTCCTGGGGTGTCTGGATCACATTCTAAGGAAAAAAAACAAGAAAGACATACATTTTTCATATTCCTAAAAGATTTTAAATTATCTTAAAGGTAAAATGATACACATAAGCACTCCAATGAGGATGCTATAGTCCTGGCATTTAAAGTTATAATCGTTCCATGCTGATTAATTGCGTAAAATGTGCAATGAGAATAAATTCTCGAATCATCTTTTCATCTTGTCAAAAGGACTTCGGATGGATTACTCACTTATTCTTCATCACATTTTTATAATAGTAAGGAAGCTTTTTATTAGATAGGTATGCACACTTGTGGCTGGCCGATTGTCTTCCTAGACCCAGTGTGATAGGATTTCCTAATTTTACTTCATTCCAGCCACATGACAGTAAATATACTGTTGATTATTATATTTATTCATAATAAGGTACCATTTGATCAGGAGGGTTGAAGACATCTCCTGTAAGGTTAACATGCAGTGAGCAGAGAATCTTCAAGGAACTCTGAGTGATGCAGAAAGAAGAGTCAAATATTATTTCTAGCACCTAAAACATTCTGGAGTTGTACCAAATGGTTTTAAATTTTCTGCGTACCCCATGTTGCTCGGGCATACTTGCACTCTCCCTTCCTCGCTCTGTTACCTTACAGTAGCACTGAGACAAGCAGTTCTTCCTATTTCCATTGTGCTTTTTTTTTTTTTTTTCAAATGCCCTGTTTTCCGAGATTGCAGATGCTTTGAGATAAAGCTGCCAGAATCATCCCAAGGACTGACAGGTTTGCTAACAACCAAAAGCTTTTCAGATCACTGCACGAGAGTTGGCTTCACCTCTGAGATGAACCGCATATGGCTTCTGTCCTGTTTCCCTGAATTAACTCTAATTTCCTACTGACCGAGGTCAGATGAGTCCAGATAGGGCTCAGCTGTTCTTACCTAGCACATATGTTCCAGTATTTGGGGTAATTTATTTACTGTAATAAAAAATTAAAATGCAAATCTCAGCCAGATTCTCTTTTAGCAAGAGAGGGCTTGCTAAAGGCATTTTTTCTTAAACCACATATTAGGAACTATAGTGTTTGACATTTTTCATAACAATAAGAGATATTTTTTATGAGAGTATCTATAACTAAATAGTTAATATGGGTGATGTGCCATAAGAAAATTTATTGCAAAGGAATAATTTGAGAAAGTGCCAACTACCAACAGTTACTTTTGTAATTATGGAAGGAATGTCAGTAATTATTTTCTTTTCTATTAGTAATTTTGCCATACTCATTTAAACATCTAAATTCTACCAACTCTGCGAAATGAAACCAAAAGAAATGGAATTTGTTCTTTAAAAAGTCATTTTGGGTTTTTTAACCACCTTCATAACTTTTTAAAGAAATTAAGTTGAAATAAGCATTTATATTATTACTTACAATAAAACATAAAATTAGAGCTTTATTTCCTCTACACCATTGACACTTTGTGGTTATAATGTGTAAAACAAATTTAACATTACAGTTTTCCATCTTACAAATTAAAACATATGTAAGAAACTAATTTTAAATTCTATCAACTTTCTTTTTTTTTTTTTTTGTGGTACCAGGGATTGAACTCAGGACCTTGTGGTTGTCATGCAGGTGCTTATGCTGCTGAGCTATATCACCGGCTGTATCAACTATTCAACTATTGATAGTGTTTTTTGCTTGTCTTTTTAGGTAGTCTGTAAGGCTTATAAAGTTTATAAATTTTAAACTGTATTTGATAATAGCAAAAGTAACAGGAATAAATTTTCACTTGTGGATCTAAAGCAAAAAAGATCATTAAGCCAAAGACATTCTTCAAAAAAAGTCATATTGGTAAACTATTTTGCTCTCACTAAGAGAAAGGAAGACCTATCTATTGCAAATGAGATGAGAAATTCTTATTTTTATCTTTTTCATAATATTTTGGAATGGATATAAATATGTTTGCAAAGCAGTATTCTTACACCAATAACTTAGTTTCAAGACTCTCTCATATGCTCAGGAAAAATAAGCCTAAAATTATTTACTTATTTGAGAAGGATTCTTTGTTCTTTTTCTTTTAGCTAGCTCCTTAAGGGCAGGTCTGCTGCCTGTGGTGCTGGGAATCAAACCACAGTCCCTTGCCCCTGACTGATTTTGCTCAAGAAGGTGCTTTTGACAATTGAGCTAACCAGCCAGGCCCAGTTATTTGAGATTTGCAAAATACCAATTTTTTTTTTTTTTAGTTTACAAGCTTTATTTAGAGGACCAGCAGAAAATCAACTAACATTTCTTCATGTTTTAAGTTAGAGCAACATTTATTAAATTTTACATATCTGGATTACATGCTATTTTTTATTTTGAAGAAAATAAAAAAATGTAAAAAGATACAAAATTTCAAAACAAGATGATAGGAAATTAACAGTTGTTGTTGTACTGATATTGCCTACTATTTTAAAGTACAAAATATTGTGAGGTGTGTGAATTTTAAAGAGTGTTGTATTTCTTAGTCTTTTAATGTTTATTCTTGACAAGAATCTCTTCTTTTATCTTTTTGTTGATGTTTCAGTCTATGAAAACTGCTTTTATAAGCAGTGTGTCTTATGAGATAGTTTTATTTATTTTGTGCTGAGGTAGCAAAAAACAAATCTGCTTACAAGCCTCTGAATTTTGATAACATAAACTCAGCTAACACTGACGTCTAAATCCATCTGTCTTAGTTACTCTTTTCAGGTTGCTGGGACAAAATATCCAACACCCAAAATGAAGGAAGGAAATGTTTCTTTATGTCACAGGGAGTGGAGGTTTCACTCCATACTCAGCTGGTTCCAAGGTTCCAATGGTACATGGCAGAGGGCAGCAGTTCATGGTGGTCACCAAAAGCAGAGCGAGCAAAAGGGAGGAGTAGCAGCAACAGCGGCAGCAGAGAACATGTCTGTCTCCTTGTGTTGCATTCAGGCTATCTGCCTCAGGCCAGGTGTAGCACTCACATCCATAAACCCAGCAACACTCACATTCACAATCTCATTAGCACTCGCATCTATAATCCTAGCACTGAGCCATGAATCAATCACAAAAATCCAGAAGTCTGTCCCCTCAATACATGGAGCTCTGGGGGGACAACTAGACACGAACCATAACATTCTTCCCCAGGACCCCCAAAAGACTCATCTACATCCCATTGTGCAAAAAGCATTTTAGACCATCTCTAAGAGTTGCCACAATTCTAAAAGTTTCAGCATTGCTGAAAAGTCCAAGTTCCAAGTCCCTTGCGAGACCTAAGCAAATTCTTAGCTGTGAGCCCCTGTACAAATGAAAAGTTAAACACTTAAAACTTTCAGTGGAACAAGATAAGCATTATCATTCCAAAAGGAACACACAGCAGGATACCAAGCATCAAACCAAAGCAAGTCCAAAATCCAGAAGGTGTTAAGTCCTGTAATTCCATGTGGAACATACGAAGCAATCTGTGGCAAATTGTGAGCTCCATATGACTCTGCCCTTATGGTACTCTTGGTGGTAACTCCCGTGGTTTCTCTATTAGGTCAGTTTCCTTCCCTCCTTGCAGTTTCCCTTAGATGATCCATGTTCCTGGCTTTTGCAAACTTGTAGGCTTTTCACTTCATGTTAAGCTTCCAGTCTCTGCTTAATACACTGCCCTGTCAGGAGTACACTGCCTGGCTTTCAGGTCTTCTGAAATCTAGATGGAAATCTTCTTAACCTAAAATTAGTGCCACATGGATGATGCCAAGGTCTGCTGCCAGCTGGAACAGTAGCCAGGCTGCCTTCTCTCTTTGGTGTAGCGGTCGAGTGCCTGGATGGCTAAGGACTCTGATCCTGATTCTGAGGAGTAAATTCTCTGTGCTGGCACCATTCTGAAACATGGGTTGGCCACTGCCACTATTCTGCAACACGGCTGTGTGAAGCTTTCTCTCCAAGACAAAGTCCTTCACCCTTGTAATTCTGAGGCTGCAAAAGGCAGAGACTTGCTGCCTCCTGTGATGCCCTCAGACCATCTTTTCTGTTCTCTTGTTAATTCCAAGAAATGGAGATTTCAGCTCTGTCTTTACTTTCCACAACTGTATTTGAGCTTCCTTTATGGCTGAACTCACAACATTTTAAATTATCCTGCTGGGATCTTTGCTCTTGATTCTCAACATAAATCTGACTAAAAGCCTCCAACAATAACCATGACACTGCCTCAATATTTGACTGCTCTGAGATTTTTTTTTTGCCAGATTAACCAGTCTTCCATGCTTAATGTAATGCTCAGGAAAAGTCCCTGGATATGAGCAAAATGTAGAAAACTTTCTGCGAAGCCATAACACATATCATCTAGAGTCCAACAACCAATGCGGTCCTTTTTCCCAGCAGAAACCTTCCCAGCCTGGTTGTTGCAGGCAGGATTTCTATCAGTCTTTTGGTCTTCTGAGCTCTGACCAGAATCTCCCATTATAGAACAGCTGAAGCTGTTCCAACACATCTCTTGTAGGTGATATCTCTGAACCTTTCCTATCTCTTCCCATAAACTATTCCCAAAAGCTTGTAATCCACAAGGTCAGGTTTAGTCACAGCAATGTCTCCACTTCTCTGGTACCAAATTCTATCTTAGTTACTCTTTTGTTACAGGAATAAAATTACCCACACCCAAGATTAAGGAAGGAAAGGTTTATTTAGCTCATAGACAGTGGACATTTCAGTCTGTACTCAGCTAGCTCTAAGGAAGATGGTACATGGCAGAGGGCATCAGTTCATGGTAGTGGCAAAAAGCAAACAAAGCAAAAGGGAGGAGTAGCAGCAACAATGGTGATAGAGAGCAAGGCTGTGCCTCTTTTGTTGCATTCAGGCTATCTGCTCCAGGCCAGGTGAGCACTTACACCCATAAGTCCCAGCTCTTGATCATGAATTAATCACAAAGTCTAGAATTCTGCCCCCTCACTTTATGAGGCTTTGGGGGATAATTAGACAAAATCCATAACACTATCCAAAGTAACATTGACCTGGCATTATTACGTTAGACTTATTTAAGAAAAGAAAGGCTCAAGTAAAAATTTATTCTAGTATTGACTTTGGTATATATGATAAGTTCAATGAGAAAATGAGATGATTTTATTTATAGAAGTTAAAAAAATTTTCTCTTGCTTTGCCTTGTTTTCATAGAAATTTGATACACCATTTTTGAGATATGATTTAAATATTTTTGCCTGGCTTTATCTATTGAAATTACTTTGCAAAAAATAACTATGAGGTTAATCCTTAGGAATATTTTTCATTTTTTGCCAAAGAAGTTGTCATTTTTATATAATTACAATTTTTTCTATTAAAATGATATCCTATATTTCATCTGCCTTCAATGATAATGAATTTTTCTTAGCAAGTCACCTGTATTTTCTCAGCTTTGAACAAAAGGAACAGAATAACATGCACTGTATGTTTTGTTTTCTCACTAGTTCAATATAAATACTTAGCTACAATGGAGTTTAGCGGTTTCTCTATCTTTCTGCCATTTGCCATTATCTCAACTCTTTCCTTAAGGAAAGTTAGTGTGTGCTGTTCTTCCTTGTTTGGCACTTTTTATATTGTTTTGAAGTTATGTTGTCTTCAGGAAAATTGTTTCTACTTAATTTTGGAGTAATGAGAGGCAGGCCAGACACAGTGTTCATTCAGGAATATTTCATGAGATCTTCCTCCATCCTCAATTCTCCATAGCACTGTAGCTGGAAGTCCTTCAAAGGCTGTGGACATCTTGTCTAAGCCACTTAGTCTCAAACCACAGTCTTAAGAAATTGGACAAAACACATTACAGGTATTTTCAACAGGTCCATAATCTTTGACTTATTATCTTTAGTTCATTCTGCAACCTAATATACACAATGCTTAAGGTGAATTTGTACACACACTTCAAACAACAAATGTTTGATTATTCATTTTAGTTTTAGTTACCTCCTCACTGATCTTAAGTTCCTTTGATTTCTAACTTATAATCCAGGCAGCTTCCATTTATTTTCTTCTTTCTTCCAAATCTATAGTTTTATTTTATTTTATCTTTTTAGTTTAAAAGTGTTCAACAACTTTCTACTTTACAAAGATTCTTTCCTAACCTAAGAGCTCTTACAGTGTGAATTTAAGTTCATGTATGTTTAATATAAATGCTCTGAAGTCATACCCCATGACAATTGAATATTTAATTCCTCATTCATTCCACTTGAAATACACAGTATTAGGAAATTTTCTTTACTTTTTACATCTTCATTGTGGCATAATTGATAAATAAAAATTGTATAAATAAACACAGGCTGTAACACGATGCTTTTATATTTGTGTGCATTGTAAAATGCTTATGGCAATCATGATGATCAACATATCCAAGATTTTACTTTTTTTCCATAGTGTGAACTTTTCAGATATATTTTTAGCACATTTTAATTGTAACTAATTGTACTTTCCATGATGCATAACATATTACTGGGACAGAAAGACAAACGCTTTTTGACGTCACTTGTATTTGGAATCAAAAAAGGGAAAACTCATTGAAGCAGAGATCAGGACGGCAGATACCAAAGATGTTAGTCAAAGGAACTTTGTTGCATTGATTCCTCTTTTCTTTTCTGACATTTTAAAGCTTTCTTTTGAAATATTTTCCATTGCCACTAACACATGCACGAATCTCTTCAGTTTCAAAATCTTATTTAAATCAAAACATGCTTCTCTTATTGGAGTCCTACATTTTTATTTTTAATTTTTTTTATTTTCACTCACTGGCTTTGTGTAAATCCATCCTTAATGCACTTCAATGTGACTTGCAAATACTTCGTTGTCCTCAATTAAATCTTAGTAAGCAAAGAATCTTAAATTTCCAAACTCAAAGGGAATTATTCATTTCTTCTTGTTTGTGATTTCTTTCTTTTTCTTTTTTTTTTCTTTTAAGGAAAATCACTAAAGGCAATCAATACCTCTCTGAAGATTCTGCCTTGATTTTGCAGTGCTACAATTCCCGGAGTTTCTTCCTTCATCTCTTTTAATTCTTTTTATGTCTGATTGACAGACTTTGACTTTTATGCCAGTCATGGAAGTTCAAAATTCCATGAGCTTTGATCAGATTTGACTCCTCCAGTACACTTTTTCTCAACCTCTACTACTATGTCATCTATCTCCAAAAGGACTGCAAATAGCTACAATTTTATTGTTTACCTCTCCACTGAACTTCAGACTTATGTATCTGCACACGATAGATCCCTTTTGATTTTTTTCAGGCAGTTATGAGGTATGATCTTTTGTACCTTCAGATCTCTCTCTCTCTCCCCTTCTGTCTCTGTCTTTTTATTTCTCTTGCTCTCTTTCTCTCTCTGCAGCTGAATTTTACACTAGAAACTGCAGAGTAACTCAATCTAAGTATCCTCTCTACTTCATATATTGCAAGAATGACCAAGAGCTATAACTATATCTTGAATTTGTATGTGTCTGTCAGGTCCAGCACCATGTCCCTAGTCCACACATCAAGACTGATGCTGTCTTTATGTGGGTATTAAATGGTCTTACTGGATCTACCTTTGCTACAGCTGAACCCTTCTCCACCCAGCAGCCTTATCCATCTTTTCAGCATCACCACCTCTGCCACATCTGTTTCACTCTTGCTTTGGCTTCTCACTACTCCAATCATGAAGGGAAATAGCTGTTATGTTCTTGCATGCTAATGACTCATGACATCTGGAACCTGGTTGATATGTAAATGCTTAGCACATAAAAGGACGTCAGTAACTATTTTACAGAAAATAATGACTTGGCCCTGTAGAAGTAAAACTTACTCTGGGAAATGTTAAACAGATAGCCAGGTCTTTATTCAGCTCTTTATTTTAATAAAGAGAAGAGAAGTCAAACTATGTTCTAACACTGAAGCTTTGAGAACTAAGATGAGATTTTTTTAGACATGGGACAGATTTTTTGGTACATATTTGCAATACATAATGAATATTATAATGAATATATATATGCATATATATATATATATATAATCTTAATCCATCTTAATTTACTTTAAATCCCCCACTTCTGTCCCTCCACCAATCCCTGGCAAAGGTTTTAAGAGTTCTATGAGGTTAGGGTTCATAACAATCTGTGTCTGGTAATTGACTTTGTTCAAAGAAGTAATAAACTGTCTACTTATCTTTGAAACAAGAGTTAGTTTTACAGTTTTGGTAGAGCTCTGAGCTGAAGCTAAGTTCCTTCCATTCCACAGAGGCAAGAAGTTTGCTACGCATGTTGCCCTAACAGTACATTTCCAAAGCAAGACTCCTGGATCTTTGATACAATCCTGAGTTGTAAAATTGGTGAGAGGCTTTCAGAGAGATTTAAATTTCAGAGTCAAAGGAAAGGGGTACAGTTCCAAGATTTCTAAATTAAAATTTGTAACAAAAGTGAGGTGAGACACCGAAGTTATAAAGCTTTCTGAATCATAATCACCAGAACGAACCTGAGGCTTGGAGACAGAGAAGAGCTTGTTCAAAATTTAAAACATTTAGAAAAACATCAGGAATTCTTTGCTCACTTCTGATCTATTTTTCATAATTTTGTAACACTCTGTTTCTTTTCTCTTGGTGCACAAGCCAAAGATTTCTTTCTTCAGTTATTCCACCCATTGAATTGATGTCTAGGAAAAAAATTTTTAAGGCCTTGTGTCGGTCTAAAACATACTTAATCTCTCTTGTTATACATTTTACATAGAATCATCCTTTATTTAACCATTCGTGTTTCTTGAGACATTCTTTATTTTTCCCCTATCTTTTAGATTTCATTATACTTCCTTGGCAAATTTCTCTAGGTCTACCTTCCAACATTTTACTTGAAGTTTTCATTTTGATAACAGATTTTTAGCATGTTTCTTTTTGGTCACTGAATTTTCTTTGAATAGGATTCATTTATTCTCCTTTCTATTGTTTAATGTCTTTTACTGAGCTGAAGATATTTATGTCATTTGGGCCTTTACAGTTTATGTTAGATAACATTAATTCTCTCTTTTGATTACTCATAATAGATTTTAAAAGGGTAAGTGCAAACTCTGAGTTGTTGCTTAAGGATGGGATACCCTGAGTCAGTAATTTAGTTTAAAAACCCACTATCTGTGTCTTCAGATACAGGTAATATAATACAGTGTTTAATATCATGAACGTCAAGCTAAGATTAGCTGATGTTTAACTCCAGCTTTTATCACAAGGTAACCATGTGATTTTTGGTAGGGTAATATCACTTCTGTGGTTTTTTTTTTTTTTTTTAGTTTGCAACATGGGACACAAACATGTACTTAATAGGTTCTTTATGATATTAAATAATAATGAATGCTATAACTCTGGAGCTGTTCAGTTTTGCTTGAAAAAAAGTGCTCTTTATAAGAGATTCCTAAGAACCAGGACAGGTGAGAGAGCTGACATCTTGCCCTTGAATCCGACTTCAGTTTATTCCTTCTGGATTCAGTATGGCCTCTCCAATCTCAACTGTTTTCACCCTGTTCTTACTTCTTCCAGAAATAGAACATGCAGTGTTCTGCTAGGTGAAATGGGGGTGATCACCGTGCTTCTCAGAGGCAAGCTTAAGACTTTAACACTTAAAGATATTCTTCCAATGCATTTTAATTTTATTTGATCTACATTCATTCTATTTTTGAAATGGGTATAGAATTGCCAGTATCTGGAACATTGAAGTGGTTGATGGGTGAGTTTTAAAGTATAGTTAATTCAGTTGTACTTATAGCTAGTTTTAAGGATCTAAAATTATATTTTGTTTCATGTATTCCCACCCTCTATTTTCTCTTGAAATCCTACCATAAGTGGTGGAAGGTACACAACCTTTGCCAGAATTCTTAGTATTTATAAAGAAAAAAACCAAATATATCAGATAGTACCATAATCTGTTTTAAAATAGTATCGTGGAATACCTTATCACAACATAGACAATGGAATGTTTATATATGATGTCTTATTTGATCTCCAAAACAACTGTGAGTTTGGCGAGTATGTTTGACTTATATACAAACTAAAATTTAGAGAGATGAAGTGACTTCTTAAGAGTTTGTATTAAGAAATATATAATTTATGTGTAGTCACTTAAGTGAGTGATCAATTATTTATGTATTGCCAGTGTTATAGACGAAAGTCTCCTTGAAGTTTAATCTAAGAGTTTGTTTTAAGTACTTTTTTCATAGATTATTGTTTTTTAAACATACGGTTCTCAGTTAAATTCACACGATACAAGCTGTGATTCACTATAACCCCATAATTACTGAAAATGATAAAAGAATGAGAATTGTCAAATTTGCTAAATATTAGTCTTGTTGGTCAATTTTCTGTGGAAGAAATGTTGAAGGACATAAGAGGCTTGAATTTCAGAAGCTTGTTTAATCATTATAAAATCCACAGAGAATGTCAGCATTAATTGTACTAAAATAAAAACTGTCTATTTTATTTCACACACACAAAAATACCTTCAGTATGAGGTGATCTCAAATTTGGGGTCATTTCACATTTAGTCCTCACTTCATCCAAAATAGTAGAGGAAAATTTCTAAGAAAGAAAATGAATTTGTTCTTGCTGTCCCAACTCTGCTACTGATTGATTCAAACAAATAAAGTTGCAAATTCTCTGTTGGCTTTAATGATCTCAATGAGAATTTCATGATAAATTTAAATATTCCTTGCATTTTCTATTTTGTCCTTTAAGATCAAAAATATGAAAACTTGCTCAAACTTGTGATCTTATCAATATGCAGCTAGGTGCTTTACATGCTTTTAAATGCTATGTCATTTAATTCTTATGGTATTCTAGCATTCAAATGTGTTCCAAAGATTCATATTTCTATTCTTTCTCAGCTTAAATGCTAGTCTTGTCCTTACATTATTGAATTTTAGTATTTTATTCTACTTTTTATTTTTTTTTTATTTATGAGAGAGAGAGAGAGAGAGAGAGAGAGAGAGAGAGAGAGAG